>NC_069791.1:67580209-67886223 GCF_027406575.1 Nycticebus coucang | reverse complement strand
CTCTTGCTCAGGCTGATCTCAAGCTCTGGAGTTAAGGAATCCACCCATCTCAACCTCCCAGAGTACTAGAATTACAGGTAATCCAAAATTGAGGCTTTTTAAAAACAAACTGTGAGCAATCAGATTATGGTGACCTCAGTTCATTGAACTGGCAGATACCTGGGCATTTTATTATCTATGCTTCACAGTATGGATAGTACTTTTTCTGTACTTTATAGTATTTTTAAAAACAAATTTTAAAGGCTGTTCTTACTGCAGTTTTTTAAGGATTAAATGAGATACTGTATACAAATCATTCAGCACAAGCTAATGCTAAAAGTAAATGCTAGTTGCTTCCTATTTCCAGAATTTGCTCATTCATTTGTTAAACGTATACATGGAAAGCTTTCTTTATACTGGGTCAGGGGTTATAAATAATTACATGATAGAACAAGTGAAACAGCTGTGGTGTAAATGCTAATGGACAATGATATACATCAACACAAGGTTCTGTGGAGTTTTAAGAGGGTTTCTAAACCAATTTTGGGGGAAAGAGGTTGTCTAGGAAAGTGACCCAGAGGAAATGAATTTTAAACTAGGAAGTGGCAATGTTAATTGGCTGAAGGTGCAGGAATCAAAAAGAATAGGCAAGCCAGGTGTTGTGGTGGGCGCCTATAGTCCCAGCTGCTTGGGAGGCTGAGGCATGAGAGTTGCTTAGCCCAAGAGTTAGAGGTTGCTGTGAGCCGTGTGACGTCATGGCACTGTACCCGAGGGCGGTACAGTGAGACTCTGTCTCTACAAAAAAAAAAAAAAAAAAAAAAAAGAATAGGCAAAGAACAGCATGTGTAGGCTCAGCGCCTGTGGCTCAAGCGGCTAAGTGCCAGCCACATACACCTGAGCTGGCGGGTTCGAATCCAGCCCGGCCCGCCAAACAACAATGATGGCTGCAACCGAAAAATAGCCAGGTGTTGTGGCAGGCGCCTGTAGTCCCAGCTACTTGGGAGGTGGAGGCAGGAGAATCGCTTGAGCCCAAGAGTTGGAGGTTGCTGTGAGCTGTGAAGCCATGGCACTCTACCCAGGGCGACAGCTTGAGGCTCTGTCTAAAAAAAAAAAAAAAACAAACAGCATGTGTAGAGCTGGGAGATGGCAGGAACAATAAATGAATTCAGTCTGGTGGAGGCCAGGTGCAATGGCTCACACATGAAATCCTAGCACTCTGAGAGGCCGAGACAGGTGGATCACTTGCGCTGAGGAGTTCAAAACCAGCCTGAGCAAGAGTGAGACCCCGTTTCTACCAAAAATAGAAAAACTAGCCAGGTGTTGTGGTGGGCACCTGTAATCCCAGCTACTCGAGAGGCTAAAGCAAGAGGATTGCTTGAGCCCAAGAGTTTGAGGTTGCTGTGAACTATGACAATGCTGCATGGAGCGAATTTTGAGAGGTTACTAGGTCAGACAGTGACAAAGTCTAGGTGTTGAGATGATGTGCTGTGGGCAGTTGGGGCACTCCTAAAAGATATTTCATCTTTAATAAGATAAAGGAGTGGAGTGTTTTTTTTAACAGTAATTAAAGATAATTACTGTTTGGTAATTTTGGAAATACTTGGAAAAGTCTGTTGACCAGGTAGCATAGCTAGAAGGAAGCCCAGCTGGCAGTGTCCACCCTGGCTCCTAGTTTCAGTTGCTTCATTTAATAGACTCTGTGGATTCTGTCTGATCTCTCATAGGTTCATTATGGAAATTAAAAATGTTAATGTATGTTCAGTAACACATTATACAGCACATAGAAAATACTCGATTAGTCATAACCCTAAAATTTTAAAATAGGATTCAGAGACAAAATTATTATTAAGTACTTTTTTTTTTGAGACAGAGTCTCATTATGTCACCCTCAGTTTGTTTTTCTTTTTTTGCAGTTTTGGCCAGGGTAGGGTTTGAACCCACCACCCTCAGTATGTGGGGCTGGCACCCTACTCACTGAGCCACAGGCGCCACCCTATTATTATTATTTGAGACACAGTCTCACTATGTTGTCCTCAGTAAAGTGCTGTGGCATCACAGCTAACAAACCTCAAACTCTTGGGCTTAAGCAATTCTCTTGCCTCAGCCTCCCAAGTAGGTGGGACCACAGATGCCCGCCACAATACCTGGCCATCTTTTGGTTGCAGTTGTCATTGTTTAGCAGGCCTGGGCCAGGCTCGAACCTGCCAGTTTCGGTGTGTGTGGCCAGCACCCTACTCAATGAGCTACAGGCTCCAAGCCTCAGTACTTTTGTAATATGTATTTGTGTTAAAGTTTGATGTCACTAATGTCTGTGGGTTTCATTTAGAAAGTCATACATAATGTATAAATGAGCCTCACCAGAAAAATGGGTTTCAAAGGTGAAACTGTATAAATATACTTTTTAAAAAAACGTAATATAATGGTATGCAGTGGCTCACTCCTGTAATCCTAGCACTCCAGGAGGCCAGGGCTGGTGGATTGCTTGAACTCAGAAGTTCAAGACCAGCCTGAGCAAAGTGAGACCCTGTCTCTATTAAAAATAGAAAAATAATAGCGGGGCATTGTGGCTGGTGCCTGTATCCTGGCTACTTGGGAAGCTGAGGCAAGAGGATTGCTTGAGCCCAAGAATTTAGAGTTGCTATTAGCTATGACGCCACGGCACTCTACCAAGGGAGACAAAGTGAGATTCTGTCTCAAAAAAAATAAAAGTAATATATTTTCTAGAATGACATTTTGGTCTTTAAACACAAAATTAAGCCTAGATTTTCTTTTCATTAGGCCTTTTCCCTTAGAAATTATGATGTACGATTTGAAGATTTAGCCTGATTGATTGATTTATTGATTGATTTGAGACAGAGTCACCCTCAGAAGAGGGCCATGGCATTATAGCTTGCAGCAACCTCAAACTCTTGAGCTCCAGAAATCGTCTTGCCTCAACCTCCCAAGTAGCTGGGACTACAAGGCGCTAGCCACAGCACCTGGCTATTTTTAGGTTGTATTGCCACTTGAGTGACCAGCAGGTTGTATTCCTTGCTTAGGCTGGTCTTGAACTCCTGAGCTCAGGCAATCCATCCATCTTGGCCTCTCATCATACCTGGCTTATAGCCAAATTTTATTGCCTATAAGGTTTCTGGTTTTAAGCAATAGAGAAGGAGAAATAGGTACTTAGCAAATAGACTTGGAAACTGAGGTGCTGGATTATAGACTGAAATGTCAGACTTTTAGGGTACATGGAATAGAAAGAGAAGTTCTAATCAAATACTTCATATTTGACAAATATGTCAAAATAAAAATTGTTGATATTCAAATTAGCATGATATTCATTGTCCCAAGGAAGTTATTACAGAAGGGTTAGAAAATACTGTTGTTTTTATATTTGGGTGGTATGTTTGAAAATAATTTAAAATGACTGAAATAATTTTCCAGAATCTAATGGTAAATAAGTAGATTACTTTTCTCATCTTATCAAAAAATGTGTGCTTTTGTCTTTTGCAGAGTTGAACAATGACCATAGTTGACAAAAATTCTGAATCTTCAGACCCATCAAGCTGTCAGAATCAGCCTGGCAGTTCTGAGGCAGTCTCAACTGGAGACATGGATGCAAGTTCTGCCAGCTGGGGACCTGTGTCTTCGTTAAATGATGTTTCAAATCACACACTTTCTTTAGGACCAGTACCTGGTGCTGTAGTTTATTCAAGTTCATCTGTACCCGATAAGTCAAAGCAATCACCACAAAAGGATCAAGGTACTATTTTTTAAGAGACAGAATCTCTGCCAGAAACTCCTGTATACATGTTGATGGTGCCTAGTTTTAGAGAGGGGACTACTTTACAAGGTGTATTGCCTCTTGAGTGGCCAGCGGGGTTGTATTACTTGATGAGTTTCATTTTCCTTTGTTCATGATTAACATATGTATTGACTGGGCAGGGTAGCTCACACCTGTAATCCTAGCACTCTGGGAGGCCTAGACAGGTGGATTGCCTGAGCTCACAGGTTTGAGACCAGCCTGAGCAAGAGCAAGACCCCATCTCTAAAAATAGCCAGGCTTTGTGGCACACCTCTAGACGCAATTACTTGAGAGGCCAAGGAAACAGAATCACTTGAGCCCAAGAATCTGAGGTTGCTGTGAGCTATTATGCATCCATAGCAGTGGTCCCTGACCTTTCTGGCAATGGGGACTGGTTTCATGGAAGACAATTTTTCTGCAGACTAGAAGGGAGAGGGATCTGACAGGAGCTAGAGCTCAGGAGGTAGAGCTCCAGCAATGATATGAACCTTGGGGAAGAGCTATAAATACAGACGAAGCTTTGATTGCTAACCTCTTGCTGTATGGCTGGGTTCCTAACAGGTCATAGACCAATATGGTCTGTAACCTGAGGATTGGGAACTGTAGATCTACAGAGCATCTGATCATTGTATAGCACCAAGGAACTGCCAAGCTGTTGAAAAATTAGTCTTGCTATTAATGATTTTGAACTTTCCTAAATTTCTTTCTTGAGCTTCGCTTGAGTTCTGTTAGCATATCTGTTTATAAGTTTTAAAAATATAAAACCTTTTTAGTTCACATGCAGTATACTTGAAAGTGTATAGCAGTGACTGACAGGCTTAATTTTTTTTTTTTTTTTTTTTATTGTTGGGGATTCATTGAGGGTACAATAAGCCAGGTTACACTGATTGCAATTGTTAGGTAAAGTCCCTCTTGCAATCATCTGACAGGCTTAATTAAAGCCCATTTCCTCCATGGTAAAATGGGGATAACATCAGTACCGGCCCTAAGGATTGAGAGTGACTCCTACTCAGGGATCAGTAGGTGAGGGTGACAGTGATAGTGGTGGTGCTGAGTTAGTATCCAAAGCAAATGTTACAGGGACTTGACTTATCCTGAACTTTTTTTTTTTTTTTTTTGTAGAGACAGAGTCTCACTCTGTGGCCCTCGGTAGAATGCCGTGGCCTCACACAGCTCAGAGCAACCTCCAACTCCTGGGCTTAAGCGATTCCGTTGCCTCAGCCTCCCAAGTAGCTGGGACTACAGGCGCCCGCCACAACGCCCGGCTATTTTTTGGTTGCAGTTTGGCCAGGGCTGGGTTTGAACCCACCACCCTCGGTATATGGGGCCGGGGCCTTAACTGACTGAGCCACAGGCACCACCCTGAACTTTTTTTTTTTAAGCTCACAGTAACCTAAAACTCTTGGGCTCAGGTAATCCCCTTGCCTCAGCCTCCTGAGTGGCTCCACCTACAGGTGCTTGCCACACTGCCTGGCTAGTTTTTCTATTTTTAGTAGAGATAACTCTTGATCAGGCTGGTCTTAAACTCCTGAGCTCAAGGGATCCATCCACCTCGGCCTCCTAGAGTGATAGGGCTTCAAGCATGAGCCACCACTCCCGGCCCTATCCTGAACTTTCTAGTGATTGTGTTACTTATTTTTAAAACTTTTTATTATGAAAAATTCTGAGTAGATATAAGAGTTATAATAATGAATTCTCTATGTAGCTGTCAGCCACCTTTGATGTTTGTTAACTCATAGCCAATTATACCTGCACCTACCCTCCCCATTATTATCATGATTATTTTTCTTTTTTGAGACAGTGTCTCACTCAGTCACCCTGAGTAGAGTGCCAGGGCATCATAGCTCACAGCAACCTCAAACTCTTGGGCTCAAGCAATCCCCTTGCCTCAGCTTTCTGAGTAGCTGGGACTGCAGGTGCTTGCCACAATGCACAGCTAGTTTTTCTATTTTTAGTAGAGATGGGGTCTCACTTTTGTTCAGGCTGGTCTCAAACTCATGAGCTCAAGCACCACCTTGGCCTCCCAGAGTACTGGCATTACAAGTGTGAGCCACTGTGCCTGGTCATCTACAAGTATTTTTAGTATGTATGTTTAAAAGATTATTTTCTAAAAATTAAAAATGTCGTTATATTAAAAATCTACTTGAATTTCCCTGGTTGTCATGTAATTATTTTTTAAAAGAATTTATTGTTCAAAGCAACATCAAAATGGGGTCTACACTTTGCATTTGGTAGATATGTCTTTTAATTGTCCTTGCAATTTATTGCAGAAATCAAATCATTTAAATTTTCTCCTATTATGGGTTCTGTCTTTTAAAATGTCTCTTTCTTCCCTGTATTTAGCTGGTAATGAGATTTAAACCTTAATCAGAATGAGGTTTGATTGAGTGTTGCTATTTAGCTTCAGCAGCATGCAAAACTTTGTTTTTAAATGATTGTTATTTATTTTTCTAGCCCCAGGTGATGGCATTGCTCCTCCACAGAAGGTTCTTTTTCCATCTGAGAAGATTTGTCTTAAGTGGCAACAAACTCACAGAGTTGGAGCTGGGCTCCAGAACTTGGGCAATACCTGTTTTGCCAATGCAGCATTGCAGTGTTTAACTTACACACCACCTCTCGCCAATTACATGCTATCACATGAACACTCCAAGACCTGTAAGTGTTCTGTGTTATGATATTTTTGTAGTATTGTGATAAGGTAAATTACTTTCAGTTTTTTCTCTGAAGTGAAGGTGAAGAATTAAGCCAAGAGGCTCTCTTAATTTAGAAACCAAGGAGGAAGACTCTTAGGATTTGTATTCAGGTGGCATAAAAAGCATTTTGTACCTAATTTGACCTGTGGAGGTATTAATTAGCATTAATAGCCAGGCATTAATAGCCAGGCATTGTGGCGGGCCTGTAGTCTCCCAGCTGCTCGGGAGGCTGAGGCAAGAGAATCATGTAAGCCCAAGAGCTGGAGGTTGCTGTGAGCCGTGTGACGCCGCGGCACTCTACCAAGGGCAGTAAAGTAAGACTCTGTCTCTACAAAAAAAAAAAATCAGCATTTAGCCTTTCTGAACTTAGTGCTGGTTTTCTACACTTACTTAAAAAAAGCAACCTAGGCTCAGCGCCTGTGGCTCAAGTGGCTAAAGTGCCAACCGCATACACCAGAGCTGGCAGGTTAGAATCCAGCCTGGGCCCGCCAAACAACAATGACAACTGCAACCAAAAAATAGCTGGGCATTGTGGCGGGCGCCTGTAATCCCAGCTACTTGGGAGGCAGAGGCAGGAGAAACGCTTGAGCCCAGGAGTTGGAGGTTGCTGTGAGCTGTGATGCCATGGCACTATACCCAGGGCGACAGCTTGAGGCTCTGTCTCAAAAAAAAAACAGCAACCTAAATGATGCTATATAATGGCTTGGGGCAAGCAAGGTTAGAAGTGCTGCCCCTCTTGGCATTCATCCTGTGTTAGAAGGCTTCATTCATTCAAGGCTTAGAGGAGAGGAACCCTCTTGTTGCTGCCCTCAACCTCCTGGAATTCATGTAGGACTTCTCCTATACCATTCAAGGGTTCTGTCTTCAACCCACAGGGTAGGAAATCAGTTAAAACTTACTAAAATTTCTTTAGTTTGTTTTTCTTTTTTTGCAGTTTTGGCCAGGGCCGGGTTTGAACCTGCCACCCCAGTATATGGGGCTGGCGCCCTACTCCTTGAGCCACAGGTGTCGCCCTTTTTTTTTTTTTGAGACAGAATCTCAGGCTGTCACCCTGGGTAGAGTGCTATGGCATTGTGACTCACACAAATCTCCAATTATGAGGCTCAAGCGATTCTCTTGCCTCAGCCTCCCAAGTAGCTGGGACTACAGGTGCCTGCCACAAAGCCCAGCTATTTTTTTTTGAAACAGAATCTCACTATGTCACCCTCAGTAGAGTGCAATGGCATCACAGTTCACAGCAACCTCAAAGTCTTGGGCTTAAGCGATTCTCTTGCCTCAGCCTCCCAAGTAGCTGGGACTATAGGCACCCGCCACAACACCTGGCTATTTATGCTATCTGTAGAAGGTCAAAATCTCAAATTAAAATTCTGATAGTCAACACTGAGTTGGCTTCCATCAATAATAATTAAAGAAATTTAGGCTGGGCCTGGTGGCTCACACCTGTAATCCTACCACTCTGGGAGACTGAGGTGGGTGGATAGCTTGACCTCCTGAGTTTGAGACCAGCCTGAGCAAAAGTAAGACCCCCATCTCTACTAAAAATAGAAAAACTGAGCAAGAGGATCACTTGATCCCAAGATCAAGGATCACTTGATCTATGATGCTACAGCACTCTACCCAGGGTGACAGCTTGAGACTCTGTCTCAAAAAAAAAAAAAAATTAAAGAAATTTTAGTAAGTTTTAACTGATTTCCTACCCTGTGGGTTGAAGACAGAACCCTTGAATGGTTAGGAAAAGTCCTACATGAATTCCAGAAGGTTGGCGGCAGCAAAAAGAGGGTTCCTCTCCTCTAAGCCTTGAATGAATGAAGCCTTCTAACACAGGATGAATGCCAGGAGGGGCAGCACTTCTAACCTTGCTTGCCCCAAGCCATTATATAGCATCATTTAGGTTGCCTTTTTTAAGTAAGTGTAGAAAACCAGCAGGAAATTCAGAAAGGCCAAAAGCTGATTTTTTTTTTTAAGTACCTTCACAGGTCAAATTAAGTAAAAAAACCTTTTTATGCAACCTGAATATAAATCCTAAAATAAAAAAAATCTTTCATCCTTTATAAATGACATCTCTGTGTTCTTTCATCTAAAGTAATACTTCGATTCATGTATGTATGATCTGGTATCATTTATTAATTATTAGGATAAAATCTTGGTTTCTTTTTGAGTAGTTTTTTTTTTTTTTTTTGCGTTTTTTGGCCAGGGCTGGGTTTGAACCCACCACCTCCGGCATATGGGGCCAGCGCCCTACCCCTTTGAGCCACAGGCACCGCCCCGAGTAGTTCTTTTTTTCTTGTCTTTTTTTTTTTTTTTTGTAGAGACAAAGTCTCACTGTACCGCCCTTGGTAGAGTGCCGTGGCGTCACACAGCTCACAGCAACCTCCAACTCCTGGGCTTACGCGATTCTCTTGCCTCAGCCTCCCGAGCAGCTGGGACTACAGGCGCCCGCCACAACGCCCGGCTATTTTTTTGTTGCGGTTTGGCCGGGGCTGGGTTTGAACCCACCACCCTTGGCATATGGGGCCGGCGCCCTACTCACTGAGCCATAGGCGCTGCCCTTTTTTTTTTTTTTTTTTTTGAGACAGGGTCTCACTATGTCACCCTCAGCAGAGTGCTGTGATGTCACAGCTCACAGCAACCTCAGACTCTTGGGCTTAAGTGATTCTCTTGCCTCAGCCTCCCAAGTAGCTGGGACTATAGGCACTCGCCACAATGCCCAGCTATTTTTTTGGTTGTTGGAATTGTTGTTTAGCTGACCTGGGCCGGGTTCCAACCCACCACCGTCAATGCATGTGGTTGGTGCTGTAACCAGGTGCTATGGGTGCCGAGCCACTTTTTGAGTAATTCTTAATGGAGAATTTAAACTTATTTTAAAATTGTTTTTTTTTCCCTCTCAAAGAACAAAGTAATGCTTGTAACGAATGGAAAGTACAGAAAAGTTTAAAGAAACCAAAGAAACATCACCTAGGATCTCACCATCTAGAGGTGCTTATTATGCCAAGGGGTTTTAAATTAAGGAATGAACATTCTGTTTGCCTTCATTTTCTCCCTTTCTAAGTCAATAATTCATTCACCACAGACAGCTTTCCTATCACTTTTGTGTTTAATGAAAGTAGGGTGTGGAGGAAAACCTAGCACTGACACTAGAACAGCAAGAGAGGACCAAAACAAAATTTAGAAGCTCCTGGTATCCAGAATTTGGTGCCTATCTTTTATGTTATTGGTAGTTTTCTCTTTCTCTTTCTCTCTTTTCCTAGCTTTGAGGTATAATTGATACATAATAAACTACACATATTTAAAATATACAGTCTGATCCATTTTGACATTTGCATATACCCATGAAACTATCACTACAGTTAAAATTATGAATATAATTATTACCACCCCAAGCTTTTTTTTTTTTTGAGACCGAGTCTTACTACGTTGCCCTGGGTACAGTGCTGTGGCATCACAGCTCACAGCAACTTTAAACTCTTGGCCTTAAACGATTTTCTTGCCTCAGCCTCCCAAGTAGCTGGAACTGTAGGCACCTGCCACAATACCCAGCTATTTTTTTGTTGTAGTTGTCATTGTTATTTTTTTTGTTAGCAGGCCTGGGCCAATTCGAACCTGCCAGCCCTGTACACCACTGAGCTATAGGCACCGAACCCCTACCCCACCAAACTTTCTTATACCCCTTTGAAATCATGCCTTCTACCCTTTCTCTCATCTCTCATCCTAGGAAACCACCAATATATTTTCTCTGTTACTATAGATTAGTTTGATTTTCTGTACTAACATGAACATTTTTATATTATCTTTCAGCTTTTTTTATTTTGAGACAGTCTCACTATGTTACTCTCAGTAGAGCGCTATGGCATCAGAGCTCCCAGCAATCTCAAACTCTTGGGCTTAAGTGATTCTATTGCCTCAGCCTCCCAAGTAGCTGGGACTATAGGCATCCACCACAACACCTGACTATTTTTAGAGATGGCATCTTGCTCTTGCTCAGGCTAGTTTTGAACTCCTGAGCTCAAGCAATCTACCTGCCTCGGCCTCCCACAGTGCTGGGATTACAGGTGTGAGCCACTGTGCCCGGCCATGTGCTTATTTGTTACTTGTATATTTGCTTTGTTGAAATGCTTGTTCAGATCTTTCACCCATTTTAAAACATTGTAGTTTTGGCCTTGCCCGTAGCTCAGTGGGTAGGGTGGCAGCCACATATACCAAGGCTGGTGGGTTCAAACCTGGCTCGGGCCAGCTAAAATGGCAATGACAACTGCAACAACAACAAAAAAATAGCTAGGTGTTGTAGCAGGCACCTGTCGTCCCAGGTACTTGGGAAGCTGAGGCAAGAGAATCACTTGAGCCCAAGAGATTGAGGTTGCTGTGAGCTGTGACACCACAGCACTTTACCCAGGGCAACAGCTTGAGACTGTCTCAAAAAACATAAAATAAAAATAAAACATTGTAGTTTTGAATTTTGAGAATTCTTTTTTTTTTTGAGTCGGAGCCTCAAAGCGATTCTCCTGCCTATGCCTCCCAAGTAGCTGGGACTACAGGCACTTGCCACAATGCACCTGGCTATTTTTTGGTTACAGCCGTCATTGTTGTTTGGCGGGCCCAGGCTGGATTAGAACCCGCCAGCTCAGGTGTATGTGGCTGGCGCCTTAGCCACTTGAGCCACAGGCGCCGAGCCTAGCCATAACTAACAGACTCAAGCTTGTTTTTTCATTCTCTTCAGCATCTTTAGTGTCTTTTTTTCTTTTTTTTTTTTTGAGACAGTCTCACTATGTCACCCTTGGTTGAGTGCTGTGGCGACACAGCTCACAGCAACCTCAAACCCTTGCTCTTAGGCGGTTCTCTTGCCTCAGCCTCCCAAGTAGCTGGGACTACAGGCACCCATCAAAATGCCTGGCTGTTTTTGTTGCAGTTGTCATTGTTGCTTTAGCTGGCCCAGGCCAGGTTAAACCCACCAGCGTCTGTGTATGTGGCCAGTACCCTACCCACTGAGCTATGGGTGCCACCCCTCTTCAGTATCTTTTAAAGAGCACACCTTTTTTAATTTTGAGAAATTCCATTTCATTACTTTTTTTTTTTTTTTTAAGAGACAGGGTCTCACTTTGACACCCTCAGTAGTGCTGTGGTGTCACAGCTCACAGCAACCTTCAGCTCTTGGGCTTAGGTGATTCTCTTGCCTCAGCCTCCCAAGAGCTGGGACTTTCAGGCGCCTGCCACAATGCCTGGCTATTTTTTGTTGCAATTTGACTGGGGCCAGGTTTAAACTCATCAGCCTTGGTGTGTGCCCTACTCATTCAGTCACAGGTACCATCCTTTTTTTTTTTTTTTTTTTGAGACAGAGTCTCAAGCTGTTGCCCTGGGTAGAGTACTGTGGCATCACAGCTCACAGCAACCTCAAACTCTTAGTCTTTTTTTTTTTTTGTAGAGACAGAGTCTCAGTGTACCGCCCTCAAGTAGAGTGCTGTGGCATCACACGGCTCACCACAACCTCTAACTCTTGGGCTTACGCGATTCTCTTGCCTCAGCCTCCCGAGCAGCTGGGACTACAGGTGCCTGCCACAACGCCCGGCTATTTTTTGGTTGCAGTTTGTCCGGGGCTGGGTTCGAACCCGCCACCCTCGGCATATGGGGACGGCGCCCTACTCACTGAGCCACAGGCGCCGCCTCAAACTCTTAGTCTTAAGTGATTCTCTTGCCTCAGCCTCCAAGTAGCTGGGACTACAGACGCCTGCCACGGCACCCGGCTATTTTTTGGTTGTAGTTGTCATTGTTGTTTGGCAGGCCCAGGGTGGGTTGGAACCTGCCAGCTCTAGTGTATGTGGCTGGTGTCCTAAACACTGAGCTACAGGTGCCAAGCCTTCATTACTTTTTTTTAATCAATTGTGCTTTAGGTGTTGTATGTGTATTAAGACGCGTATTAAGACATTTTAACTGGAGGTCACAGAGATTTTTTTCTATGATTTCTTCTAGAAGTATTATTGTGTTACCTTTTATATTTGGGCCAGTGAGGCATTTTCAGTTAATTTTTTGTGGTATAAAGAATAGAAAAGTTTATATGTTTGCATATAGATATCCAATTGTTCAAGCACCATTTATTGAAATGATAATCCTTGTTCCTTTGAATTGTCTTTGTTCTTTATCAAAAATCAATTGACTAGGCTTGCCCTCCTCTGGATAAGGGTAGGTCTTTATTTATGTATGTATGTATATGTTTATTGATTTATTTTTTGATACAGAGTTTCACTCTGTTGCCCTGGGTAGAGTGCCATGGTATCAATAGCTCACAGCAATCTCAAACTGTTGGACTCGAGCAATTCTCTTGCCTCAGCCTCCCTAGTAGCTTCCCATGTGTGTCACCATGCCCAGCTAGTTTTTCTGTTTTTTGGTTTTTCTATTTTTAGTAGACATAGGGTCTTCTTAAGTTTACCTAATCTTCAGAGACCAGACGTGCACCATGTGTACAGATCAGTACAGTTGGTTTAGTTCCTTATGTTGACCTTTTCTGTATGTTGCCCAGTTTGTTGACAGTTCTTTGGGTGGTTGGGTGGTCAACCTACAAAGGTTCTATTTAAGAGTTTTAAAATTAGAAAAGTCCTCTTTGTTCTTGTTTTCAAAGTTGTTCTGGCCATTCATGGTCATTTATATTTCTAAATGAATTCTGGAATCAGTTTGTTTTGTTTCTATGAAAAAAGCTTCATAGAATTTTGATTGGGGTTGTCCTGAATCTCTAATTCAGTTTTATGTGAATTGACATCTAAATAATACTGTCTTTTTTTTTTCCTCCTGAAACAAAGTTTCTGTCACCTCAGCCACAGCTAGAGTACAGTGGCATTCTTGTAACTCACTGCAACCTCAAATTCCTCGGCTCAAGTGATTCTCTTACCTCAGACTCCTACATAGCTGAGAGTATAGGCATATGCCAGCACACCTGGCTAATTTTTTCTATTTTTAGTAGACACAGGGTCTTGCTCCTTCCTGTTCAGGCTGGTCTTAAACTCCTGAACTCAAGCAATCCTCCTGCCTTGACCTTGCCAATAAATACTACTATCTTTTGACCCACATACAATGGTATACCTCACCATTTATTTTGGTTATCTTTTTTTTTATTATTATTTATTATTAAATCATAGCTGTGTACCTTAATGCAATATTTTGGTTATCTTTAATTTCTTTCAGCAGTGGTTTTTTTCAGCAGTCTCACTCTTTTGCCCTTGGTAGAGTGCCATGGTGTCATAGCTCTCAGCAACCTCAAACTCTTGGGCTCAAGTGATTCTCATGCTTCAGCCTCCTGAGTAGCTCAGGCTACAGGTTCCCACCACAGTGCCCAGCTATTTTTAGAGACCAGGTCTCACTCTGGCTCAGGCTGATCTCTAACCTGTGAGCTCAGGCAATCCACCTGCCTTGGCCTCCCAGAATGCTAGGATTATAGGAATGAGTCTCTGCGCCTAGCTTTTTTAGTGATCTTGTATCGTTTTCATTTCTAAATACAGTGTACATAGTTTTTTTTGTTGTATCCTACATAGTAAATATTTTTGATAACTATTATAAATGGTACTGTTTTTTAAATTTCACTTTCTTATTGTTTATTACTAGAATACATCTGTTGTTAGAATACATTTTGGGATATTGATACTGTGAGCAATTGATACAAGTTTGCAAGTGAGCCTTGCATAACTCACTTATTCCAGTAGTATTTTTTCTTTTAAAAAGATTTATTTTGGGGGCGGTGCCTGTGGCTCAGTCGGTAGGGCGCCGGCCCCATATACCGAGGGTGGCGGGTTCAAGCCCGGCCCCGGCTGAATTGCAACCAAAAAAATAGCCGGGCGTTGTGGCGGGCGCCTGTAGTCCCAGCTACTCGGGAGGCTGAGGCAAGAGAATCACTTAAGCCCAGGAGTTGGAGGTTGCTGTGAGCCGTGTGACGCCACGGCACTCTACCAAGGGCCATAAAGTGAGACTCTGTCTCTACAAAAAAAAAAAAAAAAAAAGATTTATTTTTGTTTGTTTGAGAAAAAGTCTCATTCTGTTGCCCTGGATAGAGTGCCGTGGGGTTATAGCTCACAGCAGTCTCAAGCCCCGTGGCTCAAGCAGACCTTTTGCCTTAGCCTCTCAAGTAGCTGGGACTACAGGCTCATGCTACCACACCTTCCTAGTTTTTCTATGTTTAGTAGAGATGGGGTGTGGCTCTTGCTCAGACTGGTCTTGAACTCCTGAACCCAAGCAATCCACTTGCCTCATGAGTCTCCCAGAGTGCTAGGATTAAGGTGTAAGCCACTGCACCCAGCCTAGAAATGATTTCTTAAGATTTTATGGAGATAATCATGTGATCTGTGAATAAAGATAATTTTACTTCTACATTTCCAGTCTCTGTATGCTCTTTATTTTTCTTGCTGTTTTGCACTGACTAACAGCTCCTTTGCAATATTAAACAGATGTGAGTAGACACACACAAATTGCCGGGCGCTGTTTTCTTATTCTTCGGGGAAAAAGACGATGTCTTTCACCTTTATGTATGGTGTTAGCTATAGGTTTTTCACAGATGTCTTTTATTCCAATTGAATGTTAAAGCAACCTTCCATTCCTGAGATGAACCACAATTGGTTATGATGCATTATCTTTTCTGTGTATTATTGGCATTGATTTGCTAAAAATTATAAAATAATTTTAATAGCTTGAGTTTTATTAGTCTGTAGTTTCTTATAATGTCTTTTGTTTTTGCATTAGGGTAATGGTGGCATCATGGACTGTGTTGGGATATATTTTCTTCTGTTTCTTGGTAGAGTTTGTGCAGCATAGATGTTATTTCTTTCTTAATGTTTGGTAGATTTCATAAACCATATGGGCTTCAGAGTTTCTCACAGGCAGGTGTTAAACTGTATAATTAATTTCTTTAGTAATTATGAAGCTATTCAGGTTAGCTACTTTTTATTCAGGGAGTATCTCTTTCTAAGAACTTGTCTTAGTTTTTGAATATATTGGCGTGAACCTGTTCATTTTGTTTTCTTATTTTCCTTCTAATTCCGTTCAGGTTTGTAGTGATTTCCTGTCTGTCATTCCTGGGATTGTTTGTGTCTCCTTTCTTTTGTCCTGATCGATCTGACAGATGTTTTTAAAATCATACTGATCTTCTCAAAGAACTAGCTCTGGTTTGATTGTTAATCTGCTTTTTGTTTCATTTACATATGTCACTAATTCTGTTATTCCTTTTCTTCTGCTTGCTTTGGATTCGATGTGCTCTTTTCTAGTTTCTAAGTTGGAATTGTAGGTTATTTAATTTGAGATACTCCTTGACCACTCCTTGACCAGGCCTAGTGGCCTGTAATCCTAGTACTCTGGGAGGCTAGGTGGATTGCTTGAGCTCAGGAGTTTGAGACTAGCCTGAGCAATAGCGAGACCCTATCTCTACTAAAAATAGAAAAAGTAGCCAGGTGTTACAGCAGGCGTCTATAGTTCCAGCTACTCGGGAGGCTGAGGCAAGAGGATTTCCCAGGCCTAAGAGTTTGAGGTTGCCATGAGCTATGACACCATGGCACTCTACCTAGAGGAACACAGTAAGACTCTGTCTCAAAAAAAAAAGATACTCTTTCTTTTCCAATATAAATTTTAAATGCTATCAGTTTCCCTGTAAGTGTTGCGTTAGTTTCATCTCAGACATGTTGATATGTCATATGTTAATTTTTGGGGGGATGGAGGGGCGGAAACAATTTTTCTCTGTTGCCCAGACTGGAGTATCATGGCATCAGCTTACCTCACAGCAACCTCAAACTCGTGGGTTTAAGCTATCTTCCTGTCTCAGCCTCACCTGTGGCTGGACTACAGGTGCCCCCTCAAAAGACACCTGCCTAATTTTTCTATTTTTATATTGTTTATTTATTTATTTTTGAGGCAGAGTCTCACTTTGTTGCCCACTGTAGAGTACAATGGCGTCATAGCTCACAGCAACCTCAAACTCTTCGTCTCAAGTGATTCTTTTGCCTCAAGCCTCCCAAGTAGCTGGGACTAAGGGACCTGCCACAACCTCTGGCTAGTTTACCTATTCTGTTTTTAGTACAGATGGGGCAGAGATCTGGCTCTTGCACAGGCTGGTGTTGAACTCCTGAGCTCAGGTAATCTACATGTCTTGGCCTTCCATAGTGCTGGGATTACAGGGGTGAGCCACTATGCCCAGGCCATGTCTTTTTTTTTTTTTTTTTGTAGAGACAGAGTCTCACTTTACTGTCTTCGGTAGAGTGCCATGATGTCACAGGACTCACAGCAACCTCTAGCTCTTGGGCTTCCGTGATTCTCCTGCCTCAGCCTCCCGAGCAGCTGGGACTACAGGTGCCTGCCACAACGCCCAGCTATTTTTTGGTTGCAGTTCAGCCGGGGCTGGGTTTGAACACGCCACCCTCGGTATATGGAGCTGGCGCCCTACTCACTGAGCCACAGGCGCCACCCCGCAGGCCATGTCTTAATTTTTATTTGGTTCAAAATACTGTAATTGTCCTCGCAATTATTTATTTATTTTATTTTATTTTTATTTTAAGACAGAATCTCACTTTGTTGCCGTTGATGGAGTGCTGTGGTGTCATAGCTTATAGCAACCCCAAACTCTTGAGCTCAAGCAGTCTTCTTGCCGCAGCCTCCCAAGTAGCTAGGACTACAATGGCCAGCTATTTTTAGAGATAGGGTTCTTGCTTTAGCTCAGACTGGTCTTGGCCTCCCAGAGGCATGAGCCAACACACCTGGTCTATTGTATGCATTTTAATTTGTTGCAGTTTACTTTCTTTTGGTGGGGGGGTACAGTCTCACTTTGTCGCCCTCAGTAGAGTGTCATGGCGTTGTAGCTCACAGCAACCTCGAAGTCTTGGGCTAAGGCGATTTGCTTGCCTCAGCCTCCTGAGTAGCTGAGACTACAGGCACCTGCCATAATACCCAGCTATTTTTATAGATGGGGTCTTGCTCTGGCTTAGTCTGGTCTCGAACCTGTGAGCCTAGGCAGTCCACCCATCTTGGCCTCCCAGAGTGGCAGGATTATAGGCATGAGTAGGATAATTATTATTTCTTGAAATATTTGTCCCTTCACCTTCGGACTCCAATTGTGTGTACATTAGGGACAACTCATAATTGTCCAACAGCTCACTGATACTGTTATTTTGAGATTTTTTCCCCTTTTGTGTTTCATTATGGATATATCCTATCCATAATGACTATCTTGAACTTCACTAATCTTTTCTTCTATGGCGTCTAATATGTTATTAATGCCACTCAGTAAATTTTTCATTTCAGATATTCTCTGGTTCATCTGTTAAAGTAGATTTGAAACTATTTCTGTCTCTCCTTAATGTGCCCTTGTATTTTTCACCTCTTTGAACATATGAACATATTTATAATATCTTTTTTAATGGCATTGTCTTTTTTTTTTTTGGCAGAATCTCACTTTATCATCCTTCGTAGAGTGCTGTCATCACAGCTCGCAGCAACCTCCCAACTCCTGGGCTTAGGCAATTCTCTTGCCTCAGCCTCCCTAGTAGCTGGGACTACAGGTGCCTACCACAATGCCCGGCTATTTTTTTGTTGCAGTTTGGTCGGGGCTGGGTTCAAACACACCACCCTCTACATATGGGGTCGGCACCCTACCCACTGATCCACCCAAGGCGCTGCTCATGGCATTGTCTTTTGATTCTATTATCTATGTCATTTCTGAGTCTGTTTCTGTTTATTTTCTGTCATCCTTACATGCCTTAATAGTCTTTCATTGAATGTTAGACATTGTGAACTTTATGTTGTTTGGTGCTGGAATTTTTTTTTATTCCCTGTAGTATTTTTGAGATTTATTGTGGCATGTAGTTAATTGGAAACAGTTTGATCTTTTCAAGGAGTTTTAAGCTTTATTAGGTAGGTGTGAAGTCCAAGGTAGTTTCTCATCTTCAGTACCCATATTAACATTTGGGTCTGGGTAATTACTTGTCATGAGGGGCCATCTTGTGTTTTGTAGGATATTTGGTAGCACACCTGACCTCTGCCCCTTAGATGCCAGTGGCACCTCTTCGTGTGAGTTGAGAATGATTTTTATATTTTCTAAAAGTTGTTAAAAAAAATATGTGGTAGAGACCACCATCCATGGCCAAGAGATTTCTAACCTTGCTGTGGGAGACATTCTTTTAGTATTTGAGACAAATTATAGTATGGGGTGGGCGGGGGGGGGTCTTGTTTTTTCCAATATAGAGAGTAGTTAAGAGCACAGACCTTGAAATTACAAAAGATATGATTTGAGTCTGATTATGTGCCTGCCACATAACTCTGATAGTGGGCAAATTTTTTACTCTCTGAGCCTTTTTCTTTTCTTGTAAAATAAAGCCACTATATGCTTAACTCCTAGGTTCATTAGAGAACTAAATGAAAATAAAGTAGATAGTAACCAGTGCACACACATAGTTGCTGTTATTATTTCATTTCAGGTGTGTGCCCTTTATTATAATTTACCTTGATGTGTGTATACAGTTGTATGTTGCTAATTTGGATGATCATCATCTGTTTTCTTTAAGGTCATGCAGAAGGATTTTGTATGATGTGTATAATGCAGGCACATATTACCCAGGCACTCAGTAATCCTGGGGATGTTATTAAACCAATGTTTGTCATCAATGAGATGCGGCGTAAGTATTAACTATAGTATCTTACATTAATATTTTTTAGCTAACTATTAGTCTTAATGGTCTAACTGGTTAAAAAAATGAACCCTTTGCTTGTTATAAAACAATGTATTTTGTCATACATAGATTACATCTGTAATTAATAAATTTTTAGTAAAACATTTTCTGTATGAACTCATTTTGAAACTGTAACAAAAAAGATGACAATAATGAAAACAGTACTGAACTGTTCGTTTTTGTTTTTGTTTTTGAGGCAGAATCTCACTTTGCCACCTTTGCTCCCAGCAACCTTAAACTCTTGGGCTAAAGTATTTCTTCTTGCCTCAGCCTCCTGAGTAGCTGGGACTACAGGTGCCCACCATAACGCCCAGCTATTTTTAGAGACGAGGTCTTGCCCTTGCTCAGGTTGGTCTCCATCCTTTGAGCTCAAGCAATACAACCAGCTTGGCCTCCCAGAGTGCTGGGATTATAGGTGTGAGCTACCGCTCCCAGCCTTTTTGTTTTTAGAGACGGGGTAGTGCTAGGATTACATGTGTGAGCCACCCCACCTGGCCTACTATTCAACTTAATATAAGCAAATTTTAAATTACTTTAAACTCTGTTAATAAAATAATTGGTAAGTTTTACAGTGTTTTCCCCCAGGTATTTTGGATTTCTGTGCTGAGTAATATTGACTTTGATACTGTTCCACAGGTTTCTTTGTTTTAATTTGGTGAGTAAATATTATACATAGTGATAGGAATTGTCAAAATAAAATTAATTGTACTTTTTTTTTTTTTTTTTTTTTTTGAGACAGAGTCTCATTCTGTTGCCCTGGGCTAGAGTGCCATGGCATTAGCCTCACAGCAGCTTCAAACTCTTGGCCTCAAGTGATCTCCCTGCCTTAGCCTCCCAAGTAGCCGGGACTACAGGCACTAACCACAACACTGAGCTAGTTTTTCTATTTTTAGTAGAGACGAGGTCTCACTCTTGATCAGGCTGGAATTGTGTTTTTAAAGACAGACTTAAATTCATAGCTTAACAAATTTGTGAGTATATTTTACTTTTTCTGTTTTTAAACTTTAAACCAATAGATTTCGTGAAATTTTCTTATGCATTTTCTGTGTTTTTCCAGTAAACTTTTATATTATCTTAATTGAGTTGGAATAAAGGCATGCAGATTTTAAAAACCTTAACTTTTAACTAGCTGGGTGTTGTGGCAGGTCCCTATAGTCCCAGCTACTCAGGAGACTGAGGCAAGAGGATCACTTGAGCCTTCGAGCTGTGAGGCCACAACATACTAGCCTGGGCAACAGAGTAAGACTCTGTCTCAATAAATAAATAAAAATAGAAATCTCTAACTTTTAATCTAGTGCCTAGCTGGATGATTGTGGGGTGCATAATTATACAGTGATAAATTATAATCCTTTTGCCTAAAAAGCTGCTGAAGATTAAGGAGGTATTATGTTGGTTCTTGGCATCATTGATAGTCCACAACAGACAATGCAAAAGTCTTTAAAACATTATTGGAGTCTGTCATAATTTTAAGCAGGGCAGATGTTGATTATTTATACACATATTTATTTGTATATATGTATATAGCAGGCATAAGTATATTTTCAAATCTGTTGTTAAGGAAAATGTCATTGCTCTGTGTGTGTGTACATACATCCACAGATACATATGGTCGAATCATGAAATTGTGATAAAAGATACATTTTGGGGGTATATCATAGGCATATATGTAATGATGAAGCCTTTGTGTCTACTTAAATTTTACAGGTATAGCTAGACATTTCCGTTTTGGAAACCAAGAAGATGCCCATGAATTTCTTCAGTACACTGTTGATGCTATGCAAAAAGCATGCTTAAATGGCAGCAATAAGTAAGTACAATAAAGTCATTTCTTCATTTTGTATCTCTGGTTATCAAAATTCAGTTTTGCCTTTTTTTTTTTAGACAGAGTCTTGCTATATTGCCAGGCTGGTCTTGAACTCCTGGGCACAGGGGGGTCTTCCTTCCTCAGCTTCCTAAGTAGCTGGGAACATAGGCCTGTGCCACTGTGTCTGGCAGTTTTGCCTTTTATGTTGAAAGTTCATAGATGTATGTTCATTTCACCTTTTAGCTTTGTCTCTTCCCCAGTTGATTTGCATTATTTTAAAATGGTTAAAATTTAAAAAGATATGCCTACCATAATAGTTTGAATTTGTTGAACTATAGATGTCAGAAAATGAACGGTAGTCTTGCTTTTATTTAATTTCTGAGTATCAGTGTACCTCTGTAGATCTACAACTAGCTGCTGCCACTTTTTAATTGTGCCTGACATTTTCTTTGTTGACTTCCAGCCTTGAAAATCTGTGTTTGTTTCCTGCTTCTGTCTCTTTCTGGTTAGTTACTGATTCTTGTAGCTTATTCCTTAACACTTAAATGCAGACTTAAAAGGACGATTGGGGAGACAATTAGATAAGTGCTAACCTGTTTGTTGCTGAACACACCTGGCAAACCTTTGCCTTCCCACTGCCCCAGCATTGGGAAGCCTGGGAAGGGTCCCAGACTTGAAGGAGTCTGCCTTCTCAAGCCATTCTCCTGCTAAGGGTGTCTTTTTTGTGCTTTGGGACCAAATTTTTCCCTTGATCTTCAAGTCCCTTTATAACGTAGCTCCTATTCTACTTCTTTTCCTACCACTCCTCAAACCCTCACTTGTGTTCTGGTCACTCAGGGCTATTCTCTGCCTGCCACATACTATCTTTTTATTTTTTGTGGCTCTCCGATTTAAATTCTTATTCTTTTCTACTTGATCTTAGCCAAAAGGCTGAGAAGCAAGAATTCTTATTATGTTCTAAACATACTTTTTTTTTTTTCGAGACAGAGTCTCACTTTGTCACCCTCAGTAGAGTTCTGTGGCAACAAAGCTCACTGCAACCTCAAACTCTTGGGCTCAAGTGATTTTCTTGCCTCAGCCTCCTGAGTAGCTGGGACTACAGACGCCCACCACAACACCCAGCTATTTTTACATGACTCTGAGATTAAGAATTTCATGCTCTACTAACTGACTGAGCAAGCTGGGCAGTTTTTATTATTTTTTTAAGAGACAGTCTTGCTCTGTCTCCTATGCTGGATTACAGTGATATAGTCATACCTCATTGCAGCCTTGAACTCTGGGGCTTAAGAGATCTTCATGCCTCAGCCTCTTTTTTTTTTTTCCTTTTTTTTTTATTGAGACAGAGTCTCACTTTGTCACCCTTGGTAGAGTGCCATGGCATCATAGCTCACAGCAACCTCAAACTTTTGGGCTCAAGCAATTCTCTTGCCTCAGCCTCCCAAGTAGCTGGGGCTCCAGGTGCCCACCACAGCATCCAGCTATTTTTAGAGACGAGGTCTCACTCTGGCTCAGGCTGGTCTTGAGCCACTATGCCCCGCCTTGTACATGCTTTTAAAATCTGGTCATAGCATCTGTGTAGGTTTTGTAGAACTCATCTCTCTTATTACTGTTTGATTTTTTTTTTTTTCAGATTAGACAGACACACCCAGGCCACTACATTCGTTTGTCAGATATTTGGAGGATACCTACGATCTAGAGGTAAACTTTTGTTTAATAATTGATTAGGAGATATATGCATGTGGTTAAAAAAAAAAGTACAATAGGAAAGGGTTAGTAATGAAAAGTAGATGTCTTTTCCAGATTCCTCTTCCTTCTCAAAAGCAACGCCTATACCAATTTGTAGTATATCCTTCCAGTAGTTTCCTGTATGTGAACAAACTGAGAGCATATATGTGTATTGCTTTCATTTTTCTCTTAATATTAGCAAGCTTTTTGCATTACAGTACACATAGGTTTAACAAAGTCTTTTATAGTTTCAATAGCATTCCATTTATTTTAGTCCCTTCCTGATGGATACTTAGGTTATTTCTATTTTGTTGCAGTCATTGTTATTACCATTAGTGCTTCATTGAACGTCCATGTATACTTACTTTATGTAAAAGCACACATGTAGTTTAAATTCTTAAGTCTGAGAATTTCTGGATAATAGAGTGTTTGTGTTTTAATCATGTCTTTCTAAGAGGTTATACTAATTTATATTCCAACCAGTTATCTGACGGGCTAAATTCATGACACTTTTACTTACCTTGTGTATAGTAAACTTAAAAAAAAATTTGGTCAGGTGCAGTGGCTCGCACCTGTAATCCCAGCGCTTGGGAGGCCGAGGCAGGTGGATTGTCTGAGCTCATGAGTTCGAGACCAGCCTGAGCAAAAGTGAGACACCGTCTCTAAAAAAAAAAGCCTGGTGTTGTGGCAGGTGGCAGGCACCTGTAGTCCCAGCTACTTGGGAGACTGAGGCAAGAGAATAACTTAAGCCCAAGAATTTGAGGTTGCTGTGAGCTGTGACACCACAGCATTCTACCAAGGGTGACATAGCAAGACTCTGCCTCAAATAAATAAATAAATAAATAAATAAATAAATAAATAAAACTGTTTTTGCTCAATCTGATAGGAGAAAAATTATACTTTAATTTTTAATTTGGAAATAGTACTTGTCTTTCATCATTTTGTTAGTTGGTGCTGCTGTAATGATTGCACTTTGCTTATCCTTTGCATTTTATTTTTATTTCAGTCAAATGTTTAAATTGCAAGGGCGTTTCAGATACTTTTGACCCATATCTCGATATAACATTGGAGATAAAGGTAAATTTGGTAATTGTTACGGTGGTTGTTATAAAAAATGTCATTTTATATTAACCTTTTGTATTTATAGTTCATTTATAAGTTAGACTACATTTGTTAAAGAATATGAATTGCACAATTTAACATGCTAAGATTTTATTTGGAGGTGATAATTCAAGCTTTATAGATGCATTATGAAAAAATTATAAAGCAGTTGGATGCTGCCAGATGTGGTGGCTCATCCTGTAATCCTAGCACTCTGGGAGACCAAAGCAGGAGGATTGCTTGAGCTCAGGAGTTAGGACCAACCTGAGCAAGAGCAAAACCCCATCTCTACTAAAAATAGAAAAAATTAGCTGGGTGTTGTGACGGGTCTCTGTAGTCCCAGCTATTTGGGAGGCTGAAGCAGGGGGATAGCTGGAACCCAGAAGTTTGAGGTTGCAGTGAGATATGACGATGCCACCATACTCTAGCCCGGGCAACAGAATGAGACCCTTTCCTCAAAAATATACAAAGTACAAAAAAACAAAACTTAGAACAATCTTACTACCCTGTGACTTTTCACTTGATACATCTTAATAAAACCAGATTCTGATGCCTCTCTTAGCCAAACATAGTCATTATTTGTTTCTTGTACTTTCTTTTTTTTTTTTTTTTTTTAAAAAAAACCCTTCTCTTTTTATTTTTTTTTTTTGCAGTTTTTGGCTGGGGCTGGGTTTGAACCTGCCACCTCCGGCATATGGGGCCAGCACCCTACTCCCCTGAGCCACAAGCACCGCCCTGTTTCTTGTACTTTTTAAGTTTGTTTATTCTTCTTGCACTTTCATTTTTCTTATTATCAGTGAGATACATGTTTATGATAAAAATGAGAAATACTGGGGGTGGGGTGGGAAAAAAAGATGAGAATTACTATATTTCAGATATATATAAAATGCTATCCCTCAGAATTCTTTTTAACAGTTCAATATACATTACTTTAGAATATATTGGTTACTTTTCTAAAAATGAGATTATGCCTAATGTCTGTCTGGCCACCTGCTGTTTGCAGCTAATTCTGGTTGGAGACCTTTCTGTATAAGTTGTGTTCTTTGGGCAGTTGTGTGGTGGTCCAATGAACAGATATACCATAATTTATTTGCCTAAATACTTGTTGGTAGCTTTGGTTTGCTTCTAGTTTTATACTGTGTTAAGTAAAGTTGTGGTGAGTAGCCTCCTTAGGTATTTTTGTTTACTTATTTTTTAATGGGAGGGGAAATAATTTGATGTGTAAAGATGACCATCATAATAAGGAAATATGTCTTTATACATAAAAATTCCTAATTTGCTTTTATATCTTTGAGACTTCTGTTCTTTCTGTCTCTTCTTTCAGCAAAATGGCCATATGTGATAATGTGGTGTTTATGCTGCTTCTCTTCCTAGGCTGCTCAGACTGTTAACAAAGCATTGGAGCAATTTGTGAAGCCAGAACAGCTTGATGGAGAAAATGCATACAAGTGCAGCAAGTATGATTGGTGGTGACTTACTGGTTTTTGCTGCTATCTGCTCAGTGGGGATGGCAGGGAAGCTTGATGTGAAAGAGTGTGGTGTGTCAGAATGTCCCCTCTGGGTTGCCTTTAACTTCTTATACCAACTGGGAAGTCACTGGGTCTCTATCTTCCAAAGGCGGAGCCTGTAGAATCTCAATGTTTACACTTTCAAGATGTACAACTCTGTGCCTTTGGGCAACTGATAGGTCATTACTGGTAGGAGTTGATGGGAAGAGAGAGAGGTAAGGTGGTTCACACACCATGCATTAGTATTGCTTTATAAGTGCAGCTCAGGATGGCATGTCTGCTGAGCAACATTTTCCTCGACTTTCCTATTGTGAAAGGGTTTGGATAGAGTAAGGAGTCATTTTCTCCCAGGATAGTTAAGGATGTTTCTTTTATGGTATGTATCTGGGGGTTGGGGTAGTGTCTTCTGAATACCTCTCATTTTGATTGTTCATTAATTTGTTTCCCCATGAAGTCAAGAGAGCCTATTTTACAAAGCCCGGTTCCATATATTTGTTTCTTATCTAGAGTCCCCCTTTTAGGAACTTAATTTAGAATGTTTAAAAGAAATAAGAGGGCAGCACCTGTGGCTCAGTGAGTAGGGCGCTGGCCCCATATACCAAGGGTGGTGGGTTCGAACCTGGCCCCAGCCAAACTGCAACAAGAAAACAGCTGGAGGAGGCGCCTGTAGCTCAAGGAGTAGAGCGCCGGTCCCATATGCCGGAGGTGCCGGGTTCAAACCCAGCCCTGGCCAAAAACCACAAAAAAAAAAGAAAACAGCTGGACATTGTGGCAGGCGCCTATAGTCCCAGCTACTCAGGAGACTGAGGCAAAGAGTCGCCTAAGCCCAGGAGTTTGAGGTTGCTGTGAGCTGTGATGCCATAGCACTCTACTGAGGGCGATAAAGTGAGACTGTGTCTCTAAAAAAAAGAAATAATAAGAGAAAGACTAAGTACCAAGAAAATATATGTATTAATCTCCTGAAAGTTTTGTTTCTGTTTATTTCAAGGTGTAAAAAGATGGTTACAGCTTCAAAGAGATTCACTATACATAGATCCTCTAATGTTCTTACACTTTCTCTGAAACGTTTTGCAAATTTTACTGGCGGAAAAATTGCTAAGGTATGTAGATGATGTTATTGTTAACCTTTTATGTTGATCCTTGGAAGGCACGTCAGTAGCTATTAAGGGTCATAAACAACCTAACTAAACAATTTTTTATTGACTGGCAAAGTTCTTCCAGCATTTAATAGCAGGAAAAAAAGGTGTAAGAATAAAGCCAGTAGTTTGTTATGTGCAGTTAATGAGTGTATGTGTTTTTATTATATCCTTAGCTACCTAGACTTTCTAACGATAAAATTAGTAACTGTTGTCTGCATTTAGCTTCATAGTCCAATTTTTAGTATCCAAGGTAATGATGGTGGGGGGGTACACAGAAAACTTGTATTATTTAAAATCTAAAGAGTACTTCCCTGCTAGATGATGTCACATTTTCATTAGAGTTTGTGTTTTTATTTGTTCATTTGTTTTTATGATTGGTAGTTCACTGAATTTTCCTATTTTCTCTTTTGTTTGTTTGGGTTTTTTTTTTTTTTTTTTTTTTTAGTTATTTAGAGATGAGGTCTTGCTCATCAGCCAGCCTGGAGTACAGTGGTGCCATCATGGCTCACTGCTATGACTTGAAGTCCAGGACTTGAATTTTCCCATTTCCTTTCTGCTTTCTGAGATTGAAAATAGTCAAAAATTTGATTGCAAGGGAAATAATCCATTCTTGAATTATTAAAAAATAAAAGTAAGTGATGACCAATCTCTACAGCAGTAATTTTCAGCTGGTGTGCCATGAGAATATCTTAAGTGTATGGGAAAATTTTTGAAGATCAAGCCCTTATCACAAAGTCCCAAAGCTACAGATGCTGGCGCAGATGTGGTAAGAAGGGAGCACTTTTACATTGTTGGTGAGACTGCAAACTAAATGAGTCTCTTTGGAAAGAAGTATGGAGAATTCATCTCAAAGAATTCAAAATAGACCTTCCATTTGATTCTGCAATCCCATTACTAGCATCTACCCAGAAGAAAACACATCATTTTTTTATCATAAGGACATTTGCATTGGATTGTTTAGTGCAGCTCAGTTTACAATCACCAAGATGTGAAAACAACCTAAGTGCCCATCAACCCAGGAATGGGTTAACAAGCTGTGGTATATGTATACCATGGAATACTATTCAGTCATAAAAAGATGGAAACCTTATGTCTTTTGTATTAACCTGGATGTAGTTGAAACACATTCTTCTTAATAAAGTATCACAAGAATGGAAGAGCATGTAGGGCGGGTGAGGGGAGGAGAAAGAGGGATTGGTGTGCTCCCACTTACTGGGCACCGTGTGGTGGTATGTGGCACAACTCCTGGGGCGGAAGGTAACTACAACAGGGTCTGTACCTAGCAAATGCAAACACTGGGACCTAATTCTTTAAACCCTCAAATTAACCTGAAATAAAAAAAAAAGAAAATACAAAAAAAAATTTTTAAAGATCATTAGTTGAATTATTTTTGAAAGAAGTCCAAAGCACAGTAAGTATATTCCTTTTTTTATTATTTATTTTGACGAACATAATTAAAGTATACTGTGGACATTTAACTGTAGGTTCAAGTGTGCCGTGAGATTAAAAAAGATTGAAAAAACACTAGGGTTATCATGCTGTTCCTATCTCCTTTGATGGATTTAAACAATTTTCTTAATATAAACGTAGATTCTTACTGTTTAGAGGAAATAGAAATTGCAGTGGGTGGCCTTAAATACACTTAGATTCAGGTAATCATGTACTTTGAAAGATGGTAGAATGTGTTAGGTTTCTGCTGGAATAACAGCGTGTAGTGTCTTACAGATCTCCTGTTAGGATTCTCTAAATACCCTTATTTGAATATGCAGAATAGTCTATGCCCTCAGAGATGACATTTTTTCCCTTCTTTTTCCATTTCTGTTTAGGATGTAAAGTACCCTGAGTATCTTGATATTCGGCCATACATGTCTCAACCAAATGGAGAGCCAATTATCTATGTCTTGTATGCAGTGCTGGTGCATACTGGTTTTAATTGCCATGCAGGACATTACTTCTGCTACATCAAAGTAAGCTGTCCAGAATTCGCAAATAGCTATTGCTGTGATACAGCACTTATATTTTTGTGAGGAAAGCTGGGACCTTTACAGCAAATATGTGAATGTCCCTCTTTTTTTATATTTTTGACTGTGTTCCATGTTTCTTTAATTAAATCTCTTATTTCTCTTTTAATGGCTCTCTTTTGCAGGCTAGCAATGGCCTCTGGTATCAAATGAATGACTCCATCGTATCCACCAGTGATATTAGATCGGTACTTAGTCAACAAGCCTATGTGCTCTTTTATATCAGGTATTGACATGAAAGCAGATTGCCATATTTTCTGTTATTTCATTTCTTCTATTACCAATATATTGAAATCCATTGCTGGGCATGATGGTAGCTCATGCTTATAATTTCAGCACTTTGGGAGGCCAAGGTGGGAGGATCAGGAGTTTGAGATCAGCCTGAGCAACATAGTGAGATCCTATTTCCCCCCAGAATCTAAAATATACTTTAGATTCTGTCTAAAGTATATATTTTTTTTAGACAGAATCTCACTATCTTGCCCTCAGTAGAGTTCTATGGCATCTTAGCTCACAGCAACCTCAAACTCTTGGGCCTGGGAAATCCTCTTGCTTTAGCCTCCTAAGTACCTGGGACTACAGGCGCCTAACACAATGCCTGGCTATTTTTTTGTTGCAGTTGTCATTGTTGTTTAGCTGGCCCGGGCTGAGTTCGAACCCGCCAATCTCAGTGTACGTGGCCAGTGCCCTAACCACTGAGCATGGGCACTGAGCCAAGAAAAAAAATTTAATATTAGTTATTTTTTAATAAAACAACAGCTTAAAGATTAATTGTGGCATGTACCTGTAGAGTGAGGAAGACAGTTTTTGAGTGTGGATTTTGAGTTTGCTTTAGTTTCCAGCTCTTTTGCAGATTAACACTGAAATGTACAGAGTAAAGGAGAGGTGATAGCTGAGGAGGGTGGCTTCTGGTGCTGGTGAAAAATGCAATGGGCCAGCACTCTGGTGTCAGTGGGTAGAAACCTCAGGAAGGGGACTCCAGCTGGCACTTCCCAATGGCTGAGCACGGACAGCCAGTCAGTCACCTTCCTGGTTAAAGCCTGGGCCAGCACCACTGCTTGTGTCTGTCTTACTATGACTGCATACTCTTGACTTGCTCATTCCATTTGTGGAAAAAAATCTGATGTGTGTTCCAATGTGTCTCTTTTTAATAGGTAAAAATTAAGAATGTCCTAAGATCTGTCCAACAGTGGCAGAATGTTCCTATCCAATATTGAAATACTACACAGCTTAAGAGTGATTTCTATGAAGCATTTTTTTTTTTTAATTTTGAGAAAGTACTGAATATATGTGGAAGAAAAGCAGTTTGGAATATTAAGCACTGATATTGAAAACTACCATATGAGTAAGGCATGGAAGGTAATTGACTAAATCAGACAAGGAGCTGCCTCTGAGGAGCAGCTGAGGAACAGTGTTCTGTTTCTAACTTTTCTGAACACTATAGATTTTCTACAATGGTATGTTTTATAATTCGAAAAATACAAATAAATACTTTTCAAGTAGTAGGATCATTAGAATACACAGTTACAAAATACTATTTACCCAGATAAAAGTATTTAACTTTGTTGTTTCCCCCATCTGAGTACTTGACATTAACCTAAACAAAAGGAGAGAATGTGTGTAGTTCTGTACAATGTAACATGAAAGTAACTATTTTTTCATCACTTTTCTGCTTGAGGGTTATAGTGCTGTTGAATTTGTAAAAGAGTCTCTTTTAAGGAAATGCTGTCAATCTAATCAATATTACTCTCCCTGTGTCCAGGTCCCATGATGTGAAAAATGGAAGCGAACTTGCTCATTCCACCCATAGTCCTGGCCAGTCCTCTCCCCGCCCAGTGATCAGTCAGCGGGTTGTCAGTAACAATAAGCAGGCCTCGGCAGGATTTATCGGACCACAGCTTCCCTCTCATGTGATGAAGGTAACATTCCATGTTACCTTCAAGAAAGAATATAATCTTTATGTTAATTTTTAAAATATATCCTTTAAATTCTGAAGTTAACATTGTTGTAGTTGCAACATCCTCATATGCAACTGGATTTCTCGTGAAAAAGTTTATTTAAGCCTTTTAAAGTATTTCAAATACAGAGTAGAGTAGATGATCAAGAGGGAAGTCTGGGTTATAAGTGTATGTAAACTTTAGTTCGCATTTTGGACTTTCATTCTACACAAAGGGTTAAACGTTTGGGATATTCCTAACTCATCCTGGGCTCCAAGAAAGAGATTTGTTCACAAGGCCACTTCCATTACATTCATTCAGTCATTTCAGGAGTGGAGCGTTTTCTGGCTGCTGTCTGTCTGGCTTGATCATACTCCTTGACAGTCATGGGGGTGGACCGGTAGTAAGCCTGTATCACAGGAAGCCCAGTGTTCTAGTAGGGGCCTTGCTCTAGTCAAACTTTTGTGGGCAATTGAATCCAGCAGTCTGCATGATTTGTGCCGAAGTATCTTAATATCTTTATAACTTTTCAAAATTATACACATTGTCTACTTGTATGCCTTTTTATTAATGGACATCAGATAGTATTTGAATTATAGTAGGAATCAAATGCCTTTACGACCTGGGAAGGCAGTGGGCTGGAGTTGGTCTCTACTTCAGAGTGACATTAGGGTGCTGATGTACCAGAGAGCACATGCCCTGTGGAAAGGGGTGGCTGTCATTGATTTTCTGACAGTTTGATTTGTTTTTTGTTTTGTTTTGTTTGAATTTTGTATTCAGTTGTTTTAGTTTGAAGTTTTTAATTTTCTTTTTTTAATTTTATTTATTTATTTGAGACAGAGTCTCACTTTGTGGCTCTCAGTAGAGTGCTGTGGCATCAGAGCTCACAGCAACCTCCAACTTTTGGGCTCAAGCGATTCCCTTGCCTTAGCCACCCAAGTGGCTGGGACTATAGTGCCTGCCACAATGCCTGGCTTTTTTTTGTAGAGATGGGATCTCACTCTGGCTCAGGCTGGTCTCGAACTCTTGAGCTCAGGGCAATCCACCATCCTCGGCCTCCCAGAGTGCTAGGATTACAGGCAGGAGCCACCACATCCAGCCAGAATCTGATTTGTTTTTATCATGAAATTTTCCATTGTTAAGATAGCAGCTAATTCAGATATTTGAGAAAACGTTGTGAAAGTCAAACAGGTCATCTGTAAACCAGCTTTCATTCCTAGGCCACCATGGGAAGGTGGCAGTAGTAATGGGAACCTGAGCAAAAGAACTGCATGCATAAAATTTAGAGACGTGTGGTGGTGGGGGTGATGATGTCTTAGTGAATGGTACCTGAAGCAGCCTCACTCAGTTTTTTTTTTTTCTTTTGGAGCCAGAGTTTCACTCTGTTGCCCAGACAACTAGAGTGCATTGGTGTCAGCCTAGCTCACAGCAACCTCAAACTCCTGGACTCAAGTGATCCTCCTGTTTCAGCTCCTGAGTAGTTGAGACTACAGGCATGCCCCACATTCCCTACTAATTTTCTATTTTTAGTAGAGATGGAGTCCTGTTCTTGCGTAGGCTGGTCTTGAACTCCTGAGCTCTAGCAATCTACCTGCCTTGGCCTCCCAGAATGCTAGGATTACAGGCATAAGCCACCACACTCAGCCAAATGACTGTCTTCCCTTGGTCCAAGGTCAGCGGTGATGCCTGCTTCCTAGCACTTCCTTCTGTATAGTAGTGGGCTCCCAAGAAACCCAACCAAGGAGAACATATGTGACTTCATGCTCAAAGACGCCTGCTTATGCCTGTCATATTTAGAACAGAGAGAATTTGATCTCATGGTTGTATTGTAACAAGCATATGTGCCCTGTTTGTTGATTAATTGCTAGAAGAGACCTGTGAAAGGTACACATGGGTAGGAACAGATGAAAGAATAGGGAGGCATTGTAGGTATGTGAAACTTACAAGTTACAAAAAGAGAAGGACAAAATGGGAAAGGGACATAAGCCAAAATGGATTCTATTTCTAGGACCATGTTTCTGGAGCTCTGATCTTGGCTGTGGTTTTCTTCCTTCCAGAATCCACCTCACTTAAATGGGACTGGACCATTGAAAGATACACCAAGCAGTTCCCTATCAAGTCCTAATGGAAATTCCAGCGTCAACAGGACTAGTCCTGTTAATGCTTCAACTTCTGTTCAAAACTGGTCAGTTAACAGGTCTTCTGTTACGCCAGAACATCCCAAGAAACAGAAGATTACTATCAGTATTCACAACAAGTTGCCTGGTCGCCAGGGTCCATCTCAGCCTAATCTCCATAGCAATTCTTTGGAGAACCCTAACAAGTCTGTTCCCTCTTCTACTATTACCAATTCTTCTGCAATACCATCTACCTCGACTGCATCTACGATGTCAATTTCCAGCAAAGTAACAAAAACAACTACCCTGAGTGAAGCCTGTTCCAAGCCTGTGATGAATGGCAAGTCTAAGTTGAACTCAAGCGTATTGGTTCCCTACGGCGCCGAGTCATCTGAAGACTCTGACGAGGAGTCCAAGGGACTAGGCAAGGAGAATGGTGTTGGTGTGATCTCAAACTCACTCGCTCCTAGTCAAGGTGCTGAAGATGAAGAGGTCTCTCAACACGAGCTTCAAGAACCTATTACTCTAAATGGTGCTAACAGTGCAGACAGTGACCTGAAAGAAAACGGTCTGCCATTTGATGGTGCCGATTGCCAAGTCCAGCCTGCTTTGCACTCAGAAAATCCCTTTTCTAAGGCAAATGGTCTTCCTGGAAAGGTGAGGTGGGGTAAAGGGGTGTGGTTTTGCTTTGGGTCTCTCTTATGGCATTTCCCTTGTGATTTCAGAAGGCATGGCATTGGCTGCTAGAGTTGACATATCTTTGTTTTTTATTGTAGTTGATGCCTGCTCTTTTGCCATCTCTCCCAGAAGACAAAATCTTAGAGACCTTCAAACTTAACAACACAGTGAAAGGCTCGACAGATGAAACCAGGTAAAATAAGAATAAGTTAGAGGGAAGTGAACTGCATAGTAGGAAAAAGTAGTGTCTATGGATGTGTCAGCATTTTAACTCTGTAGAAGTCATAATGAATGTTTTGAATCCTGGAATGATTTGATAACATAATATGAAGATTATGTTTATTTACCTTTTCAGAAGAAAAAAAATTTAGTATATGGGACTGAGTCCATGAAAACTCGATGAACTCAAGTTGATGTTTTCTTCTTCCACATAGCCTATTTTCTGTTTAGGGATGTTGTTGGCATACTTTTTAAATTTGATACCAAGCACTGTCTCATTTAATCTTTTTAATGATGAACCAAATGTGTGAAATTGTACTAAGGTTATAAGGCAAGGGTCTCAGTTCTACCAAGGAGCAAACACAGTTATGCCTCAATGATGAGAATACATTCTGAGTATCCTCCGTACCAGCAGTTCTCAACCTGTGGGTTGTGACCGCTTTGGAGGTCAAACGACCCTTTCACAGGGGTCGCCTAAATGCATCCTGCATATCAGATATTTACATTGTGATTCAATAACAGTAGCAAATTACAGTTATGAAGTTGCAACGAAAATAATTTTATGGTTGGGGGTCACCACAACATGGGGAACTGTATTAAAGGGTCATGGCATTAGGAAGGTTGAGAACCACTGCAGTCTATTCCATCCCCTAAATGCATTGTGGGAGGATTTTGTCATTGTGCAAACATCCTAGAGTGTATTCTCACAAACCTCTTCAGTATGGTACTGTGCTGAGTACTATAGGCAGTGGAAACACAACAGTAAGTATTTGTGTATCTAAACCAGGGGTCCTCAAACTGCGGCCCGCGGGCCACATGAGGCAGTGTGATTGTATTTGTTCCCGTTTTGTTTTTTTACTTCAAAATAAGATATGTGCAGTGTGCATAGGAATTTGTTCATAGTTTTTTTTTTTTTAAATTATAGTTTGGCCCTCCAACGGTCTGAGGGACAGTGAACTGGCCCCCTGTTTAAAAAGTTTGAGGACGCCTGATAAGCTATCTAAACCTAGAAAAGGCACAGTAAAAATACAGTATAAAAGATAACAAATGGCATACCTGTATAGGGCATTTACCATGAATGGAGCTCGCAAGATACAGCATAGCTCTGAATGAGTCAGTGAGTGAGTGGTGGGTTGCCTAGGACGTTTCTATACACTGCTATAAACTTTATAATAAACACTGTACTCTTATACTATGCTAAATTTATAAAAAAAATCTTCAGTAATAAATTAGCTTTAGCTTACTATAACTCTTTGCTTTATAAACTTGATTTTTAAAAAAAATTTGACTCAGGATAACAGTTTAAAACACAAATACTTAGTATAGCTATGCAAAAATACTTTACATTTTTATTTTATAAGCTTTTTGTTTGTTTGTTTTTGAGACAGTCTCACTGTGTCGCACAGCTCACAGTAACCTCAAACTCTTCAGTTCAAGAGATTCTCTTGCCTCAGCCTCCCAAGTAGCTGGTACTACAGGCGCCCGCCACAACATCTGGCTATATTTTGTTGCAATTTGGCCAGGGCCAGGTTTGAGCCCTCCACCTTCAGTATATGGGGCCGGCACCCTACGCACAGGCACCGCCCTGATTCCACTTTTTGTTTTTAAATCAATACATTGAGGGTGGCACCTGTGGCTCAGTGTGTAGGGCGCCGGCCCCATATACCGAGGGTGGTGGGTTCAAACCCAGTCCCGGCTGAACTGCAAGCAAAAAATAGCCGGGCGTTGTGGCGGGCGCCTGTAGTCCCAGCTGCTCGGGAGGCTGAGGCAGGAGAATCGCGGAAGCCCAAGAGCTAGAGGTCGCTGTGAGTCCTGTGACATCATGGCACTCTACTGAAGGCGGTAAAGTGAGACTGTCTCTACAAAAAAAAAAAAAAAAATCAATACATTGACCTAACTATAATGTTACTCAGGAATAAAAAGAAAGGAATTTATAATGCAATGATAGCTGTTTTAATATGTAAAGAACCAGGGGAGACTGCTCTGCTGCAGAATATAGTAACACAACCTGGTGCTTGCATCTGTGCACATGTTGGCTGTGAGCAGGACACTTTAGAATGTGGCCTGATGTTGGCATGCTCAGTAACATCAGGGGTGTCATTCTCATGGTGAACAGCTTTTGGTGATGTTCTGACTAAATCATAGTACCACCATCTCTAGATTTACACAGTAGTTGTTTTCCTGGAAAATTTACTGTGGAAACTGTGTCAATAATATGCCTGGGGTTTTCACTCCCATGGCAATCAGAACTGGTGGGATCGTGAGGATATTCCCTTACATGTAGGACTGTTGGCCATGTCCTACCCGTAATGGGGTGGGGCTCCTTATCACTATGACAGCCCTGTTAGGTAGGCTTAATTTTTTTTTTTTTTGAGACAAAGTCTCACTGTCTCCCTGGGCAGAGTGCTGTGGTGTCATAGCTTACAGCAACCTTAAACTCCTGGGCTCAAGTGATCCTCTTGTTTCAGCCTCCTGAGGAGCTGGGACTACAGGTGCCTGGCACAATACATGGCTTGTTTTTTTCTATTTTTAGTAGAGATGGGGTCTCACTCTTGCTCAGGCTGGTCTTAAACTCCTGAGCTCAAGCAGTCCATCTGTCTTGGCCTCCCAAAGTGCTAGGATTGTAAGTATGAGGTATTGTGCTGGCTGGTAGGCTTAATTATTAACATGGAATGGATTCATCGTGCAGGCAGAGCACATTTATTCCCTGTTTAACTTAAAGATACATGCAAAAGAACTTGAAGTTAGTCACTTGCATAGTGACTTTCCTCTTTTTCTTTTTTTGAGACAGAGCCTCCCTGGAGTTGAGAGCGCTGGCGTCACAGCTCACAGCAACCTCACACTCTTGGGCTCAGTGATTCTCTTGCCTCAGCCTCCTGAGTTGCTGGAACTACAGGTGTTTTTGTTTTTTTAAGAGACGGGGTCTTGTTCTTGCTCAGGCTGGTCTTGAACTTTTCAGCTCAGGCAATCCATCTACCTCAGCCTCCTAGAGTGCTAGGATTACAGGAGTGAGCCACTGCACCTGGATGTGACTTTCCTCTTGTTTCTTTTCTAGTCTAGCTTAGTGGTCCTCAGATTTAATGTGCGTGAGAGTTGCCATAGATGGTCATATAAACAAAGCTGCGTATGGACTATGCCCAAGCACATGTAGCCTTGGAGGCTGGAGCTTACATGCTGGCTGGAGAATCCCTGTGCACACTCTAGGTAGCTTCTTGGTGTTGACTTCTTCCTGTGTGTCATCTCCCCAAGATACATTCCCTCTTTGAAATGGAGGCCACTGTAGGTTTTTTTTAATTATTTCCTGGCAGTTTTAATTAACTGGAAAGATATCAAAAGCTCTACAACAATCAAGGGCAGAGTTAACTTACTACAGAAAGTTCTTCTGAATCCTCAGTGATTCTTCACCAGTGATCGGTATTCAGGGAGATGCTGACTCTGTTTGGAGGTAGCTTTTCTGTCTCTGAGTCTCCAAGAGAAATACCAAAGAAAGGGATCCAGAGGAATACCAGGAGGCCCTGTCATCATTTGACTTGTTGTTTAAACTTAGTTATTAAGAACTGGAGAAATGGGCGGCGCCTGTGGTTCAGTGGGTAGGGCACTGGCCCCGTATACCGAGGGTGGTGGGTTCGTACTCGGCCCCGGCCAAACTGCAACAAAAAATAGCAGGGCATTGTGACAGGTGCCTGTAGTCCCAGCTACTTGGGAGGCTGGGGCAAGAGAATCGCCTAAGTCAGGAGCTGGAGGTTGCTGTGAGCCCTGATGCCAGTGGCACTCTACCGAGGGTGATAAAGTGAGACACTCTGTCTAAAAAAAAAAAAAAAAACCTGGAGATATTTGTAGAAACAGGATACAACAGAGATAGACTTGATATAAAATTTTAGTTTTATTTTATGAGGAAAAGAAAATTTGAAGTTCCCAGAGATGATAAACCTGATGTGTTTAAAGGTGTAGAATATTTAGTAAATGAATGTTTTAAAGTATTTGTCCCTGTCACTTGGTTTACTTGTTCTTTTTGGGCCTGCAGTACACCTGGAATTGAGAAAAATCCTCCAAAGGATCACGACATGGAACTCAAAGCTGGCGGCTCCACTGCTGATTCCCATGAGAAGCTGGAGATTGTTGCAAGTCTCAGCAGCAAGTTAAAGAAGGCTTTGCCACCTCCTGACCCCAGTGTCAGCTTTACCAAAGAAGAAGTCTCAGAAAACAGTTCAGCAAAACCTGATGAGTCTTTGTCCAGTATGAGCATTCTTTGTAACACCAACAAGAATACCATGGGTGATGATCAGTTTTCTAAACTGTGTGATCCTGGGGATTTAACAGATGATCAGAGCAAGCCTTCCCAAGATGTAAAAGGGGCATTAGTCGAGAGTCCACGGGACTTGGTGTCAGTGGAAACTGTGGAGAAGTTAAGCCCAGTTCCCTCAGTACATTCAGAAGATGAATGTGAGCATCACCTTCTGGTTTACCTCAGTAGAGACAGATGCAAGGATGTGGAGGACCTTCCTAAAAGTGTAGGTGTGCCTGCAGAGAGGTTGCCCTCTCCCCAGCTAGACAGGACCATAGGAAATCCTTCAGATGGGGCCACCAAACAGAGTCATGGGGATAGAGGTGATGAAAGTAAAGTGGGACAAAATGTCCAGGATCATTCTCCAATTAAGGAAAAGATCTGTAGCCTCAGAAAAGTTGATCGAGGACATTATCGTAATCGAAGAGATCGTTCTTCAAGTGGAGAGCATGCAAAGGAAAGTAGGAGCAAAACTGACGACCATTATTATAAAAAACATCGCTCCTATATCCGAGAGCGGCCCAGGCAGGACCGCTACACCACAGACTACTGCAATGGGAGTCAGCACCACCTGAGTCACAGTGAGAGAGTCAGCCCTGGCGAGCACCACTCACTGAGCAGATACAGCTACCACCACTCTCGAAATAGAAGTGGATCCGACCAGGACTGGATCAGGTACCACCATGTGGAAGGTGAACACATCTGGGGCCGGGAGAAATACTACCCAGATAAAATGAGATGGGACAAGTGCAGGTACTACCATGACAGGTACGCTCCTTACACAGCCAGGGAGGCTCGGGAGTGGAAGCCCTTCCTTAGCAGCCGGGAGCCTGACAGAGCAGGGCAGCGCCATGGCCAGCTGCACAAGGACTACTACAGAAGCCGCAAGGGCTACGAAGTGGTTGCCAAAGAGAAGCCCCGGCACCATCTCAGCATTCCCCGAGTAGGCCCACCCCACAACCTTCCCCTCTACCCTGAGAAGTTCTCCCATGAAAAAATTGCACTTGGAACTGAAGACAATTATAACCTTTCTGATCGGTTTCATGAACATGAAAATGTAAAGTCACAGAAGAGGAGATATGATAATCTAGAAAATAGTGACAGTTACATAGAAAAGAAAGCCCGGAGAAGCTTACAGAATGATCCCTTAGAAGAGTCTAAAGTTAAGAAGCACAAAAAATCAAAGAAGAAAAAGAAATCCAAAGACAAACACCGAGATCGCAATTCCAGGTGAGGTTGGGACTGTGGGCGCCTGGTGCTGGGCAGGAGGAGCTCACGCCATCCTTACCACATTCACACACGTTCTGTTCCCGTGTCTGCTCACGTGGCCTGGCTTAGGAGCTCGTGGATTGAAGGTCATAGTTACATTTGTTTGATTTGTATTTTTCGTCTCTGTGAGTTTTGTGATTTCAGTATTTTTACCTATTTGTAAAAATTATCTCTGCTTTTAAGCTGTATCTTAATTTCATGGTATTGTTAAATGTCTAACAATCTCATTTCTCAAAATGATACTGTCATTTTTGGTTAATGCTTTATAACACTTTCAGGAGTTAAGTATGCTGTGTTCTGTAAATGAAAAGTCATAAGTCTTTGACAGAATTGGTGTTAACATTCTTGCTTGTCAGATGTAGTTGTGTTTTTGTATCTGTTATATTTTCTTCACATGTGGTGACTGTGAGGTGGGCCGGCGATGGAGGGCACTGTGCTTGCCGTTTGCCTGCCTGCCCAGTACCTTCGGGGTACTCTCCTTGGGAAGCTAGGCACCATTGCTAGTGGCTATGCCACCCGTCAAAGTAGTTGTGGTACTCTTTGTCTGGTATAGCCATCAGAACTGTTGTCATACCAATTCAATTCATGAACTAATCCTAGAAAACATGCTGCATACCTCATTGCTGAATTATCACTACAATTACTTTCAAAGTACTCCCCTTGGCCATCTGGTGACCATTGGCGATAATTGAGCGATGAGGTATGTATCACTTTTTATAGGATGAGTTCACAAACTTAATTGTTAGATCTTGCATTTAGGAAAAGGAAACCACAAGTCTCCTTTCCTCCTGTGTGCCTGAGACATATGGCAACAATACTATTTTTTCCCTCAGATGCTGGTTTCTGGAAAAGCTAGCAAAAGGTTGGCCCACAACCTTAGCTCCTGACAGTGCTAAAGGCAAGTAGGAGGAGTGAGTGTTGAGAGACTTAAAGTTGGTGAATTTATGATCCCAATTTTAAATTATTATAGTAAAAGCAAACAACATATTGTTAATTAGATAAGAATTGTACCCTGTTTATACAATGAATATCCTCAGTAAGGGGGTATGATAGCCAAGTATCAAGGCTTGTTTGAGCTGGTTTTGTTTTCTTGGTGGTTTGAATTCCGACTTTTTCTTCTGCAGGCATCAGGATTCTGACCTTTCAGTAGGTTACTCTGATGCCGACCTCCACAGACACAAAAAGAAGAAAAAGAAAAAGAAGAGACATTCAAGAAAATCAGAGGACTTTGTTAAAGATTCAGAACAATACTTACCTAAGTCCACTAGCTATGAGACTATTGACCGTTTCCGGAGAACCGAGGGCGATTTTCTTCTCACCAGTAGCCTGCCTCTGGAAGGTGTTGGACCTTTCCGTGAGAAAACAAAACATTTAAGGATGGAAAATAGGGACAAGTGTCATCTGTCAGAATTTGGCCAGGGTAAGAGGAGATACTTGGAAATAAGAAGTTAGAAACTATTTTAATAATTAAAAAAAAAAAATGATTATCATATCGGAAGAAAACCTCCAGTGGCATCAAATGGTATGCAGTTAAGTAGGAATCGACCTCCCGCCCCACTTCATCCAGCCTTGACTCTTGACTTGGAGTGTGATTCAGTTGTGTGGCTTGGCTGTTCAGCACTGATCTCTTAGCATCTGCTGATGGCCTAAGCTCCATGGAATCAACCCCCTGGGACATAATGCTTTATTCTCCTAAATCCTTAAGCCTGTAGCATTCTGAGTATAACCTAACTCCTGCTCTAGCCTGGTAAAAACAGTAGCTGCCATCCCACCAGGGCAATGCCTTTGAGGCATGTGTACCACACAGGTCTCAGGCTCCCACCAGGTTGATGGGTGTCGGATTCTTATGTCTATTTTGGACAACTGTATCTTCCCCCATAATTTAGTAGCCCTATGTGCTCTTTGATTGCACTTATGTTATTCTCTCTTCCTTTCTGACTTTTTCCAATGACTTTTGGCTCCGGAAAGGAATACCAAGCTTGTTAAAATGGATGTAATGAGTCAGTGGACCTAGAGCAGAGGCCTCAGGCTGGCTTTGTTCTATCATCTGTCTGTGTGACTTGCAAGTTAAGAATAGCTTTAACTTTTGGGGTGTTTTTTTTTTTTGTTGTTGTTGTTTTATTTTCTTGAGACAGAGTCTTGCTTTATCCCCCAAGCTAGAATGCAGTGGCATCATCATAGCCACTACCTCAAACTAAACTCCTGGGCTCAAGCAATCCTCCTGCCCCAGCCTGTCAAGTAGCTGGAACTATAGGCATACATCACCACACTTGATTAATTTTTTTCTACGTTTAGAAGAGATGGCGGGGGGGGGGGGAGGGCATGGGGAGGAAGGTGTCTCACTCTTGAGTGATCCTCCTGTTTCAGCCTTCCAGAGTACTAGGATTACAGACATGAGCCACCATGTCTGGCCAGCTTTAACATTTTTCAGTGAGTAGAAAAAATTTCTAAACAATTATATTTTGTTTCACATGAAAATTAGATGAAAGGTACATTTTACTGTCTATAGCTTTGTATCAGAAAACAGCCAGGCTTGTTTACATATTGTCTGACTGAGTTGGTGTTGGTACTCAGCAGAGGTGAGTAGTTGCAACACACTGTATGGTCTGAAAAGCTGAAAGTGTTTATTATTTGGCTCTTTATAGAAAATGTTAATCTTGTCCTGACACCTGAGGTTCATGTTTTTGAACTAAGCGCATGCACGTCACTACAGGGACTTTGACACAGCATCTTTGTTGAGAACCATGTAGATTCAACTGAGATATGTGTTCTGGGAGAGGCTCAGGAAGGAGCAGGCCTGTCCCCTCCAGGGGCCCATAGTCCGTGTGTGGTGTTGAGGGGCAAATGGTCTCCAGAGTGGGAATGTGAATGTGAATTATTCTTTGGGGAGAACAGTTGCACCAGGAAGGGTTGGGAGGAAATCTGTGGCTCATGTGGTCCATGAGAAGAATCACCATTGCCAACAAGAAAGGATAGCTAAAGTGGTATTTGCTCTTTGTTTTTTTTTAGAAATTAATTATATACATTTTGGCTCAGCACCTAAAGCTCAGCGGCTAGGGCGCCAGCCACATACACTGGAGCTGGTGGGTTCAAACCTAGCTCAGGCCTGCCAAACAACAGTGACAACTACAACCAAAAAATAGCTGGGCATTGTGGCGGGTGTCTGTAGTCCCAGTTACTTGGGAAGCTGAGGCAAGAGAATTGCTTAAGTCCAAGAGTTTGAGGTTGCTGTGAGCTGTGACGCCATGGCACTCTACCCAGAGCAACATAGTGAGACTCTGTCTCAAAAAAAAAAAATTTAATTAATTATATACAATTTAAAATTGGTTTCATGTTAACATTTAGCGATTTGGGGAACCAGATTGGTGAGGATTGATTTCCTTCTGACCTCTGCCTGGTACTTGAGGATGAACTAGTGAGATGGACTTGTTCTGTGTATTATACAGGTTTTTTCAGAACCTCCCATTCCAGCTCCACAGGTCTCTGTTGTAAGGACACAGTGGGTGGCAGCTCTGCCCCCAGAGATGCTAGTCTAGAGGGGAAGTAGGTTGAATACGAACCTCAGTATTTGTCTTCCATTTGGTAGATGAGTATCTTAGGGGTTCTACTGTTAGGCTTTGTGTCTGAGTGGGGCCCCCATGTTTGTCCTCGGTTTGCAGCTGGCATTCCTGCTGTGAACGTGAGCACAGACTGAGGAGCCTATCTTTTTGTCCTAGAAGGGCCACCTGGTTGGCCTTGCCACACTGAGCATCCCTCTCAGCTGGCTGAGGACACTGTCCTCCAGGCCTGCCACTGTCCTGGGCTTTGGCTGCTTACCTTTCTCTTTCAAGCCCTGGTATGTGGCACTCAGTATTTCTTTCTCTTAAGATCTATTCTTTTTTAATGTTGAAATGCTTATCAGAGTTCACATGATGTCTCGTGCCTAGGACTGGGAAGTGAGTGGATTGTCGGAGCTCAGAAGTTCAAGACCAGCCTGAGCAGGCATGACACCTTGCAAAAACTAGCTAGGCATTGTGGCAGGTGCCTGTAGTCCCAGCTACTTGGAAGGCTGAGGAAAGAGGATCACTTGAGCCCAAGTTTGAGGTTGCTGTGAGCTGTGAAATCACAGCACTTTACACAGGGTGATTAGGAGTGAGGCTCTGCCTCAAAAATATATACATAAATGCTTATCAGTGTGATGGGTGAGGATGGCCTATTTACCAGGGCATGGCTTTCACTGTACCCTTCCACCAGGACCATAGCCCTTAGTTATCACATAAACTTGTTTTCTGTGAAATACTTGGAGAAATGCTACATGCTAGTCTGTGTGCCAGTATATACTTGCCCATCCTCATATGGGATTGAATTCAGGCCAGTAACACATTAAACTAGAGAGAATTAATTCTCATTGTAGTCACTTAATGCACACAGCACAGGCTCTGAAATCTTGCAAAGCCATCATTTAAACCTTGTTTCCTAACCTTTGCTTTCTAGGTGATTGAAAGCTTGGCCTCAAAATAAAAAATTCACTAGTTATGGTAAGCTGTTTTCCTATCTGTATATTTCATAATTGTAGAGTCCCTGAGGGGAACCAGATGAAAGAATTTAAATTCCGAAGGAAAATATAGGACCCTGAGGCACTGTTGCAGTCCAGGGACTGGGGTGTGCCTCAACTAGTTCTCCTGGCCCAGCAGGGGCCACACCCCTGGATATGTGCTTAAGCCTTGTCTCACTAGCCTTTCTTTTGCTTGCTAGGGGAGATTTCATGTCCCATAACTAAGGCAGAGTCATTCTATTTGCCCTTCCTAGTCTCATGTAAGAAAAGCCAACCAAGCTCAAAGCATCAGAACTGACGCTGGAGCAGAAGCAGCCCATTTTCCCCTCCCAGACCTTCCTGATTGGCCTGTCCTAGGAGAGAAGCCCAGGAGGCCCCATCCCACCACCTGCCCTGTCCCGTTTGTGCTGCTAGGGCATCCTCTGATCTGAGATCTGAGCTTGGGGAACCTCATGGCACCAGACTTGGAAGTCACCCTGAGCACAGGACCGAGCAGTCTCCTCATGTGGAGTGACTGCTATATCTGAATGAGACTTGGCTGCTCAGTAGTCAGTAGCCTTGAGTGTCAAGGCTGCATTCAAGTTATTTAACTCCTCTGGTCTGGGAGATAGTAATTCATGTTTCAGACCCTTTGCTTGCTGAGAAGAGGCAAGTGAACTATTTTACCATGGAAAGGAAATTGTGTCCAACAGTCTGTCACAGCTAATTAGCAAGTGGGATTTTAAATTAATTTCAAAGTGAATTGTCTACAGAAGATTAATTTGCTATTAATGTGCTTTATCAGTGTATCCTCAAGGGAAAGACCCAAACCTAAATACGGATATTGAGACAGATAGCAGTTTGGGTCAGGCAGGCACATGGCAGCTCTCTGGCTGAGCCACTGGCCACACCCTCTGCACATCCATCCAGTGTTGTCAGGGTCTCTTATTTCAATTTAGGAAGGCAAAGTGACCGTTTCAAGGAAGAGTTTCCCTAAAGACTTTGGAGACCAGCTGGCAGGGACTATGAGAGGGAGAGACCTTCCCTGGGGCTTACTGGGCTCTGCTCCAGCTTCCTGCTTCTAGGCCTACTGACGCTGCGCCTCTTCTCTTTCAGATTCAACATGTTCAACAGAAGCCATCCCCAACCCAGCTTAAATTATAAATATACAAAATAACCTTATTCAAATCTGCGTGGTGCTTCTTTAGTAAATACTGTACAGATTTTACCATGGAGAACTTTTTTTTTAGTTTTTACCTTTTCTTAATTACCCTTATTCCAAATGGATGAACACTTTCTACAACTGCTGACCATTGTAAAATACCGTGTATATATAAATCACATTGAAAATAATGCCCTGGAATAGAACATCTCAAATGCTGCTTAATTACAGACTCAGGTTGATCACTTGTATTTCATGTAATGTTCCTCCAAGCTAGACATCTGGTGCAAGACCAACCGGGAAACCATGGAATTGTTAGAAGTACAAACTGACAGTGTGTATATTTAATTTAAAGACTTATTTAAAAATTCACAAGCTCTCAACTACACTTTAGAGAGCAGTGTTTTCTGTAATGTCTGATACTAGAAACTAATTTGCTTCACATTTTAGTTGTATTCAAGATTTGAAGATGTATTTTATAGACAAGTTCTGTTTTTGAACTTTGTGGAACTGTTCCAATCAATTTCCCAGTTATGATGAGTATTTACATTATGAATGTATAACCCAAACATTATTTGTAAAGCCTACAGTATGTTTTTATTACATAACACTTTTTTATACAGTGTCTCTTGTCTTGACTGTATGATATTGGAGTCTGAGTTGTCAACTTGGTCCCTTCAAGTTTCTAGTTACAGACAAAAATCATACTGTGATTTTATTTTTAATATGGATATGCTATCAAACTGTGATACACTTATAATTCACTGGTCCTGCATCAGGAGATGGAGTGGGGAAAACTGTATTTAATACAGTTTGTATCTGAATAATCTGTATGGTTTATACAGTTTGTGTTGTTCAGAGATGTCTAAAGTTTGATCTTTGTTTTTTTAAAGATTAAAAAAGCACTTGCCCCACTGTAAATATTCAGCATGTAAAATTTATATAGTATATAAATGGCAGCAAATTACATATTTTGTGTCTTTTTACTGCTTTTGCCCTATTTGTTTCTAGACTCCTTCCTGTCATCTATACTCTTTTTTCTGAAACCAGCAGAGCCCCTGCAGCAGTCCCTTTGGTGCCAACCCCCCACCCCACAAGCAAGGGAAAGAGTTTGCAGGACCCAACTATTTCTGGTTGAAAGAACCGAGTTGCAATCTTATTTTCATAATACATGTGATTTTTATTTAGTGAACACAGTATTTGCAAGCGTTTTGAGAGTCATATCACCCAGTCTTATTGTTCACTTTACAACCAAATATCTGATACAGGATATTTCTCCATGCAAGTTATGGGAGTATATACACTGAATAACAACACTCCAGAAATCAATATATACATTATTTACATATTACTATATTTACTGTAAATAGAAATGTTCTCTAAGAAAAAATAAGAAAACGAGGAATCACAACTTGGTTTCTGGTCTACAACAGACCTAACTTCTCAACAAAGCACATCTATGTAGATATATGCATTTGTAAGTTTAAAAATATGCATTGCTTTATATGAAGCATTAAGTGCTGCTTTATCTATAAATAGCTCTTATTTTGACCCAGTTTGGTGCCACATTAAACTACCCCCAAACATTCTGTGGCCCTGAAGACGTTGCTTGTCTAGGTCCAGAGTTAGTACAGTAAAACCACAGATGTTAACCAGGGCCTAACAAGACAGGCTGGAGGGGCTGTGGAAGCTACCCTCTTCCATCCAGGGTTCCTCTTCACTGCCCACTGCTCTTTGTCTCTGGAAGAAAGTTTGTCTTTGGCCAGAGTTGGGACTGATAGTACAAGCACTATGCGTAGATATTAGGAAGGGGAGGCGGCTGAACATGATGGATCATACTGAGGTTCAGGCAACAAAACCACACCCACCCAACGAGAGGGGTCACGACATAGCTATCCTGCTTCAGGGCAGCCTTGGTGGAGGCCAGCCCCACATGGTACCTGGATCAGGTGTGCCCGAGTTCACAGTGGGCATGATAGCTACGTGCCCTTTGTGTTAATACTGATATAACAAAACCTGGAATTAGGTGATACCACGTAACATTCTGATGGCATGTTATCTGGACTTAAAGCACCATGGCCTTTTGCATGACTCCTGGGTGAAGCCTATTCACAGATGCCCACAACAGAGAAATTCATCATTAGGTGACTCCTTTCATGCTTAAAAAGACAGAAGGCTCCACATCCCCAGGATTATACCTGGGTCAGACAGCCAGGAGAAAGCAAACTGTGTGTCCACATGAGAGGTTGCCAGAACAGGCACTAGGACTGGCACTGGGTGTGTGGGGCACTGCGAAAGCAGACTGGTCATTGGTGTTTGGCTGGGGGTCCAGGCAGAGTTTCTGTTTTCATGGAAGACTGGAGACCAGAATTGCATATATACCAGTCAGGCATCTTAAGAATGCTGACTTGTCTTTCTCAAAAACTAAAGTTTTAAATTTGAGGTATTAGTACAGTAACAATGCCTTAAAACTTGGGAATAAACAAAAAATTCAGTTCGATGCATGATGGAGAGTTACAGCCTTGGACCCTGTGGCACTCATAGTGTGACTTAAAGCTACACTAGGGTCAGCCACTTGGAGGCAGGGCCCAAGGCTGCTCCATCTCCCTACCAAGGCAACTTACAGGAAGTTAGTTCTGCTATTTAGAATGGAACATTGCACATACAGTCTGAGGTTCTATCTCCTGGAATATCATTTTGACTGGTGTACAAAGGACCTCCACAGGCTGCACATTCAAGGTATATATGCCTGCCCAGACAGAAGGGGGAGGAGATTCCGTGGGGAAAAGCCCTTGCATGCAAGGAGGGTCCTGTGTGTTACACAGGCATCTGAGAGGTGGAAATAATGCTGCTGTTGGAGTGTGGCATCTGCCATCAGCCATCTCAGTCTGAACATACAGCACCTCATCCAGCCTCGTTACATCTCTATGAGGGGCCAGATCCAGCCCCCCGTCAGCAGATATGTACTGAGCACCTCCTACTCTAGGACTCAGCAACCTGATCACCTCCTGGACGCAGCTTTCCAAGTTCCGCCACTGGTGTCTATTTAGGGCTCTAACTGTTCAATAAAACCACAGATGTTAACCCTAGAAACCCTACAAGCCACACCTCTGCACGCTATGGCTCACTCTTTCCTGATAGCAGAGATCAAATCTATGACAACGTAGTGAACTACAAGAGGTTCTAATTTCTAGTTACATGTCTATTCATTATATTAAGAAATCTGGTCAAATTATAAGGTCAATAAACATCTTGCCAAAGGTTTTAAACAGCAATGAATGTGGTCAAAAGCTGGTCTTAACCATATGTTCATACAAACCGTATGAAACTGCTATTTGTGTGGATCAAAACCAGTCAAATACAAGCAGTTATGTGTGTTCAACACATGGACAATCTGTGTCCAGGGAAAAAGCTCAGTTTCCTAGGATTCAGCAGTTACAGGATGAGTACCTCCAAACCAATACACAAAAGTATTTGTGGGGCAAAAAGTCTTGAGTTGAAGCACACTGAAGCTTTCTTTTTTTTTTTTTTTTTTGTGGTTTTTGGCCGGGGCTGGGTTTGAACCCACCACCTCCGGCATATGGGATCGGCGCCCTACTCACTGAGCCACAGGCGCCGCCACACTGAAGCTTTCTTAGGACATGGGTGCCTTCTTTTCCAGAGTGGTCACCCACCACTGCCTGGCGCCTCCCTAGCCCTGCACCAGCTTCTACCCAAGTGCAAGTGCCCCCATAACCTACCCTTTGGGTGCTGCATATATATATATATATATTTTTTTTTTTTTTTCAGTGCACAGTATATACTTGTGTCCAGGAGTTAACTTTATAGCTGCCATTCTAAAAATACTACTGTTAGAAAGTATCTTTCAGTATAATTTCAGAATATAAAAAGGCATATAAAAGCTATAATGCTATATATCTGAGAAAAAATTCTGAATAAAAAAAACTGGTAACTTTTCCTTTCCTGTTTTGATATAAAACAGTGGCTTCTAAAACAGTTAACACTGCTGCGAGTGAGCACGTTTGGCATTGTTCAAACAAGGCTCCCACCTATGGAAATGGGTCCCGTGTCTGCTGCAGGTTTTGTGACTGAACCACTAGGCGCTGCTGCTGAGAAAGCGGGGAGCACATCTGGACACCTCCCACTGTGGGCACAGTCACGGGAAGGAAGTGCTCCCGGGAGCTCAAAGTGGACCCAGTTCCAGACCACAGCACAAGGCTTCAGGATATGTAGTTTGGGTCACGGTGCTCATTCTGGAGAAGCTGCAAGCACCCACAGGACCACTCCTGGCCATGCCATCTGCGGGAGGCCTCCAGTCACTTTCTGCTCTGGGGGTTGAGTCTTTACTTCCACCTGCTTGAGCCAGGCAAGCTCTATTTTTTATTGGCAATCCTTCGTTTCCTTGTGGCCAGCATGTCATAGAAGGGATCCCTACTGATACTTGCCCTGGCGTAAAAGGAAAACAAACAGGTCAGGTCAGAGAATGGCACTGGCCACAAGGAACACAGAGCCCCATTCTCACCACCCCCTGACAGCCCTGGGACAAGACAGACTCAGAGCTGTGAGGTGGCCAGCAGCCCAGGCCTCCTGGGAGTCTGTGGAGGCAGACGGGTCATTTCCCACACACAAAGCATGTGTGTCCTCAGGTAGGCACACACACTCTTCCTGTGCTAGAACCCATGCTCACCTGATGGATTTCATCCACTCCTCCTTCTCCTCAGGGCTTGGGGCAGAGATCCGGTACACCACATGGTTCCCTTCCACCACACGGCCATCAGCTTCCGTTTTACAAGCTTTGATGACCTGCCCTTTGTGGCTTGGATTATAAAGCTCAAAACAGTTCTGGTGGAGAAAGAGAAGAAAGACTGTCATGGGGGCCTCAAAAGAAGGTTCTCATGCAGCCAGGGAGCGCAGGTTCTAGTTGGTTGAAAGGAAAGAAGTTTCAAAACACAGCTTACAGGTTTCCTGGGGTCTTCCACTTCCCTGATGCTGAGATTTTCCAACGGGATGATTCCCCTGGGCTCCTTATCCTGCAAGAGAAAGGTACATAACTGGACTCACTGCAGGTCACTGGCCTCAGGGTACCCCAGCACAGAGGTAACTCTGGTCCTCCAGGCAGGCTAGCTCTTACTTACTGTCGTGTATTCAAAATAATACAGGCAGTTATCTGTCAGGATGAACCACCGGCGCTTCCAGGTCTTCACACGCCCTCCTAGAAGCAGAAGGGCCTCGTGAGTCAGGTGCCCTGTGCTGCAGAGGGCCTGGGGCCCAGGACCTACAAAAACTACTGCATTTCAGAAAGGCCACCAGGAGCCAAGCCTGGTTTTACGTATCCTTCGATGTTTTGACCACAGTCATTAAGTCCGGGATAAGCTATGTGGCCTGGCTATCAAGTGGGCCTTGCATGCACCCCCACCCAGGCCAGCATAGGTACCCGCTTCACAGCACCGTGGGGTACCCTGATACAATTGCTTTCCAAATCTGCTTCCTGGAAGAGTTAGTCATAATGAATGGGCGTAATTTCCCACATGAAATGACAACATGATGAAGTCAGTGCCGGCTCACCCGGGTCTGTCCAGGGCTTAATCCTGTTACGTCAGGGTGGTTATCTCATTACTGAGTACTTCGGGCAGTCCTGGGATCCATCAAAATCAATTACCCCTTTGCCCAGGGAATTATTAAACTTTTAATGAGATCTGGAGCACACGTATACATACATACACACACACACACACACACACACGGCTCATCTGTACCTAGTTTCTTTCCTTTTACTATGTATATACACACAGGGCTGATCCATACTTACTCTCCTTTTACTACAGAAAAAGAAATCACTTTACCCTTAAATATTCAGCAGAGGCAGTCAGCTAGCCCTTGCTTCTGACATTAAGTTCTTTTTGTTGTTTTTTAAGGTGGTTGTCTCCTCACCCCTGGTCTCTGCAAACTGAAACCCAATCAGAGGCCAGGGAAGCCCTCATATCTCCTGGTGACTGGCAAGGCCCTCTCAAGTCTCACAACAGTCTTACTCTGTTGCCTAGACCAGAGTGCCATGTCCTCGGCCTAGCTCACAGCAACCTCAAATTCCTAGGTTCAGGTGATCCTCTTGCCTCAGCCTCCCAAGTAGCTGGGACTACAGGCGCCTGCCATAATGCCAAGCTAATTTTTTGTATTTTAGTAGAGACGTTGTCTTGCTTGTGATTAGGCTGGTCTCAAACTCCTGATCTTGAGGAATCCTCCTGCCTTGGCCTCCAAGAGTACTACGATTACAGGTATGAGAGCCTCATCTGGCCTGACATGAAGTTTTGATTTATTTAAATAATTCAAAGAGAAAAACATTTCCATGGTAACAAATCTAAGCACTGCCTGGGTACTAGGTAAGAAGTGGCTCTCCTGCCCTGTGGTTCTCATGGCAGTTTTCTCTAGGACAAGCAAGCAGGCAAGGGGCCATGGGTAAAAGGCCCTTCCTGAATGAAGGCCAATGCAGGAGCTGGGACTTGGAAGGGCCTTGCCAGTCACCAGGCGAGGAAACATGAGGGCTTCCCTAGCCTCTGATTGGGCTTCAGTTTGCAGAGGCCCAGGGTGAGGAGACAACCAGCTAAGGAAGGAGGTGGCCTGACCCAGCCAGGCCTGGTAGTGTTGGAGGGTGGAGGGATGTCTCTGTAGCCTGTTTGGGGCCCTTTAACTCCGCTTCACACTTCAGCCCCTCCAGATGGCCTAAAGCAGCCTGTAATGGGCTACCACCACCAAAGCATGTCCAGCTGTCCCTGCCTCTTCCCAAACAGATCTGCCACACAGCTCCATCCTCACCAGGGTCCCACTCCCATCTGGCAGGTCTATCCAAATATTCATCTGACCATGTCCTTCCCAAGACTGCCATTGCATCTCTCCAGTCCTCAAACCCTTCCTGAAACCCCTAGCTCATGCTTTCATGCCATAGGGCCTTTGCTCAGGACATTCCTCCAATCTGAAGCAACATTCCTTCCTGCCAACATCTCTCTTGACCTCTGGCCTGGGCTTCAGCTCCCCAAACCCATGTGCAGTTTCACCACTGGAACCCTCTGCTTCCCACTGCACGGGGCCCATCCTATTCACCACCTTGGAGACCCAGCACAGGCTGTACACACACCAAGGCCGGTAGCCCCCAGGGGGGACCACATCCCTGATCTCATCTCAGGCTTCATGCTCCCCCAGCTCTGTGGAGCACAAGAGGGAGACCCAGTGCAGGGGGAAGGTGAAACCATCAGGGCAATTCTGCCTTGTCCCAAAGTCTTCCAGTGACATCAGGGGCATGGGAACAGAGAGAGGCCTTCTATACCCCGGAGACCACAGAACAGGAGGACAATGCTGATTCTTCCCAGGTACTTGTCCCCAGCCTGGAGAAGCTATAGCAGAATCAGGTAATCACTACCACCAACTAACCTGATATCTGTCACTACCACACTGACATCTGCCTCCCTCCAGAGACTTCCAGAGCAGTGGAAGTCTCCCTTCACACACTTCACCAGTGGTGCTGGTGCCAAGCCACTTTTGTAACAGGAGGCAGAGAGATCTTTTGAAAAACATGCATTCACCACGTCTCTCCCTGCTTGAAGCCCCCAAAGAGCCCAACTGCTCAACAAAAGACCTAAACTCTTTGGACAGCCTCAGTTCTTGGAGCATCTGGTTAAGGAGCCTTAGGCTGTGCATCCTTGTCTCTGTCCTACACCTGTTCTTTTCCTTTGCACTCCTTTCATGGTAGATAATAAGGGCTGGTCTGTGTGTCCTGCTCCCCTCTATGCTGGCTGGCCCTCTCAGCTTCTACCTGGGCTCTGGCCTCTCATGGTACCATAGTCGGCAGCATGTTTAGAGAGCCCAATCCCTAACCAATTCTGGGGTCCAGGGAAGCCTCACAGCATGGGCTGCAGATGTTGAGATGGGTGTGTCATCTAGGCTGGCCCTGGAGCCCAGCACAGCCCAAGCACTCTCCCTTCTCGGCTTAGATTTTGGGGCCAGCAGGGTCCAGGGTGAGGTCCCTGATCAAAGAGCCACAGCAGACTGTTCACGCATGTTTCTGGCCATACCACACCACATTCTCGCCTACAAACAGAAATCTGGCTTCTCCTAAATTAAGTCAGACCCACCTTCTCTTTGCAAATTTCCCCCTACTTTGGTTGCTACTCCCAGGCAAGTGTACATGCACACATGTATACACACGCAGGAACATGCATACCCATGTACTTTTCTCAAGTTTCTCAGCTCAGCTCTGACCACACTCCATGTTTATAACATAGGTGATTCTCCGGCTCAGCACCTATAGCTCAGCAGCTAGCCACATATAGTGGGGCTGGTGGGTTCAAACCCAGCCCAGGCCAGCCACACACAATGACAACTACAATCAAAAAATAGCTGGGTATTGTGGAGGGCGCCTATAGTCACAGCTACTTGGGAGGCTGAGGCAAGAGAATCGCTTAAGCCCAAGAATTTGAGGTTGCTGTTAGCTGTGACACCACAGCACTCTAACAAGGGTGACATAGTAAGACTCTGTCTCAAAAAAAAATGAAAACAGGCTCAGTGCCTGTAGCTCAGCGGCTAGGGCACTAGCCATATACACGGGAGCTGGTGGTTCAAATCTAGCCCAGGCCTGCCAAACGACAATGACAACTACAACCAAAAAATAAAAATAGTTGGGCATTGTGGTGGGCACCTGTAGTCCCAGCTACTTGGGAGGCTGAGGCAAGAGAATCGCTTGGGCCCAGAGTTTGAGGTTGCTGTGAGCTGTGATGCCATAGCACTCTACCGAGGGTGACAAACTAACACTGTCTCAAAAACAAAACAAAACATAGGTGATTCTCAAAACTCAGTGTCTTAAATTTCTTAATAATCATAAGCCACACTTGTGCACACTACAATGCTCCCATGCTCTGGCAAAACATTCAGGTCTTTTTAAAAGACCATCTGCAGGGGTTAACACAGTGGCTCATGTCTGTAATCCCAGTACTTTGGGAGACCAAAGCTGAAGGATCACTTTATTATTTATTTATTGAGGCCAAGAGTTTGAAACCAGCTTGGGCAACATAGTGAGACCCCTGTCTCTCTTTTTTTTTTTTTATTGTTGGGGATTCATTGGAGACCCCTGTCTCTTAATAAACGAAAGAAAACAGGAGAATTAGCCAGGCTTGGGTACACCTGTGAACCTAACCACTTGGGAGGCTATGCTCATGCTGCTACAAATCCACCCTGTCTCTTTAAAAACAAAACAAGCGAGCAAAAAAAAAAAAAAACCCTGCTTTAAATTTAAGTTTACAGTAAGAATACAGGGTGTCACAGTCCTACTTGAGTGCATGCTTGGAAACACACATTCTCAATTTATACCTACCTCATGCCTCTAGCCAGGGCCCCCATGACCCAGCTGTGCTAGCCCTGTACTAGGAAGGATTCTGTGACCTCAGAGAAGGACCATACTGGGGCTGATCCAATGAGCCTTGAGAACTGGCTTCCAGTACCCCGGCTGCCTCCTCAGCCCTTTGGAGACTGACACCACCTGGCTGGCTATGTGGTGGCAGGGCCGAGGTCTTGGTGCCCAGTAAGCTTGGCTCATCCAAAGAGCTAACAGGAGTCCCATGGGAAGAAGCATCTCTGGGCTCTCAGAAGCTCTGGTCAGAAGACCCACCACTGATTAATCCAGCCCATCAGAGAGCAGGAAATCTGCTCTAGGGACAGTGACGGCTTGCAAGCATTTGGTCTTGGACTTAACTCCTGAGAACAGAGCAGACACAGAGGCTGTCTGGACAAGAGGCCAGCCCCATGCCCTCCTGGCCACCCACCAGGCAGAAGCAGCTCTTGATGTGCTCCTTGCCCTCACTGCAGGGTCCATTTAACTGCCCACCCAGAAAGTGGGTTAGACCACACAGGCTCTGTTACGCCTTCCCTTCATTCACTCATTTATGTCTTTAGAGCCAGCTCCCTTCTTGGGAACACTGAGATCACCTAGCTGCCAGGAAGGCTGACACTGTCACTGTCCCTTGAAGGGGCACTGTGGGAACCAGAAGAGAGGCACTGAATCTGAAAAACACCTCCTTTTTTCTAGCCCATGTGCAACTGCCAGTGTTTGATGCATCTTTCCTCTTTCCCTGCTCTAGGCCCACAGGTGTGATGCAATTTGAATAAGGTGTAGATCTAGGGTTGCTCATGTACCTACATCCAAGAGCATGGTACTAGGATTTTAGGCAAATGTCTACCAGAGCTCTCCTAAACCTGAGCATAGCCAGAAAAAGAGCAATGGCCAAGGTCGAAGACCCCCATGGGAATAGCAGACCTATGGGGCGAACCCATCCCATCAGCTCAGGAGGCCTACGCTTGTCACATTATTATTGTGCCATCTCCCATCCTCCCTCAGTAAAATTACAAAAAAAAAAAAAACAAACCATCAGAATTCTTGAGCTTTCATGTCTGAGATGCTACATAGTAATAATCTGTCCTCAGAAGTGCTTAAATAAAAGCTGTCACATCTTACTGGCTTTACTGTCAGTGTAAGGTAGAAACATCCCCACCCAAGTTTAAATAACCCCTAAAATTTCCTAAAATACCAAATAAAGTATAAAAGCCATTTGGCTTCTTTATCAATGGTGAGAAAGCCTTTAGAACATTCTCAATCTTTCCATGGCGGTTGCAAACATGCACTGCTGGTTATATGAGGGGTGACTAGTGATGCCACAGGGATAGGACTGGTGACCAGCTTCCTTGCTACCGCAGACCTTAAAGACAAGGGGGCAAGCCTGTTCCCACACAGCGTCCCCATGCGCTCCAGGTCCCGCCACGCTAGGCCCTGTCCCTGGGGGTGGGTGTTGCATTCACCACACCGTGCACGACGCTGACCCCAGCAAGTCCAAAGCCAAATGGATCAGATGAATGGCAGCCACAGATCGAAGCTTCACACAGACCAACGTGGGAGAGAGAAACTGAGAGAGGAATGAGCCACTGAGGAGGGGCAGGAAGCCACTGGGTACGTACCTCCTAACGCAGGACAAGCAGGGACAGCCCGTCACAGAACAGAAAGGTGGGAGCCACAGGCAGAAGGAAAACAACAAGAAGGCACATTTAAACCACGCGTCAGAAATCACAGCCACACCAAACCATGAGAAAGGCACACAGGCTCTTTTGGAGATAAAGGCACTTGCTTCTCAAACAGAAAACTGCCCTGGACTTATCTGGACACTAACTTAGCAGTTTTCTGGGTATTATTCTCTGCCATGGACACCGCAAGGTTGGCCTTGCTCTACAATTTAGAGAAGCGGTCAGCGATTGTGGGACTTGAAGCTACCAAGAGTGGGCTCTGGCTTAACTGCGTTTTCTTTTTAATGTCTCTGCCTGCAGTTAGGGGCAACCACTACGATGAACTTGGGAGGAACCCTCGGGGGCTGCTGCTGTGGGCTCACCCAGCTTCAGGAGCCAGCCCTCCCGGTCGGGGTTGAAGAAGGTGTGTGTCAAGTCGTTCCCATCATCCTCTGGGATTTTAAATGGTTCATTCTTAATACTTTCATACAAATTCTGCAAGGAGAAAAAAACCCAGCCAAGTTAGCAATTCAAATAGAGGAGAAGGGCCTATCCTTTCTCCTTCTAAGTGCAGCACAGGCATAAAATTCAGCAGGAATAGGGCAATGAGGAGACTCTTGAAAAATGTGTTTAAGGAACATAAGCTGGCACTGCCAATTTTCATAGAATTTGATAATCCTGGATATTAAAGCGCACTCCCGAGACACAGCTCACAAGCAGGCTCCTGTTGGAACTCACCCTTAGTAGCTCTTCAGGGAGGTCCCCGCCCTCATTGATGCCGCGGTTCATAGTTATGAACCGCTCTGCTGTGGGCTTGTCACGCACATTGTGGTTGTGCAGGCTGGTGTTGAGCATGATGATTGCAAATGACAGCACATAGCACGTGTCTGCAACAAATTGGAGGACAGCGGAAGGCTCAGCCACATGTAGAGTGTGAAACCCACATGTGTTGCAGGCACACCCACTGAAGACTCCTGGCAGGAGGCGCCTGGTCCTGCAGGCTATCCTCTTAAATGGCAGCTTCCTGCCAGGGTGAGGAGGTCTGGCCAGTGGCCACAAGCAGGCTGGCTGTCCCAGTTAGGAGAAGGCAGGTCCCTGGGAACACAAGCTAGGACTATGCCATTTGGGGGTCCCCTCTTTGAAGGACAGAGGCTCTGGCCAGTGAAGGGCTGGAGCTCAAGCTCTGCACTGACCTGTGGACTGGAAGACCCCGGGGTTGCACAGGCAGTATCGAGCAGCGAAAGCCTCCATCATGCGATCAATTTTCTGAGCCTCCCCCGGAAGCCTGAAGCTCCACAAGAACTGCCTGCAGAGAAACAGAAACCTCATGGAATGTGCATGAGAACAGACCCAGCCTCATGGTACAAAGGGCAGCTTCTTCCCAGCCCAGGGTACAGCTCAGGTAGGCGTATAAACACAGAAGAGGATGCAGACAGTCTCCTTCTGTTCAATAATCCAAGACACACTTAATGACAGCCCATCTTTTTTTGTGACTACAACCGATTCAGCAATGAGGCCTGCTGTTACCACCTTAAAAAGAAATACTCAGAACCCCTATACTTCTCTACCACCACCTGCTTCTACCACCACCAGAGCCCTGCCACGTCCCCATGCTACACAATCCTGACAGCACTCACAGGACCACGTGACCCTCCTAGGACTTCCACCCACAGAGCAAAGCCAGAGTCAGCAAGATGGCTTTCCAAGGTCCATCTTGCAGGGTAGATGCAGATGCACCCCCACCTTGGGCCTGGCCCAGCCAGCACATATCGCCATCCTCAGATAGTTCCTGTTTTCCAAGGTTTCCCTGCCTAGAACTGCCACCCTACCCTTCTCTGTCACTCACCACCACCAACTCCTCATCCATTGCCTGTGCTGCAAAGCTGGGTCCCCATGCACAGCCACAGCCTCACACACCAGCTGCTTAGATTTAGTGCCCTGACACTGCAACAGATTTAGTCTAAGCACTGTTCTCACGGTAGACCTAAGGGCGCCAATTAAATTTCTGAGCTGTCCAAGGTTTTAAAATACCCATCCTATTAGCAATCAGATGAGGCTATTCCCTAGGGTCCTTCCTCTGTTCTCTCTTTCTGCGATTCCAGCCACATTCAGGCCCCCTTCAGCCCAGGCTGCATCAGCAGACTTCAGGTTCCACACAGCTGCCCATCCTCTGCTCTTTTGGGCCAGTTGCCCTGGGGCCATCCCTGACTCTCCTCTTTGCCCCATCTTCACCAGCAAAGCGCCTGACCTATCCGCCACCCTACCCCACCCCACAGCAGGTGAGGGGCTCTAAGTCAGCCTGCATGCCCTTTGCCCCTCATAGGCTTCCTGTTTCCTTCAGAGTAAAAGCCAAAACCCTTATGCCATCTCCTCAGATTAGAGGACCTACCCATGTCCCTACCCTTCACCTGGGCTTACTACAGGGTTCTGCCAGACGTTGACACCTATGGGTTTCTAATAAGAAACCTCTTTGGCTCTAAGCCAGAGACTGACAAGCAAAAAGGAATGGAATCACAGCTACACTGGTCATGCTGGACAAACGTCAGAGACTGACCAGGCCTGTGCCTCTCCCTGGATGTACAGCTTTCAAAAACGGAACCTGATAAACTTGAATTATGGTTGCAGGATTCAGCTGCTAACCATCAGTGCACCATTCAGCCCCAGGCTGAACTGCTAAGTCAGAAGGATCACACAGAAATAATGCCAACATCTCAGTCTGCAGCTAAGATAAGGTCACACAAACCAGAATATATGGTCTGAGACCACTAACTAGACATGGCCATGATTTCCTGAACCCAAGAAAAGGCAGAAGCAGCTCCCACCAGAGGCCCTGTTTTTTCCCTGCCCCTGCATCCCTCAAACCAGACCCCGGTTGCTGCTAGGTAATAGTTCAGGATCAAGACCAGAATGATGAAGAACCTAAAGCCCCTCTGGGACACCAAGGAAAGAGACAAGAAAAACTCTGTTTCAGAAGTACAGGAAAGGCAGCTAGAAGAGCATCCAGGCAAAGCATCATGGAGGCCTTAACTGGACCTTACAAGGGCATCTAGGGCCATCCTCCTCCATCCACAGAGTGACGGCCTCCTTAGATGACACAGAGAGAGGTCCCGCTTTCCCAGGATAAGAAGGTACTAGACGTGGTCTCCTATGGTGAGAAGTCTACATCCTCCCTGGCCTGGGCATCCATGCCTCGGTACTTAAAGCCAAATCTGGCAGGAAGTGGGCCTGCATGGAGTAGAGGCCATGCTGTACAGAGCATTGTGGGTGGGGGGAGGAGCATGCACACAATTACTAAATATCATTAAAGATGAAAGAAAGCAAACTGAGAACAGTAGGCAGAACCAGCAGTCACAATGAGGAGAATATGATACCTATCCTTTAGCACATGTCCTGCTTTCTATCTAGGGCTACTGAATGTCCTGCAACGTCAGCAGCAGCATTTGGAACAAGGAGCCAATGTCTGCAGAGATTCCTATGACTTCTGCTGAGCTGCCCAGAGTGAATTAACCACTACTACTCAGGCAGCAAATCTCTGGCCTTCCACATCTGGTCTACACTCCATGTACAATCAAATGCTAACCTTAAGGCTTGTACGAGGTTGAGATCAGCAAACTCATGGAGTTCCACAAAAGCTTGAAGAACTTTAATATTAAATTCATCCCTAGGAAAGAAAAAAGTTTTAAGCCTAATGTACATTATCTCAGTCCTTTTAAAAGAAACACATATCCTATTATGAATAATGCGGCTATGAACATTCATGCACAAGTGACCATACACTTTTATTTTTCTGGAGCATACGTCTAAGAGTGGAATTGCTGGGTTATATGCTAAGTTTAAGTTTATTATTTTGAGGAAATGCCAAACTGATTTCCAAAGTACTTGTTTGTATCTCATCAGCAATGTATAAGGGTTCAATTTCCCCACATACTTGTCAACATTTATGATGATTTTTATTACATCCATCATAATAGGTATAAAGTTGTATCTCGTTGTGGTTTCAATGTGCATTTTCCCAATGATTAATAAAGTTGAGCACTTTCTCATGTGTTTCTGGCCATTTGTGTAATCTTCTTTGGAGAAATGTCTATTCAGATTGTCCATTTTATATTATTTTTATCTTTATTTTTTTTTTTTTCTTTTCTTTTGTAGAGACAGAGTTTCACTTTATTGCCCTCCGTAGAGTGCCATGGCGTCACACAGCTCACAGCAAACTCCAACTCCTGGGCTTAGGCGATTCTCCTGCCTCAGCCTCCTGAGTAGCTGGGACTACAGGCACCCGCCACAACACCTGGCTATTTTTTTGTTGCAGTTTGGCCGGGGCTGGGTTTGAACCCGCCACCCTCGGTATATGGGGCTGGCGCCCTGCTCACTGAGCCACAGGCGCTGCCCTATCTTTATTCTTAGTTGTAAGAGATCTTTACATATTCTAGATGTAAGTTCTTAACAGGTTTATATATGATTTGCAAATATTTTCTTCTACTCAGTAGGTTTTTTCATTTTCTTGATGGTATCCTCTGAAGCACAAAATATTTAATTTTGATTATATGCAGTTTAACTTTTTCATTTGTCATTTGTGGTTTTCATGTTACGATATTTTAGAAACCCTTGCCTAACTCAAGATCATAAAGATTTACCCCTGTGTTTTTTTCTAAATGTCTTAAAACTTACAGTACTTAGATTTAGGTCTTCACTCCATTTTAAGTTCTGTACATGGTAATGCATCTAATGCCATTCTTTTGCACGTGGATTTCCAGTTGCCCCAGCACCATTTACTGAAAACACTATTCTTTCTCCCACTGAATTGTCTTGATAACCTTGTTGCAAATCATTTCACAGTAAATGTGAGAGTTTATTTCTGGATTTTTTTTTTTTTTTTTTTTTTGGAGACAGAGTCTCTTGTTAGAGCAGCAGTTCTCAACCTGTGGGTCATGACTTCCAGGAACTGTATTAAAAGGTTGCAGCATTAGGAAGGTTGAGAACCACTGTGCTTGAGTATAGTGGCATCCTCGTAGCTCACTGCAACCTCAAACTCTTAGGCTCAAGTGATCCTCCTGCCCCAGACTCCCAAGTAGCTAGGACTACAGGTGCCCACCACCAAGCCTGCTAATTTTTCTTTCATTTTTTTTGTAGAGACAAGGTCTCATCCTTGCTCAGGCTGGTCTCAAACTCCTGGCCTCAAGAGATCCTCCTAACTTGGCTTCCTACAGTACTAGAATTATAAGCATGAGCTAACATGCCAGGGCTGAATTTGCAGTTTTATTCCATGATCTATATGTAGATCCTTATGCCAGTCCCACACTGTCTTGATCCTTATACCCTTATGCCAGTCCCACGCTGTCTTGATTAGTATAGCTTTAGTCTATTTCATGATTGGAAAGTGTGAGTTCTCGAACTTTGTTCCTTTTTAAAACTATGGTGGCTGTTCTGGATTCCTTGAATTTCCATATTAATTTTAGGATGAGCTTGTCAACTTCTTCAAAGAAGTCTGGGATATCAATAGGGAGTACATTAAATCTGTAGATCGATGTGGGGGGTGCAACTATCTTAGCAGTAAGTCTTTTAATCTGTGAACATGGGATGTCTTTCCATTTCTTTAGGTCTTTTAATTTTTTTTAATAATGCTTTGTATTTTTCATAAACAAAACAATGCTTTGTATTTTTACAATTCTCTTGTTAAATTCATTCCTAAGTATTTTATTCTTTTTTTTTTTTAGCCGGGCCTGGGTTTGAACCTGCCACCTCTGGCATATGGGGCTGGCGCCCTACCCCTTTGAGCCACAGGCGCCACCCATATTTTATTCTTTTTAATAAAGCAGTTTTCTTAATATCCTTTTCAGTTCATTCATTGTTACTACTATAATGTATAGAAATACAATTGATCTTTCTATGTTGCTATTGTGGCCTGCAACCTTACTGAATTTATTATTTCTAATAGTTTTTTAGTGAATCCTTAGGATTTTCTCCATACATGATCACATCATCTGCAAATACAGACAGTTTTATTTTTTTCCTTTCTAATCTGGATGTCTTTACTTGCCTAACTGCCCTGGCAAGAAGTGCCAACACTGAAGTGGTGAGAAAAGACAGCCTTATTTTGTTCTTGATCTTAGGGAGAGAGCATTTAGCCTGTCACCATTAAGTATGATGTTATGTTGTGGGTTTTTCATAGGTACCCTCCACCATGTTGAGGAAGTTTTCTTCTAGTCCTAGTTTGAGAGTTTTCATAATGATACAGTGTTGGAGTTTGACAAACGCCTTTCCCATATTTATTAGGGTGATCGTGTAGATTTTGCCCTTTATTCCACTGCTGACTTTCGGATATTGAAGAAAACTTGCATTCATAGGATAAAACCTACTCAAAGTATAATCCTTTCTATAAATTCCTAGATTTGATTTGTTAATAATTTGTTGAGATTTTTGTTACACAGTTATAGAGATACTGGTCTATAGTGTTTGTCTGATATCTTTGTCTTCTTTGGGTATCTGGTAGTGCTGGCCTCATAGAATGAGTTGGAAAGTGTTCCACTTTCAATCAAGTATTTTCAATATAAAGTTAGAAACAGAAATCACCCTAATTTAGCAAATCTTGGAATTTTGTTTAAAAAACACTCATTTTCTGGTCCCTTATAAAAAGTTTATTTTGGCACGCTCAGGGATGTGTTGCTTTAGCATTCTTACCCTAACCTCTGTTAAGCATAACAAAAGAACTTTACAGTGGAGAAGACTAAGAAAGTAAACCTGACCTGTTGTTTTTCATTTTAAAAAATTAATAACTTTCTGCCGGGCATTGTGGTGGGTGCCTATAGTCCCAGCTCCTTGGGAGGCTGAGGCAAGAGAATCACTTAAGCCCAAGAGTTTGAGGTTGCTGTGAGCTGTGACGCCACGGCACTCTACCAACTCTGTCTCAAAAAAAAAAAAAAAAAAAATTAATAAGTTTCCACCTTTACTCATACCCCAAGTAAAAGGGGAAAGAAAACTACTGAGAAATTTAGTGTATTTCTGGGTAAAACAGAAGGTAATTAAGTTGCTGTTCAAGAGCAAGAGAAAGAAGCATTGTGGGTTCTGTAATGGTTCCCTAAATAAAGGATTCCAAAGGAACACAAATTCCACTTGACCTCAGAATATCCTAACACAGACCCAGGGCAGAAAGTTGCACTGGGGAGGAGCATGTGCACACCAATAGCCCATGGCTCTGTCATTTGTGAACGCTATGAGAGCCCCTGAAGTGAAAGGTGAGTCCATCCCAAGCTACAGGAATGGGTGAGCCCAGATGGAGCTGCACATCTTCCTTCAACTTACCTTTCCCCTAGATAGTCCCCAATGACAGTCTTATTTAGGCCTTCTCCTTTATACAGGAACTGGGCGACGTCTTCTGGGGAACTCTGTAGCAGGTCATTTTCTATTAGAAACTGAATTCCCTGAAGGAGAACATTGGAAAGGAAGCACTGGTTAAGAAGGTCATTCAAACTCATTTTTCAAAGAGAAATACACTCAGTGTAATGACCTCACTGGTTTAGACACAGCAAAAATACAAGAGGGACCAATACAACTGCACAATCTGATTTTCACAACATCACACTACATTTTATCTCCTGGAAACTTAACAGATTTTAAAACATGGGTTACTGAACAAATCGTTATATATGCTTATTAGAAATAAAAGGCAAAACTAACAGTATTTAGATTTCCCAAGCTTAGGAAATCAATCTGTCTTGTGTCTGAGAGGAACATAGTGTAAGTTACAGATGTTGCTGGCCAACCCAGTAGCCATCTCCATTCTCCTTTTCCCCGGTCATCCTTCACTAGATCATCAATTCCCAGCCACCCTTGGAACCAGAGATGACCTCATGACAAAGAACTGGCCAGACAGCTGGCCTTTAGGGAGGACCTGGGAAAGCTTTTGGTTTCCTGGCAAAAGGGGATTCATAAGGAGGCGCTGCTCCTTTTCCTCCTTCCTGCCTTGAACAAAGATGTGATAACTAGAGCCCTAGTGGCCATCTTACAAGACAAAGGTTGAGACAAGCATGCAGACCTCAATCCTGCATTTGGGAACCACCTACTGCTACAGCAGAAGGAGAAGATGAACCTTCATTGTGTGAGCTATTTTTTTGCTGAATTTTCTATTATCTAGGCTGAAAATATGTTAACTGACATATTGTGCCACCAAGCTTACACCAGTCAAAACTCATGCTTCCCACTTTAAGCATAGCTGACAATCTCAAAAACCAAGGGGCTGCCTCTGTCCTGAATCAGCTACAGTCTGTCTCCTGTGAAGTCCCAGGGACCTAAAATACATAGTAATATTAAAAATATACCTGTGACATAGCTTTGGAGTTAGTTTCAAAATACATATTGGCAAGGTTAGTAAGATAATAAGGAATTTAGAAATCTATTTGCCAGGAGGCTATTCTACAAATTCAGAGAGGCTCTTCCAGCTAGAATTTATAATACCTCATACCAGGGCTGCCTCATACCTCCATGGTACATATGAAGATTTTCTATTCTTTTTTTAAATACATGAAAGTCCACAGCAGGCTTATTTAGAATTTGTAAAAACTGGAAACAGCCCAGAATCCGTCAATAAGAAAACAGATAAATCCACTCTGGTATATTCAAATGATGGAAGACTATATGCAATAAAATAGAATGCATACTTAATAGCTGTGGTCCCTGAACCCCAGGTGGTCCATGCCCTGTTAAGAACCAGGCTGCGCAGCATCACCATCTGAGCACCGTCTCCTGTCCGATCAGCCCCCCAGCCCCGATCTGTGGAAAATTGTCTTCTATGAAACCAGTCCCTGGTGCCAAAAAGGTTCCAGTTCCAGTCCATGGCCTGTTAGGAACTGGGCCTCAAAGCAGGAGGAGAGGCAAGCAAGTGAAGCTTCCTCTATTATTAACAGCCACTCCCCATCGTTTACATCAAAGCCTGAGCTCTGCACCTCTTGTCTCCTCTCTCCTCTCACCCTGCCACCACCCCTACCAAGAAGGTTGGGGATCTGCTCAGCAGGATGAATAAATCTCACAAAGATGATACAGACTAAAAGATGACACAGACTAGTATGTTTTAATTCATAAAAGGTTTTAAAAAGGCAAAACTAATTTATGGTGATAGAGCATTGGTTACCAGGGCAAATGGCACATGAGGAGAGAAGCTTCCCCATAAGGTTCTACAACTATGTCTTGTTCTAGATTGCAGTTACATGAATATATTAATTTGTAAAGATTTCAGCTGTGTACGAAATTTATGCATATATTTCTTTTTTTTTTTTTGAGACACAGTCTCATGATGTCGTCCTAGGTATAGTGTCATGGTGTCATATCTCACAGCAACCTCGAACTCTTGGACCTAAGCAATTCTCATGCCTCAGCCTCCCAAGTAGCTGGGACTACAGGTGCCTGCCACAACGCCCAACTGTTTTTGGGTTGTAGTTGTCATTGTTGTTTGGCAGGCCCAGGCTGGGTTCGAACCCACCAGCTCTGGTGTTATGTGGCTGACTGAGCTACAGGCACCGAGCTATCGTATATTTCTTGTGAGAGTTTAAATGGGTATCATTTAAATCATGCACACACTATAACAACAAAGCTCTAATCCCAAAATATGTCTGTCCTAGTCCAAGTTTCCTAAAAACAAAGCCTGGGACAAGAATGACAGCTCCGCTGATTTTTATTTGCTTTATATGCAGAAAAAGTGAAACAAGTAAAGAAACTAGTGGCTGGAAGCAAGAAGAGATTAGCAGAGCTAATCCTTAGTGGTCACTAGTGGTCCCACAATCTCTGCAGTCATAAGGCTGGGGACCTAAGCATGCACAGCTAAGGCCCTGACCACTGTCAATAGAAGCCCCCAGAACTGATGAGGCTTTCATGAGCTCCTCTGAATGCTCATGCCTGCACCAAAATTCAACATTAAAATAAAAAACTAGGATGCTTCCCATGAAGTGCTATTAAAGAATTTACAGGGATTTGGCTCGGCGCCCGTAGCACAGTGGTTATGATGCCAGCCACATACAACGAGGGTGACAGGTTCGAACCCGGCCTAGGCCAGCTAAACAACAATGACAACTGCAACAAAAAATAGCTGAGTGTTGGGGCAGGTGCCTGTAATCTCAGCTACTTGGGAGGCTGAGGAAAGAGAATCGCTTAAGCCCAAGAGTTGGAGGTTGCTGGGAGCTGTGATGCCATGGCACTCTACAAGGGTGACATAGTGAGATTCTGTCTCAAAAAAAAAAAAAAGAGGGCGGTGCCTGTGGCTCAGTGAGTAGGGCGCTGGCCCCATATACCAAGGGTGGCGGGTTCAAACCCAGCCCCGGCCAAACTGCAACAAAAAAATAGCCGGGCGTTGTGGCGGGCGCCTGTAGTCCCAGCTACTCGGGAGGCTGAGGCAGGAGAATCGCGTAAGCCCGAGTTAGAGGTTGCTGTGAGCCGTGTGACGCCACGGCACTCTACCGAGGGCGGTACAGTGAGACTCTGTCTCTACAAAAAAAAAAAAAAAGAAATAAAAAAAAAAATAAAAAGAATCTATAGCAGTGGTTCTCAGCCTTCCTAATGCCTCCTAATGCCACGACCCTTTAATACAGTTCCTCATGTTGTGGTAACCCCCAACCAGAAAATTACTTTCCTTGCTACTTCACAACTGTAATTTTGGTACTGGTATGAATCATAATGTAAATATCTGATATGCAGGATGTATTTTCATTGTTATAAAGGGGTTGTGAGCTACAGGTTGAGAACTGCTGATCTACAGGGATTTGAGAAAAACAAACGGGTTCTGGACAAAATGATTTCTTCTGTGCTTATAGGTCCCATAACGAAGGCAGAGTCAACAGAGACATAGAGGGAAAGGCCGTATGATGTTGGAGTAAGACAGGAGCAATGAACCACAGACAGAAGCGCCAGGATTGGCAGCAGCCACAAGCCAGGAGCAGGTACGGAAAGGAGTCTCCCTCGAAAAGAAAGTCAATGTTCCAGTATTATTAAGAAATGTTAACATTTTAAAAATATTATTTCAAAAGTCATACATTAAAAATGGGGAAGCACGTTTGACTCACTGCATCTAGTATATCTTTTTTTTTTTTTTTTGCAGTTTTTGGCCGGGGCTGGGTTTGAACCCGCCACCTCCAGTATATGGGGCCGGCACCCTACTCCTTTGAGCCACTGGCACCGCCCTAGTATATCTTTTTCTATTTCTTTATTTCCAACCTTCCTGGCATTTGTTCTAAGTACAAATTTTAATCAGAAGACAGATGAATTTTGCTGATTTTTTTAAAAACTTAATATCAGGTCTGTCTTTTAAGAGATTAATCTGGTCCAATAAAATTTATGGTGATCATTAATTTCTTAGGTACTTATTCCTACCTCTTATTTTGTGTTTTCTATTTCACATGCCTTTTCAGTCTCTTACTAAATTGATCACTCTTTAATTCTATCTTTTCAGAAAAAAAATTTTTCCAGCGTCAGTTTGTTGCCCTTGGTAGAGTCCCGTGGTGTAATAGCTCACAGCAACCTCAAACTCTTGGGCTTAAGTGATTCTCTTGCTTCCCGAGTACCTGGCACTATAGGCACCCACCATAGCAACCAGCTATTTTTAGAGTTGGGGTCTTGCTCTTGCTCAGACTGGTCTTGAACTCCTGAGCTCAAGCAAGGAGCTCCCACCCGCCTCGGCTTCCCAAAGTGGTAGGATTACAGGGATATGCCACCATGCCCGGCCAAGAAAATTTTAATTAATTAATTTAGTTTTCCATTTGTAGAAGAGCCCCTCACCCAGGGGGTGTGTTATACACCCTGACAATGTGCATATTAGGTGAGACCCTGCCTCATGCCCTCCCTCCTTCTGCCAAATGTCCTCCCCCTCCACCCTCATGCTTCCCTCAACCCCCGAATGGACTATATTAGTGTTTTATTGTTCTTATGAGCATGTAATTATTTATACACTAATTTCATATTAGTATGGAGTACACTGGACATTTATTTTTCCATTCGTGTGATACTTTACTAAGAAGAATGTACTTCAACTTCAGGTAAATGTAAAAGATGTAAAGTCTGCATCTTTTTTAATGGCTAGATGATATTCCATAGTATATATACACCACATACATATAGCCTATTCCATTCACCGGTTGATGGGCACTTAGGTTGCTTCCACACTTGGTAATTATGAATTAAGCCACAATAAACATTCTAGTGCATATGTCTTTGTGGTAAAATGACCTTTGTTCTTCGGTGTAGATACCTAGTAATGGGATAACAGGGTCAAACGGAAATTCTACTTTTAGAACTTTGAGGATTCTCCATACTTCTCTCCAAAAAGGCTGTATTAGATTGCAATCCCACCAGCAGTGTAGAAGTGTTCCCTTCTTTCCACATCCATGCCAGCATCTGGTGTTTTAGGACTTTGTGATGTGGGTTAATCTTGCTGGGGTTAGGTGATATCTTAGAGTGGTTTTGATCTGCATTTCTCTGATAATTAAAGACGATGAGCATTTTTCATGTATTTGTTGGCCATTTGTCTGTCATCCTGGAAGAAGTTTCTATTCAAATCTCTTGCTCACTTATAGACAGGGTTGTTCATACTTTTCTTATTGTTTCTCTGTAAATACTAGTTATCAGGCCTTTGTCAGATTCATAACACGCAGAAATCTTCTCCCATTCTGAAGGCTATTTGCTTTGTTTTTGATACACTTAGCTGTGCAAAAGCTTTTTAGCTTGATCAAATCCCAGTTATTTATTTTTGGTATTGCTGCAATTGCTGGGGGTTGGGGGAGTCTTCCTCATAAAGTTTTTTCCCAGGCCAGTATCTTCAAGTGTTTTCCCCACACCCTCTTCAAGAACTTTTATTGTTTTGTGTCTTAAATTTAATCTTTTATCCAAAAAGAATCAATTTTTGTCAATGGTGAAAGGTACAGGTCCAGTTTCAGACAGAAGTTTCTACATGTATAAACAGTTCTCCCAACACCATTTGTTAAATAAGGATTCTTTTCCCCATTGCATGTTTTTTCAAAGATTAAATGACGATAATTGCGTTCATCTCTAGATTCTCTATCCTATTCCATAGATCTAGATCTCTTTTTTTGTGCCAGTATCATGCTGTTTTGATCCCTGCAGCCTTGTAATATAATCTGAAATCTGGCACTGTGATGCCTCCAGATTTGTTTATATTTCTAAGAACTGTATTTGTTACTTAGGGTTTTTTTCTGGTTCCATATGAATTGAAGTACTATTTTTTCAAGATCTTTAAAGTATGACATTGGTACTTTGATGGGGATTGCATTAAATCTGTAGATTGCTTTGGGTAATATAGACATTGTAACAATGTTGATTCTTCCCAGCCATGAGTATGGTATGTTCTTCCATTTGTTGACATCTTCTACTATTTTCTTTCTCAAAGTTTCATTAATTCTCTTTATAAAGCTCTTTCATGTCTTTTGTTAGATATATTCCCAGGTATTTCATCATCTTTGGTGCTATTGTAAAGGAATATAGTTTTTGATTTTATTCTTGGCTTGATGATTATTGGTATATGAAGCCTACTGATTTGTGGGTATTGATTTTGTATCCTGAGACACTGCTGTATTTTTTCAAAAATTTATAAATCCTATTTTATTCCTATCTTCGATTATTACTCTTAAATTTTAACAAATATTTGGCTGGGCATGATGGCTCATGCCTATAACTCTAGCACTCTCGGAGGCCAAAACAGGACAATCCCTTGAGCTCAGGAGTTTGAGACCAACCTGAGGAAGAGCAAGACTTTGTCTCTACTAAAAATAGAAAAATTAATTGGGCATTATGGCAGGTGCCTATAGTCCCAGCTACTCTGTAGGCTAAGGAAAGAAGATAGCTTGAATGCAGGAGTCTGAGGTTGCCACGAGCTAGGATGACACCACGGCACTCTAACCTGGGCAACAGAGTGAGACTCTGTCTCAAAAAAAAAAAAAAAAAAAAAAAAGAAAAGAAAGAAAGAAAATTAGCCAATATTTAAACTTATATTTATCTATCAACATTTAGAAAACCTTTTCCTCTCTGCTACTTACATATTGAGATAAACTGGGACTTAAAATTATTTTTAAGTTTTTTTCAAGTTCTTCTAGAGAGGGGTCTCATATTGCCCAGGCTGGCCTCAAGCTTCTGGGCTCAAACAACCCTTCCACTTCTGTCTTCTCAGGAGCTCGGACTATGGGTACAGTTCACTACATCCAGCTTAAAAAAAAAAAAATTTTTTTTTAACTATCAATTTCTTATTTATTTAGAGACAGAGTCTCACTATGTTGCCCTCAGTAGAATGCTATGGCATCACAACTCACAGCAACCTCTAAATCTTGGGCTTAAGCAATTCTCTTGCCTCAGCCTCCCAAGCAGCTGAGACTACAGACACCCACCACACGCCCAGCTATTTTGGGGCTGTAGCTGTCATTGTTGTTTGGCAGGCCTGGGCTGAGTTCAAACCTGCCAGCCCTGGTGTACATGGCTCGTGGCTGGAGCCCTAGATGCTGAGCCGTAGGCACCGAGCCTCAATTTCTCATTTAGATTTAATAAGTTTTGCTGGTTTCTTTGCATGTCTCTCCTTTTTCATTGTGAGGATTCATTTCTTATCTAGGGGTGCAATATTCCAATCTCTCAGATCAGAGAAAAGTTTTGGTGGTTAACTTTTTGAGTCTTTGCACAGGTGAACATGTCTTTACTGACCATCTCTTGTGAATGATATTCTGGATATTCAGAATTCTGAATTATAAATCATTTTTCCTCAGACCTTAGGGAACATCATTTCCCTACTGCCTTTGATCCAATGGTCCCTAACAACAAGCTCACTGTGATTCTCATTTCTTCTTAGCTAATCTAGCTTTCCTTCCTGGAAATTTTAATGAATTTCTCCTTATCCACAAGTTTTATGACATTTTATTTAATGCATCTATGTATAGATTTTTTTTTTCTTTTAACAGGTTCTTGCTCTGTCACTGAAGCTAAAGTGCAGTGATGTCATCACAGCTCACCACAACCTCAAACTCCTGGGTTCAAGTGATTCTCCTGCATCAGCCTTCCAAGTACCTCAGATTATTATTATTATTTTTTTTTATTGTTGGGGATTCATTGAGGGTACAATAAGCCAGGTTACACTGATTGCATTTGTTAGGTAAAGTCCCTCTTGCAATCATGTCTTGCCCCCAGAACGTGTGGCACACACCAAGGCCCCACCCCTCTCCCTCCTTCCCTCTCTCTGCTTTTCTTTGCCCCCACCCCCCCATGACCTTAATTGTCATAAATTGTCTTCATATCAAAATTGAGTACATAGGATTCATGCTTCTCCATTCTTGTGATGCTTTACTAAGAATAATGTCTTCCACGTCCATCCAGGTTAATACGAAGGATGTAAAGTCTCCATTTTTTTTAATAGCTGAATACTATTCCATGGTATACATATACCACAGCTTGTTAATCCATTCCTGGGTTGGTGGGCATTTAGGCTGTTTCCACATTTTGGCAATTGTAAATTGAACTACAATAAACAGTCTACTACAAGTGTCCTTATGATAAAAGGATTTTTTTCCTTCTGGGTAGATGCCCAGTAATGGGATTGCAGGATCAAATGGGAGGTCTAGCTTGAGTGCTTTGAGGTTTCTCCATACTTCCTTCCAGAAAGGTTGTACTAGTTTGCAGTCCCACCAGCAGTGTAAAAGTGTTCCCTTCTCTCCACATTCACGCCAGCATCTGCAGTTTTGAGATTTTGTGATGTGGGCCATTCTCACTGGGGTTAGATGATATCTCAGGGTTGTTTTGATTTGCATTTCTCTAATATATAGAGATGATGAACATTTTTTCATGTGTTTGTTAGCCATTCGTCTGTCTTCTTTAGAGAAGGTTCTATTCATGTCTCTTGCCCATTGATATATGGGATTGTTGGCTTTTTTCATGTGGATTAATTTGAGTTCTCTATAGATCCTAGTTATCAAGCTTTTGTCTGATCGAAAATATGCAAATATCCTTTCCCATTGTGTAGGTTATCTCTTTGCTTTGGTTGTTGTCTCCTTGGCTGTACAGAAGCTTTTCAGTTTAATGAAGTCCCATTTGTTTATTTTTGTTATTGTTGCAATTGCCATGGCAGTCTTCTTCATGAAGTCTTTCCCCAGGCCAATATCTTCCAGTGTTTTTCCTATGCTTTCTTGGAGGATTTTTATTGTTTCATGCCTTAAATTTAAGTCCTTTATCCATCTTGAATCAATTTTTGTGAGTGGGGAGAGGTGTGGGTCCAGTTTCAGTCTTTTACATGTGGATATCCAGTTCTCCATTTATTGAATAGGGAGTCTTTCCCCCAAGGTATGTTCTTGTTTGGTTTATCGAAGATTAGGTGGTTGTAAGATGTTAGTTTCATTTCTTGGTTTTCAATTCGATTCCAAGTGTCTATGTCTCTGTTTTTGTGCCAGTACCATGCTGTCTTGACCATTATGGCTTTGTAGTACAGACTAAAATCTGGTATGCTGATGCCCCCAGCTTTATTTTTATTACTAAGAACTGCCTTAGCTATACGGGGTTTTTTCTGGTTCCATACAAAACGCAGAATCATTTTTTCCAAATCTTGAAAGTACGATGTTGGTATTTTGATAGGAATGGCACTGAATAGGTAGATTGCTTTGGGAAGTATAGACATTTTAACAATGTTGATTCTGCCCATCCATGAGCATAGTACCTCAGATTATTGGCACAAGCCACCATGCCCAGATAAGATTTCTTTCTTTCTTTCTTTCTTTTTTTTTTTAGTGCTGGGGGTCTCACTGTTGCTCAGGATGGTCTTGAACTCCTGTCCTCAAAGAATCCTCCCACTTCGGCCTCCTAAAGTGTTAGGATTACAGGCATGGGCCATGACATCTAGCCATATAGTCTTTAAAAAATTTATTCGGTTTCTCTCTTTTTTTTTTTTTGGACGGAGTCTCACTTGGTCACTCTGGGTAGAGTGCGGTGGTGTCTTAGCTCATAGCAACCTCAAACTCTTGGGTTCAAGTGATCCTCTTGTCTCAGCCTCCCAAGTAGCTAGGACTACAGGTGCCCACCACAAATGCTCAGCTATTTTTTTCGAGATAGGGTCTCTCTCTGGTTCAGACTGGTATGGAACCTGTGAGGTCAGGCAATCCATCCACCTGCCTCAGCCTTCCAAGTGCTGGGATGACAGGTGTGAGCCACCGTGCCTGGCCTCTGTCATGGTAAGAATTCTGAATCCAAGAATTTTACCCTAGTCTGGTTCTAAACTATTTTAAGATTTCCTTGAAATATTTCCTCTCTTCCATTTTCCATTCTCTCCTTCTGGGACTTGTATTTTATTTTTTTGAGACAGAGTCTCACTTTGTTGCCCCTGGTAGAGTGCTGTAGCATCAGGGGTTACAGCAATCTCAGACTCGGGGGCTCAAGCGATTCTCTTACCTCAGCCTCCCAAGTAGCTGAGATTACAGCAGCCCAACACAATGCTGAGCTATTTTTAGAGACAGGGTCTCCCTCTAACTCAGGCTGGTCTCCAACTCGTGAGCTTAGGCGATCTACCTGCTTTGGCCTCCCAGAGTGCTAGGATTACAGGCATGAGCCACCACACCCTGTCTCTATCTGGGACTTCTATCAGACAAAATTTGGGCTGCTGGTCCCACCTTCCATATTTTGTTGTCATGCTGCACAAAACCATATAAAAATTCTTGCACTCTCTTCAGCTATGTCTTCTCTCTTGTATAGCCCAGTGATCAAGTAATTATGTGACACTCCTATATTGCATTTCCAAAATTCTTTTTTTTTTTTTTTGGAGACAGAGTCTTAAGCTGTCACCCTGAGTTGAGTGCCATAGTATCATCATAGCTCACAGCAACTTCCAACTCTTGGGCCCAAGCGATCCTTTTGCTTCGGTTTTTGTATTTTTAGTAGAGACAGGGTCTCACTCTTGCTCAGGCTGGTCTCAAACTTGAGAGCTCAAGCAATCCACCTAGGTTGGCCTCCCAGAGTGCTAGGACTACAGGCATGAGCCACCTCACTCAGCCCTCATTTCTAAAATTCTTTTTCACAGCCCTGTTTTTTATATCATGGATAAAATACATTCTATCATAACCCTATGATGATATTTATAACACGACATATATCCTACTTTTAAAAGTTTCCTTCTTTTGTTTCTTTTTTGTGTATTTCCTCCAGCATTACCTCTGCTTGCCAAGGTTCATGTCTTTTTCATGGTGTTGGTTTCCTCCAGTGCTTCATGGTACTTGGCAGGGTGTTCATCTATGTATGTAAGGGTCACTGTTAGCCCAACAAAATGAGGTCTGCTTCTGGTTTTTACCAAAGCTACCTCCCGTAATGTGGCAGAGAAAGTTAGGCAGCCAGGTGCAGGGTGACAACAGCTCGTCTTTGGAAATAGGTTTTTCTCCTCCTTGGTGCTGCCAGTCACCTAGGATGGACTAAGTGCTTCCTCTTGCTTTTTTCACCTAGGGTTATACACCATTGCTTTGCCCAAGTTCAGCAAAGGGTAAACAGTCTAGATGTCCCCACTAAAGTCTTATTCTCTGAACCTGTCTCCTCTAAGGTTGCTGAGCCGTGACGCTGCTCTCTTTTCCTCTAGCATTCTTTCTTACTTGTGTTTTAGGCATTGTTTCCTTCTTTAATTGATCCCATATATTATATTTTCTTTCTTTTAGGGATTCTTCAATTTCAACCCCCTTAAGTGAACTTTTTGTTTGTTTGTTTAACAGGCCCTAGCCAGGTTCAAACCCAGTGCATGGAGATGGAGCTTTGACCATTGAGCTACGGGTGCCCAGCCTCCCTTAACTGAACTTCTGCTTATTATATAGATTTTTTTTTTTTTTTTTTTTTTTTACTTAAGACACTTCTGGGAAAGTGGGAATAAAAGGGAGAGGCTGTAAAATGTTTTCAGCTTCCTTGATCTAATCAAAGCTTTCCTCTTAATTATTTACAAACTCAAGTGATACTTCTATAATTTAACATATCTGAACAAATCAAAGCTCTTTGCTTAAAATGTTATCACTTTGAAACTTAAAAAATTTCCTCCTAGGCTCAGCACCCATAGCTCAGTGGTTAGGGTACCGGCCACATACACCAAGGCTGGTGGATTCGAACCCAGCCCGGGCCTGCTAAACAACAATGACAACTGTAATAAAATAAAAAAAAAAGTAGCTGGGTGTTGTGGTGGGTGCCTGTAGTCCCAGCTACTTGGAAGGCTGAGGCAAAAGAATCACTTAAACCCAAGAGTTGGAGGTTGCTGTGAGTTGTAACGCCACAGTACTCTACCTAGGGCAACACAGTGAGACTCTGTCTCAAGAAAAAAAGAAATTTCCTCCTAGCCTAAAATAATTTTTTTACTTTAACAATATCTTCATGTTTCACAAAGTTACATGGTTTGAGGGGGTAAATATAATTTTGAATTACATCTGAAGCATGTGAGATCATCCAGTACAATTATGAATTCAATGTTTGTACCCTCCCAAAATTCGTATGTTGAAGCCCAACCCCTGATGTGACAGTATTTGAAGATGGCACCTCTCTGAAGAAATTAGGGTTATATGAAGTCATGGGAGGGGCTGGTCTGATGAGCTTTGTGTTCTTATTGCTACAGTAGTGATTTTCTTTCTTTCTTTCTTTTTTTTTTTTTTTGAGACAGTGTTTCACTTTGTCACCCTCGGTAGAGTGCCTGGACATCACAGCTCACAGCAACCTCTAACTCTTGGGTTTAAGTGATTCTCTTGCCTCAGCCTCCCGAGTAGTTGGGACTACAGGGACTACAACACCTGGCTATTTTTTACAGACAGGTCTCACCCTTGGTCAGGCTGGTCTTGAACTCCTGAGCTCAAGCAATCCACCTGCCTTGGCCTCCCAAGTGCTGGGATTACAGGTGTGAGCCACCTGGTACAGCTGTTAGAACAGTGATTTTCAGCCAGTGTGCTATGGCACACTGGTGTGCTGTGAGAGGATCTTAGGTATGCCTCAAAAATTTTTAAAGATTAAATTTTTTTCAAAAGAAGTTCAAAGCACGGTAAGTATATTCTTTTTAAACTCTTTTTGAACAACGTCATTTAAGTGTGTGGCAAAAGATTAACTATAGGTTCAAGTGTGCTGTGAGATAAAAAAAAAAAAATGGTTGAAAAACACTGCTCCAGGGCAAGCAAGCTCCCCCAGTCCCCACCACGTGAGGGCACAGGAAGAAGGCAGCTATGTGCAAGCCAGGAAGAAGTCCCTCAGTAGAACTCAATTCTGCTGGGACCCTGTCTTGGACTTCTAGCTTCCAGAACTATGAGAAAATAATAAATTTATGTTGTTTAAGCCAACAATCTAGCTGGGCACGGTGGCTCACACCTGTAATCCCAGCACCGTGGGAGGCTGAGGAGGGAGAATTGCTTGAGCTCAGGAGTTCGTGACTCACCTGAGCGACAGTGAGACCCCCAACTCATGAAAAAAATGGAAAAACCCAGCCTGGCGCTGCTGTGAGCGCCTGTAATCCCAGCGGCTTCCAGAGGCTGAGGCAGCGGGGTGCCCCCAGCCCCGAGTCTGAGGTAGCAGTGAGCTACCACGCCCACTGCACTCTGCTCAGGGGCATAGGGTGGGACTCTGTCTCAACAACAAAAAAAAAAGCCAACAGTCTGCAGTACTTTGTTATGGCAGCCCTAGCAGACAAAGACAAATGCTATGTCCAACTCTACAAAATCAAGGAATTTTGATAATTTTTCGCAGTAAAAGGCCACACGCAGACTAAATGTGCCATCTGCTTTCATCAAACAACATAATTACAAATTAGTTGTCAAACAGAACCTTTAATATAAAAAATCTTTACGGTGAAAAGGAATGAAAAATGAAACCTCCGAGCAATCTGCCACAGCCCAGGCAAAGGAGATGATCATCTACCTCCACCCGGCTCACAGCAACAATTACAGGTGTTGAGTCCTGGAGCTGAGTTCCTTGCTCAGGATGGTGGTAAGTTCCTTAGTTGCTCTGTGTCTCATTCCCTAACTATAAAACAGGAATAAAAATGAAAGCCCTGGGCTGGGGATGCCACACCTGTAATCCTAGCACTTGGGAGGCCGAGGCAGGTAGACTGCCTGAGCTTACAAGTTCGAGACCAGCCTGAGCCAGAGCAAGACCTCGTCTCTAAAAATAGTTGGGAGTTGTGGTGGGCACCTGTAGTCCCAGCTACTTGTGAGGCTGAGGCAAGAGAATCGCTTAAGCCCAGGAGTTTGAGGTTGCTGTGAGCTATGACGCCACAGCACTCTACAAAGGATGACAAAGTAAGACTCTGTCTCAAAAAAAAAAAAAAAAAAAAGAAAAAGTAAAAAATGAAAATGAAAGCCTCTACCTTATAAGGGTTTAGCACGTATGTAAGGAATAAAGTGCTTCCTTCTTATGGTTCTTGGCAAATGGTAAGTTCTTAATGTTGGCCCTTATTACTGTTAAGTCTGACACACCTGTACATATAAAATAAGATAGGCAAGAATCTGACAGAGAGGACTTCACAAGAATTAGAGTAAGTTCATGATCACAATTAAAACCTGATGCTACAGTGGTAGCATCACTTAAAAAAATTAATAGTTGATTATACTTCATGAGATTAGAATTTATCTATGAACTTATCGGTGTACTTATGCTGCACCTGGGTCCCTTTAAAACACAAGGTCCAGGGCAGCATCTGTGGCTCAAAGGAGTAGGGCGCTGGCCCCATATGCCGGAGGTGGTGGGTTCAAGCCCAGACCTGGCCAAAAACCACAAAAATAAATAAATAAATAAAACACAAGGTCCAGTTTTGAAAACCTCTACTCTTGTAAAGCATCCTGAGATGTTCCCAATGGTTATTAAATCTCCTATTAATTCAATTCTGTAGACTAAACTCCTAAAAAAAAACCCTGTAACTAACCCTAAATATCAATTCATTACCAAATTCACAGAAGTGACTTTCCATTTCATTCCATTTGGGACTTGATTTATGCACCACTGGCAGAAAGTTAGGAAGCAACAGGAAAATTTTCACAGTAGCTGGAGTGTCCAAATTAAACAAAAACCTGCTTCCAGCTGCAGATGTGCTGTACCTTAAGAGAATCCAAATATGCAAACTGTGAACAGGGAATAATGACACGTATTTCTTTAAATATTTTTAACTGCACTTGTACTTATAAATCTAAGTTTATAGATCTTAAACCTCGTATAGTGTAATTCCTACAATCAATAAACATTTATTGAATGAATAATTAACTAATTAGCAAAGAGCTCAATGTCAGAAAAACAAGGAAAAATTTCAGAAGTAAACACTGTTTTTTTTTTTTGTTTTTTTTTTAATTTTTTTTTTTTTGTAGAGACAGAGTCTCACTTTATGGCCCTCGGTAGAGTGCCGTGGCCTCACACAGCTCACAGCAACCTCCAACTCCTGGGCTTATGCGATTCTCTTGCCTCAGCCTCCCGAGTAGCTGGGACTACAGGCGCCCGCCACAACGCCCAGCTATTTTTTGGTTGCAGTTTGGCCGGGGCTGGGTTTGAACCCTCCACCCTCGGTATATGGGGCCGGCGCCTTACCGACTGAGCCACAGGCGCCGCCCAGAAGTAAACACTCTTAAAAGACCACAAGGAGGGCGGGGCCTGTGGCTGAAGAAGTAGGGCACCGGCCCCATATACCGGAGATGGCGGGTTCAAACGTGGCCCTGGCCAAAAGAAAAAATAAAAAGACCACAAGGAATGAAGTAAACAAGCTTTGCAGCTAGAAGACCTAGAATGGACACATCGTCCCTCTCCTAAGCCCTAAAGACTCAGTTCTACTCTTTCTACCTTTGTTCTACCAGAATCAAAATGTTACAACTGAGTCACATGTTCTCAAAAGCTTCACACACTCTGCCAAATCCTTCAGCTCAATCTCAAAAATAAGAAACTACATGTTTCAGGTTTTACCATTTTCAGATGTTTTCCTAAAAAATCCAACTTGAGGCCAGGCATGCTGGCTCATGTTTACAATCCTAGCACTATGGGAAGCTGAGGTAGGAAGATCTATTCAGCCCAAGGGTTCAAGACCAGCCTGAGCAATACAGTGAGACCCCATCTCTTCAAAAAATAAGAAAAATTAACCAGGTGTGGTGGTACTCGCCTATAGTCATAGCTACTTGACAGGCTGGGGTGGGAGGATTATCTGGAGTCAGGAGTTAAGGCCAGTCTGAGTAAGAACGAGACTACATTGCTATAAAACATAGAAAAAATTACGTAGATGTGGTCCCAGTTACTTAGGAGGCTGAAGGGGGAGGATCGCTTAAGCCCAGGAGTTTGAGGCTGCAGTGAGCTATCATGGTGCCATGGCATTCTAGCCCAGGCAACAGAGAGAGACTCTGCTCAAAATAAATAAATAAATAAATAAATAAATAAATAGTCCAACTCAAATAAAGAGCAAGATGATGGCTTAAATCTGGAGAGACTGCTTGTTCTTTCATACAATACTTTCTTTTTAAGGTGAATGAAAGGAATAAAATCCTCTTACGTACACCCTATATAGATGATTAAGGTCTACAAACTCTGTACGCCTGGATTCCATTCCTACCTCTGCCCCTTACTGATCACATGATTCCCAGCTGTAAGGCTCAGTTTAATAGGGAAGACAAAGGGCAATAACCCTGACCACAAGGGCACTGCTTGGCTCCATGCTGGGCCTGCAGAAGTTGTCCAAGTGTTCCTGTAAGGCCATTTCCTCATACACAGAGCACCAGCCCAAAGAGGATGCTTCTGCTCATCCACTTGTGAGCAGCAATTTTTCTAATACAAATTTAACATCAACTCTTATTCTTTTTATGATACACCACCTCTATCCAAAAGGGAGACAGCCATTAAAAATTAATATCTGCCTTTTGCCCAGAGACACCATCTTCCAGTAATTCACCAAAATGATGAACACTAAGGGAAAGAGGAGAGGTAACCAATATATGTGTTTTTTAGGCCTTTTAGAAAATATGGAGTTGATCCTTTGGTCACATATATGCAAATCTACAAGAAAGGTGATGTTGTAGACATCAAAAGAGTGGGTACTGTTCAAAAAGGTATGCTGCACAAATGTTACCATGGCAAAATTGGAAGATTCTACAATGTTACCCAGCATGCTGTTGGCATTGTTATGAACAAACAAGTTAAAGGCAAGATTCTTGCCAAGAGGATTAATGTGCATATTGAGCTTATTAAGCACTTTAAGAGCTGAGATAGCTTCCTAAAGCACATGAAGGAAAATGATCAGAAAAAGGAAGAAGCCAAAGAGAAAGGTGTCTGGGTTCAACTGTAGCACCAGCCTGTTCCACATAGAGAAGCACACTTTGTGAAAACCAACGGAAAGGAGCCTGAGCTCCTAGAACCCATTCTGTATGAATTCATGGCTCAATAGGCATACAGCATAGCACACAGGAGAACTAAGAGAACCAGTTGGGCGGAGCATAAAGTGCTGTTACCTATTCCCCATGAATTCATGGCATAATAGGTATACAGTGTAGCACACAGGAGAACCAAGAGAATGAATGGAACAGGAACATAAGATACTGGAACCTATTTCCCATGAATTCATGACATAATAGGCATAGCAAGCTTTGTCACATTCAATGAACAGGCACCTCCCCAAGCTGCTGGAACCTTTTCCCTATAAATTCATGGCATAATAGGTATTAAAAATAAAAGGCTACTATAGAAAAAATGTCAATGTCCTGATGACTTTCAGAAAACAAAGCATTCTCTTACCTTTTTGGGATCCATGTTGAATTTCTTTCTTCCCATAGCTATTTGTTTGTTCCTCTGAGTAGTTTTGCTATTCATATGAAATAATTAAAAAAAAAAAATCATTGGCAGTTGTTTTCACAGTGCAGTGACTTTCTTCTCTCCCCAATGTAGCTGAATCATGGCCCTTTAGCAAAATTTCCTTCTCAACAATTTAGTGAAAGAAAAGCACAGGCTCTCTTGGTGGAAGCAGGAGTTATGTGTCTACCTTTACTAATTTTTTTGAGACAGAGTCTCACTATGTCGCCCTTGGTAGAGTGCCGTGGTGTCACAGCTCACAGCAACCGCAAACTCTTGGGCTTAAGCAATTCTCTTGCCTCAGCCTCCCAAGTAGCTGGGACTACAGGCCCTGGCCACAATGCTTGGCTGTTTTTATGTTGTAGTTGTCATTGTTGTTTTTAGCAGGCCTGGGCCAGGTTTGAACCCGACAGTCCCATGTATATAGGCGGCGCCCTAACCACTGAGTTACAGGCACTGAGCCAGCCTTCACTATTTCTTTTTCTTTTTTTTTGAGACAGAGCCTCAAGCTGTTGCCCTGGGTAGTGCCATGGCATCACAGCTCACAGCAACCTCCAACTCCTGGCTTAAGCGATTCTCTTGCTTCAGCCTCCCAAGCAGCTGGGACTACAGGCGCCCGCCACAACGCCCAGCTATAGATTGTAGTTGTCATTGTTGTTTGGCAGGCCCGGGATGGATTCGAACCTGTCAGCTCTGGTGTATGTGGCTGGTGCCTTAGCCGCTTGAGCTACAAGCACTGAGCCCACTATTTTTAACATTAGATAAACTTGAGATATATTTCTTCAGAAAAAGCTACTAATAAAAACCAATGATTTTCATAAAGCACAGTTCCTTATATTATAGGATGGTTAACTCTGAAGTGCCCGTGCTTATTCAAAAACCTATGATTCTGAAAGAGAGGTAACATCCAGAGATGTCCTGACCCCCTCCATAAAAAGCAGAAAGGAATGGGGGAGGCACACGACGACTCCAAAGACTCCCCACTTTCTAATCCCAACCTTTCTCACCCCTGCTGTAGTCACTAGTTCTTACAAGTTCAGCTAGAGGGTGGAAGTGCAGAGTAAACAGACTAAATAACTTGAACGTATAACCGTAAACTGCTTACCTCTCCTCTACAGAAGTTAGATTGTCGATCTCTGTCATCACTTCTGCAATTTCATATTTCAGTCTCTGTCAAAATAGGAGGAATTTGGGGGCAAGGGCCTTAAATTTCCTCTTCCTGGACTCAGAGAAAGTTTAACCTTCCAGGCACAGGCTTCCTTGAGGTCTTACCATAGGGATAGGAAAACCAATACTTCCATCATTATGGCTAGAGCTTCATGGTCAACTTAGGAGAAAACAAAATTATTTGTCTCCTTGTCAGATACCAGATCAGAGGAGTCCATTAGGCAGATCCTAGGGTATTTGTGTGTAAAATCAAGTTGAGACACTAGACAAGTATCACAGGTATAAAAAGAGAAAACCGGCAAAAGGAAAACCAGGAATCCTGAGTTCACTTAACTGCATTGTTCAACCTTGTCCCATACATGGTCATCTATCTTCTCCCCTTCAAGGCTACCTACATTCTTGTGAAGAACAGGAGAGAAGTCGAAACTCAAACATGTTTAGGTTGTTATCAAGCTACCTGACTACCAGTTTCAAGATGATTTCTATCACTTTGTCTGACATAAAGTACTATGAACAGAGCCAAGGGGTGAAAATAGAACTGCCCCGTGACACTTAGAGAATGAGATAGACTCCCCTTTCCCTCAATGTGGCTCCTACTGTGTGGGTACCTCAGGGTAACCTTAATAACTTCCACGAATTATCTTACAAATACATTTTTTATTCAGAATCCTATTATTGTATGCCAAGAAACTTCAGACTTAAAATCCAAGCTCCTAGAAAGGAGCTATTATGTGAGACAAGGCCTAGTCTATGAGACCACATTTATTTTGGCAATGACAATGACAGAGAAGCTTCTCAAAGAGAAGACATCCGTCTGATTGACTTTCCCAAGGAAGCTCCAAATGGAAGGAGCCGGGATGGCCTTCTGAATAATCTCTGTAACAATCCAACTCGGAGACTGTGGTTTTATTCATTTGCTTCTCCTATGGGACCCCCTCCACCCTGTCCCTCTGAGCAAAGTAAACAGATGTGAGGAAGACAAGGTTTACTTGCTTATGCTGTTATTCATCTTTGTTTAATTTGTCATTTTATCCTACCACCTAGCAGGCACTTGGTACATAGCTGTATTATCCCAATCCAGGGTCTGCACAATCTAGTGTGTATTCTTTGCTTTACCAATGAGGAAAAACTCTTTCACTGTGTATCACACAGTAAACACCCATATTTTACATTTTTTTTTTTAAAGCTACTCTACTATTTTACCCATAATAATGTTTTTTACCTCAATGTCATCAATAAGTTCCTTTTTTCTTCGACGAATGTCTAGGAGTTCTTCTCTCTCTTCTAATGAGAGGTCTTCAGGCACTGAAAGAAAAAAAAGCAATTAAACAACTACTTTGGAGAACAAATGGCAACATCTAGCAAGGTTGAACACAAGCATGTGCTACCAGCCAGCAATCCTGTACATAGGCATTTACCCTAAAGAAATGTCATATAGGGTGGCGCCTGTGGCTCAAGGAGTAGGGCGCTGGTCCCATATGCCAGAGGTGGTGGGTTCAAACCCAGCCCTGGCCAAAAACCACAAAAAAAAAAAAAAGAAATGTCATATAGACCATGTTTAAGATATTCACAGCAGCACTGTTTATAATAGAAAAACAACATAAATATCCATCAATAGGAAAAGAAATCAACTGTAATATACTCAAAATAGAATACCCTACAGTTTAAGAAAAGAACAAACTAAGTCTATCAGTATGTTTGAGTCTTACAAATAAAATGATCACTATAAAAGCAGGCTGGATATTATTCTGGGCACTGTATGTGATACATTTTATACAGGGTTTTAAATCCAGCACATCAATTTGTAAATATTTTGGGGATAGACACATATATGCAGAGTATAAATAAATGCAGAGGAATGAGAAACACCAAATTCTTGATAGGGATTCCTTCTAAAAAAGTTGGGGTAGGAGGGAATAAAATCCAAAGGAATATCAATAGCTTCAGTTTAGTGGATGAGAGATGGTAGGGGTGCATGGATATTTGATGAAGTTTTTTACTGACACCGAGTCATTCATAATGTCCTCTTATTAATGATTAACTTCTGCAATGTTTGCCTTTCTATAATGTATACATTCCCTCTCTTTTCCTTGATTAATAATAGTGGAGTTGGTTTATTTCACTAAGTTTTTCAAAGAAATAGCTTTTGACTTAATAGTCCTCAGGTATGTATTTAATTCCTATTTCATTAATTTGTTTAAAGATATAAAAGATTAAGAATATGAGTAAACTGTAAAAGAACATGCAGCATATTAAGAGAATGTGATAGTGATAAGGGGTAGATACACTGACCACTGAACCAGAATACAGTGCCCAGAATAATACCCACAAACCAAAGGAAATGAGATTTACAGCAGAGCTGATGATACAGCTCAAAGGACTGTCTGGACTCTACAATAAGTAACATGTGAGAAACCAGCCAACTACAGGGGAAAAGTGAAATGAGACCCTCAGTTATCATCACACATATTTTCAATCCATCACAAGTTGATTAAGGCTTAAATATGAAGGGCAACACTATACAATTTTTATAAGAAAATAGGCTGGGTGCGGTGGCTCTTGCCTGTAATCCTAGTACTATGGGAGGCTGAGGTGGGTGGATTGCCCTGAGCTCACAGGTTTGAGACCAGCCTGAGCCAGAGCTAGATCTCATCTCTAAAAATATCTAGGTGTTGTGGTGGGCGTCTGTAGTCCCAGCTACTTGGGAGGCTGAGGCCAGAGAATCACTTGAGTCCAAGAGTTGGAAGTTGCTGTGAGCTATGACACCATAGTACTCTACTGAGGGCGACAAAGGAAAAAAAAAAATAGAGAATGGTATTTTTAATTTATTTTTTTAAAAATACTCACAAATTTGCATGTCATCCTTGCCCAGAGCCCATGTTAATCTTTTCTTTTTTCTTGAAACAGTCTTACTTTGACACCCTGGGTAGAGCTATCATTACAATTGTTTAGCATATGTGCAACCAAAGTAAGCACGAGAATGTTTTTTATAATTTCAGGATAGGGAAGGACTTCCTAGATAGAAAAAACTGTAAATCACAAAGGAAAATATTAATAAATTTAATAATATTTAAATCTACACCTTTTGTTTACCAAAGGTCTGTACCATAAAGTGATGAGCTAAGCCAGAAACTGTCAAAACATTAGCATCCAGAATTCCTACAAGTCACTTTAAAGAAAACAAAGCAAAACAAGGCAGCTATGCATGGTAGCTGATGCCTAATAATCAAAGCATTTCAGGAGGCCACAGTGGTGGGAGAATCACTGGAGCCTAGGAGTTGGAGATGAAGTGATACAACATAGTGAGACCCTGTCTGTACAAAAATAAAAGAAATTAGCTGTGGTCCAAGCTACTTGGGAGGCTGAGGCAGGAGGATCTGTTGAGCCCATGGGTTTGAGGCTGCTATGATCTATGATCATGTCACTGCACTCTAACCTGGGAGACAGAACAAGACCCTGTCTCAAACACACACACACACACACACACACACACACACACACAGCAACAACAACCACCACAAAAACAACCCAATGCAAGAAAATAAACAAATGGGAATTCCGGGAAGATGGCTGACTGGTAGCAACCCTCAGCAGAGGTTCCTGAGAAGAGGAAGAAAAACTGGACAGAATTGGACTCCATGAAGCCAAAGGTGGAGAGCTGAGCCAAGAAAGAAGTTTGGCAAGCTGTAACTCCAAGAAAGAGCATTCAAGAAAACAAATTACAAGTACAAAGTCTATTGACTAGAGGACAGGATACCCCTCCCCCAAACAGGAGGCCTGCCACAGGCTATCTGCAAATGAGCAGGGAACAAAAGACCTCTCATTTTACCTCACTGGAGAGAGCTGCTAAATTCCAGGTCTCTTTCTCCAGGGAGGTCCGACTTATGAACCTAGACACCACTCCACCAGGCATAAAACTGAACAGATATTTTCCCTCACAAGTCCAAACTCCCAGTCCACCCTTTCCCCCTTGCAAAGCAGTCTGAAGTTCTGTCCCCTGCAGAGCACAGAGTGCTTGGTCTAGTCCTGAGAGATCTGGACATAGTGTGGACTGCCAACCATCAGGATGGAATCTGACTAACAGAGAAGAAAGAGGGTGTTGAAAGAAATGGACACTTGGCAGGAGTAGTCCCCTGGTTATGACTAGGCCCAGCCAGTGGTGGTGTTGACCCTCGGTTTGGGCTGTGTCTGGCAGGATGGAGTACAAAACCCCCGCTCTGATGGCACCCACAGAGGAAGAATGGTTGCCCCATGTCGACTAAGTTTGGCAGATAGGTCTGGTCCCCAGCCCCTGCTCGGCCTGCAAGCAGAGGTTTGCTACGTGTGGACTGAGACCTGAGAGCAAGGGCATGGCCCCCTGACTCCAACAGAACCCTCAAGCAGTGGCTTACTGGGTGTGAATCAAGATTTGAGGGCTAGGATGTGGTCCACTGTCTCCAGCAGGGCTGGTGAGAACTGAGACCTGTGGGCAGAGTGTGGTGCCCTGACTCTAACAGAGCCTGCAAACAGAGGCTTGCCAGGCAGTAGACTGAGACTGGCAGGTGGGGGCGTGGTCCCCTGACTCCAACTGGTCTGGCAAGCAGAGGCTAGCTGGGTGTGGACTGAGACCAGAGGGTAGGGTCTGGTGCCCTGACTCCAACAGAGCCTGTGAACAGAGGCTTGCCAACCAGTGGACTGAGACTGGCAAGCTGGGATGTGGTTCCCTGACTCCAACTGGTCTGGCAAGCACAGGCTAGCTGGATGTGGACTAAGACCGGTGGGTGGGGGTGTGGCCCCTGGCTCCAACTGAGCCTGTAAGCAGAGAAGCAGACAACCGTGTGGACTGAGTCTGGCAGTTGGGAGTGTGGATCCCTGGCTCCAATTGTGCTGTTGGAGGCCCTTGAATCCCTCTGTGTTGAGCAGGGTTTGCACTGCCTGAGTCAATTTAATTGGAACCCATGTCTGGGGCTGTCCACTTGGGGACATTCTGAGTTGACCTTTGAAGTTCTGTAACAGAAAAGAACTGAAGGGTGGAGGGTGGTCACCACAGCTGTTTGTATCTCTTCACAGTCAAGATTTAAACTTAATACTGTGGTTTTTTAGAAAAGGGTAGAGGTTGCCTGATATCAAAATATAGCTAGCTTGCACCATCCCCCAAGTCTCACCAAGACTCCTCAGAGTCTCCAGCCAAAACTCTGAAAGAAGCCTTTGTAAGGTTGTAGGAGATAAGCCACAATTACAAAGCCTAGCGCTTTGGTAAGGGGCTATCTCTACTACCTGGGAACCCCAATTCAATCTCACCCTACCAGTTATGATAACCAAACAGTGGAAAATAAACATGGTGTGGACCCAACAGAAGAACCCTAACAATATGAATAACCAGAGTAGATCAACCCACCCCCTAGAAATGACAAAGGAGATACAACTGAGGATGCCATGCATAGACAAATGGCAGTAATAAAAGAAATTGAATTCAGAATATGGATGGCAAATAAGATAAATAGAATGGAAGAAAAGATAGAAATTGAATTCCGAAGTTCTAAAGTTGTCTCAAGAAACAAATGAATTCAAAACCCAAGTCACCAAGATATGGACATAATGAGAAAAGAGATAGCAGAGCTCAAGGAAATGAAAAAGTTACTTGAGGAACTCCAAAATACAGTAGAATCCCTCAGTAATAGAGTTGACCAGGTAGAAGAAAGGATCTCTGAAACCGAAGACAAAGCTTTTGAATGTTCCCAAACACTCAAAGAGGCAGACAAATGGAGAGCAAAAACTGATCATTCCCTGAGAGAGTTGTGGGATCACTCCAAAAGATCAAACATTTGTCTTCTAGGAAGTCCCAAAGAAGAGGATGGCCCTAAAGGTACAGATGTTCTACTCCAAAGGGATTTTGGAGGAGAATTTCCCAAGCATTGCAAGAGATACAGAACTTCAGATAGCAGACAGTTTCAGAACCCCTGCAAGACTTAATCCAAATAAAGCATCTCCTAGACACCTTGTGATTAACTTTGCCAAAGTTAAGACAAAGGAGAAAATTCTGCAAGCAGCCAGATGTAAGAAAAGCATCACCTACAAAGGGAGAAGTTTCAGAATGACTGCAGATCTCTCAGCCGAAACTTTTCAAGCCAGAAGAAGATGGTCATTGACCTTCAATCTCCTAAAACAAAACAACTTCCAGCTGTATCCAGCTAAACTGAGATTCATTTGTGTTGGAGAAATCAAATATTTTAATAACATAGATATGTTGAAGAAATTTGCCATAACTTAACCAGCTCTCCAGGATATTCTCAGACCCATCCTCCACAATGACCAACACAATGCTCTACCTCTCCTCAGTAAACTCACCCAGAAATTGTTGAACAAAACCCAACTTCCACAGTGGTGAAAGGATTAAAAACGTCCACTGGACATCTGAAAATCATGACACCCAAAACACAACCAGGCTTATCAATTCTCTCAATTAATGTGAATGGTTTAAATTGTCCTCTAAAGAGGCACAGGCTGGCTAACTGGATACATAAACTCAGACCAGATATCTGCTGTATACAAGAATCTCGCCTTACCTTAAAGGATAAAAATAGACTCAGGATGAAGGGATGGGTTTATATAATACAGGCAAATGAAAACCAGAAAAAAGCAGGGGTTGCAATTTTAGTAGCAGATACAATTGGCTTTAAACCAACAAAGATAAAAAAAGATAAGGAAGGTCACTACATATTTGTCAAGGGAAACACCCAACATGAAGAGATTTCAATAATTAACATTTATGCACCCTAATTGAGAATACTCAATTCATAAAGCTGACCCTAATGGATATGAACAACTTGATATCTTTCTGCACTATAATAGTTGGATATTTTAATACCCCTTTGACAGTTTTGGATAGATCCTCCAAGAAGAAACTAAACAAAGAAATATTAGACTTAAACCTGACCCTAGACAAATGGACTTCACAGACCTCTACAGAACATTTCACCCTAATAAAAATGAATATATATTCTTCTCATCAGCCCACAGGTCATTCATCAAAATAGATCATATCCGGCGGCGCCTGTGGCTCAAGGAGTAGGACGCCGGTCCCATATGCCAGAGGTGGCGGGTTCAAACCTAGCCCCGGCCAAAAACCACAAAAACAAAACAAAAAAAAAATCTACTTCTTGGGCGGCACCTGTGGCTCAGTGAGTAGGGTGCCAGCCCCATATGCCGAGGGTGGCGGGTTCAAACCCAGCCCCGGCCAAATTGCAACAAAAAAATAGCCGGGCGTTGTGGCGGGCGCCTGTAGTCCCAGCTGCTCGGGAGGCTGAGGCAAGAGAATCGCGTAAGCCCAAGAGTTAGAGGTTGCTGTGAGCCGTGTGACGCCACGGCACTCTACCCGAGGACGGTACAGTGAGACTCTGTCTCTACAAAAAAAAAAAAAAAATAGATCATATCCTAGGACACAAGTCTAACCTCAGCAAATTTAGAAGTGTAGAAATTATTCCTTGTGTCTTCTCGGACCACCATAGAATAAAAGTTGAACTCAACAGCAACAGAAATCTTCATTCTCAAACAAAGACATGGAAACTAAATAATCTTAGGCTGAATGATAGCTGGGTCAAAGACGAGATTAAGAAGGAAATCACCAAATTTTTGGAACAAAATGATAATGAAGACACAAATGATCAAAACCTGTGGGATACTGCAAAGACAGTCCAAAGAGGGAAACTTATAGCACTGGAAGCCTTAAGAAAACAGAAAGAGAGGAAGCCAACAACTTAATGGATCATCTCAAGCAACTGGAAAAGGAAGGACATTCCAACCCCAAACCCAGCAGAAGAAAAGAAATAACCAAAATTAGGGAAGAATTAAATGAAATTGAAAACAAAAGAATCATTCAGAAGATCAACAAAACAAAAAGTTGTTTTTTTTTAAAGATTAACAAAATTGATAAACCTTTGGTCAACCCCACCAGAAATAGAAAAGTAAAACAGTCTCTTACTGTGGGAGGAGGCTGCTGGAAGGAATGTGAAAGCTAAGTGGAGCAGGAACCAAACCAGTTATCACTAGGTGCTGAGAAGCAGCATGTTACACTGTTCTGGCTATTAAGGATGTAGTCATAAGAACTCTGCTTGAGGGCGGCGCCTGTGGCTCAGTGAGTAGGGCGCCGGCCCCATATGCCGAGGGTGGCGGGTTCAAACCCAGCCCCGGCCAAACTGCAACAACAACAAAAAAAATAGCCGGGCGTTGTGGCGGGCGCCTGTAGTCCCAGCTGCTCGGGAGGCTGAGGCAAGAGAATCACTCTAAGCCCAAGAGTTAGAGGTTGCTGTGAGCTGTGTGAGGCCACGGCACTCTACCGAGGGTGGTACAGTGAGACTCTGTCTCTACAAAAAAAAAAAAAAAAAAAGAACTCTGCTTGAGGGCCTAGTCTGCTGCTTAATGCCTTGGTGATCTGAAACAGGACATATTAACTTTTTGAGTCTCGGAAGGAAAAATCTTGCCCCTTGAATAGTGCTGACCTAAAGTAAGTGTTTGCTGAATGAATAAATGCTACAGAAAATGAAAAAAAAAAAAAAAAAAAAGAAAAGTAAAATCTCTAATATTATCTATCAGAAATGATAAAGGAGAAAGAACAACAGACACTTCAGAAATTCAAAAAATGGTCAATGATTACTATAAAAATCTCTATTCCTGGAAATATGAAAATCTGAAATAGACCAATACCTGGAAGCATGCCACCTTCCTAGACGCAACCAGAAAGAATTAGAAATCTTGAATAGACCTATATCAATCACTGAAATAGCATCAAACAATACGAAATCTCCCAAAAAAGAAAAGTCTGGCACCAGATGGCTTCACATCTGAATTCTATCAAACCTTTCAAGAACTAGTACCTATAGTATACAACATTTTCCAAAGCACAGAAAAAGAAGGAATACTTCCCAACACATTCAACAACGCAAATATCACCCTGATGCCCAAATCAAGAAAGGATCCAACAAAGAAAGAAAATTATAGACCAATATCATTAATGAATATCAATGCAAAAATATTCAATAAGATCTTAGCAAACAGAATTTAGCAACACATCAAAAAAAAATTATACACCATCATCAAGTTGGTTTTATTCTAGGGTTACAGGGTTGGTTCAACATACACAAGTCTATAAATATAATACATCACATTGATAAAATAAAAAACAAAGACCATATGACTCTCTCAATTGACGCAGAAAAAGCCTTTGATAATATCCAGCATCCTTTCATGATCAGAAGAACACTTAAGAAAACAGGCATAGAAGGGACATTTCTTAAACTGAGAGAGGCCATCTACAGCAAACCCACAGCCAACATCATATTGAATGGTGTAAAACTGAAAACATTTACACTCAGATCGGGAACGAGGCAAGGATGCCCACTGTCTCTACTGCTATTCAACATAGTAATAGAAATCTTAGCCATTGTAATCAGGTAAGAGAAGGCGATCAAGGGTATCCAAATAGGGTCAGAAGAGATCAAACTCTCACTCTTTGCTGATGATATGATCCTTTACCTGGAAAATCCCAGGGACTCAACTTCAAAACTCTTGGAAGTGATCAAGGAATAAAGCAGCATCTCAGGATACAAAATCAATACTTACAAGTCAGTACCTTTTATATATGCTAACAATAGTCAAGCTGAAAATATAGTCAAGGACTCTATTCCTTTCACAAAAGTGCCAAAGAAAATGAAACATCTGGGAATTTACCTAACAAAGGACATGAAAGATCTCTACAAAGAGAACTATGAAACTCTGAGAAAAGAAATAGCTGAAGATGTTAACAAATAGAAAAACATACCATGCTCATGGCGGGAAGAATCAACATTGCTAAAATGTCCATTCTATCCAAAGCAATCTACAGATTTAATGAAATCCCTATTAAAGCACTATTGTCATACTTTAAAGAACTTGAAAAAATAGTACTTCATTTTATATGGAATCAGAAAAAACCTCGAATAGCAAATACATTACTCAGAAATAAGAACAAATCAGGAGGAATCACATTACCAGACTTCAGGCTATACCATAAATCTATAGTGATCCAAACAGCATGGTTCTGGCACAAAAACAAAGAGGTAGATTTATGGAACAGAATAGAGAACCAAGAGATGAACCCAGCTACGTCATTTGATCTTCGATAAGCCTATCAAAAATATTCAGTGGGGCAAAGACTCCCTATTTAACAAATGGTTCTGGGTGAACTGGCTAGCGATCTGTAGAGGACTGAAACTGGACCCCCACTTTTCACCATTAACAAAAATTGATTCTCACTGGATAAAAGATTTAAACTTAAGACATGAAACTATAAAAATACTGGAAGAGAGTGCGGGGAAAACACTTGAAGAAATTGGCCTGGGAGAATATTTTAAGAGGGGTACCCCCCCCCAGGCAATTGAAGCAACACCAAAAATACATTACTGGGATCTGATCAAACTAAAAAGCTTTTGCTCAGCCAAGAGCACAGTAAGAAAAAGCAAACAGACAACCTTCAGAATGGGAGAAGATTTTTGCAGGTTATGCTTCCAACAAAGGTCTGATAACTAGAATCTACAGAGAACTCAAACTAATCAATAAGAAAAGAACAAATAACCCCATTTCTATGTGGGCAAGAGACTTGAACAGAAACTTCTCTGATGGACAGGCGCATGGCCTACAAACACATGAAAAAATGCTCATCATCCTTAATCATCAGAGAAATGCAAATCAAAACCACTTTGAGATATCATCTAAGTCCAGAAAGATTAGCCCACATTACAAAGTCCCAAAACTACAGATGTTGACGTGGATGTGGAGAGAAGGGAACACTTCTGCACTGCTGGTGGGAATGCAAGCTAATACAACCTTTTTGGAAAGAAGTTTGGAGAACACTCAAGGAACTAAAAGTAGACCTACCATTCAATCCTGCAATTCCTCTACTAGATATAATACCTAGATGATCAAAAATTATTTTACAACAAAGACATTTGCACTAGAATGTTTATTGCAGCCCAGTACATGATAGCCAAGACATGGAAACAGCCCAAGTGCCCATCGACCCATGAATGGATTAACAAATTGTGGTATATGTACACCATGGAATACTATGCAGCCATAAAAAAAAGACAGAGACTTCACATCTTTTATGTTTACTTGGATGGAGCTGGAACATATTCTTCTTAGTAAAGTATCTCAAGAATGAGAAAAAAAGTATCCAATGTGCTCAATACTACTATGAAGTCAATATATAATCACCTATACACTCATATGAATGACAAAACATAACTATCATCCAGAAAGTAGAAGGGAAGAGGAGGGGGGAGGGGAGGGGGGATATGGGAGGAGGGGTATATATGGGGGGACCTCACTTAATGTTCATGATGCAATGGTACATTTCAAAACTATTAAGAAATGAGTATAATTGTGATGGGTGTGTTACTTAGTTCAATGTAAGCATTTAATATTATATATCAAAGCAGTACCCTGAACCCCATAAATGCATCAATGTACAAAATTATGATTTAACAAAAAGTAATAATAATAATAAAACAAAAGAAACAAATGACTTGAATAGGCACAAGATCAAAACAGTAACATGTGAAAGTGTCAATTCTTTATTGTATGTATTTATTTTAGACTGGATAGTGTGCTATAGTGTCAGCCTAGCTCACAGCAACCTCAAAGGATCCTCTTGTCTCAGCCTCCCAAATAGCTAAGCCCACAACACCTGGCTGGTTTTTCTAATTTTTTTTTTTAGTAGAGACAGGGTCTCACTCTTGCTCAGGAATTCAGAGACCAGCCCTTCCTCTCCTCCCCCACTCCGTAGAAGACTATTTACTTCTACAGGATGTCCCAAAGGTTGCCCATAAAGTCACCAAACATAGGGAAAATGGGAAATTACAGCTAAATGTACTTTTATTTAAAAAATATTCATTACGGGGCGGCGCCTGTGGCTCAGCGAGTAGGGCGCCGGCCCCACATGCCGAGGGTGGCGGGTTCAAACCCAGCCCCGGTCAAACTGCAACAACAAAAAAAAATAGCCGGGCGTTGTGGCGGGCGCCTGTAGTCCCAGCTACTAGGGAGGCTGAGGCAAGAGAATCGCGGAAGCCCAGGAGTTAGAGGTTGCTGTGAGCCGTGTGACGCCACGGCACTCTACCCGAGGGCGGTACAGTGAGACTCTGTCTCTACAAAAAAAAAAAAAAAAAAAATATTCATTACGGCGGCGCCTGTGGCTCAAGGAGTGGGGCGCCGGTCCCATATGCCGGAGGTGGCGGGTTCAAGCCTAGCCCCAGCCAAAAACCAAAAAAAAAAAATTCATTACAAAATTTAAAAAGAGGTGGCCAACATAGAGAATATAAATCGTTTGTAAAATTTTGTAGTGAATATTTTGTAAATAAAGGTACCTACAATTTCCATTTTCTCTATGTGTGGCGACTTTATGGGCAACTTTTGGGACACCCTGTATAAAGTAAAACAGGGGATTTGGGGATACCAAACACATGTGAGGACAAGCGTATCCTACCAAAAACAGTATGGAGAGGTAAGTACAGACACATGCACCCCACATCTTCTTCCCTTCTGGGCTCCTGGATTAGAGGCCATCAGCCCTCTTGCCCTTCTGCACCATCCAGGACAAGAGGTTGGGACAAGGGTCTTCTCCAAAGCATCTTGACTAGCTTTAGATCTAAAGATATGGACATGAGGTGGGGTCCATGCCATGACACCATAGCACTCTACTAAGGGCAACAAAGTGAAACTGTCTCAAAACAAACAAACAAACAAAAAACACTTTTCCTTCTTCCCTCAAAATGTTTGCTAATGTCAAAAATTGTTCTTGATTCTTTTAACACTAAAGAATCCATTGAAAGAGCACGTAAACACAGTCATTTCAGCTGTGTCCTCAAAGGAAGACATCTGACCCTAAAGGCCTGGGCAGATCAAACTGCTGATCAGAGAGGTTATACAGGAAAATGGTAAAGGTAGGCTCACTAAAAGGACCTGAACCCAGTTCCCCATAGCTTGTCACTGGAGCTGTCATCTGTATTTTCATCTTTTTCTCATTTTTGAAATGGATATAGATGTTCAGTTTTGTAAAGTCAGTCTAGATGGCTAAATCCTACTCCATAGACTCAATGGCAGTGCTGACCTACTTGGCTGGTCCACGGTGTCAGATCTCACAACTTTTGGGCTGGCCCAAATCCTCCTAGGTCTTGCAGTCCAGTGTCTCCACTGCTTGGGCCACCACGCCCTCAGCCACCTTGGGATCTGGCTGGAGCGCCTAACACTTTGAGAGCCGGGCCAGCTACATCATTAAGAGCCCACACTTGGGGCTCCCCACCCACCAAAGCAGCACATTTAGTAGATAAAAAATAAATAAATAACTTAAATGCTCACCCAGAGTAAAATGGGTAAATGTGCTGTTGCATGTTTATGCAAAGACATCCCAAATAGTCTTGAAAATAAATACATACAACTACAGGCAAAGAATAAATGATCTCATAAGAATAATGTAGAAATATTACAGAAACATGAAGAATTGAATAATAACATTGTTTAGGTGTAGCAAAACAACTCAAATTAATTAGAAAAAAATACAGAATTCAGAATAATTACCTCCTAGGAGGGAAGAAAGGGCATAGGACCAGAAAAGGGAAACTCAGCATGCTTCAGAAGAAATGTTAATGTTCTTTTGCTAACAAAAACTCTTATACAAATTTAATTTTAAAATCTTTAAATTTTTTTTTTTTTTGAGACAGAGTCTCACTATGTTGCCCTCCATAGAGTACCATTGCATCACAGCTCACAGCAACCTGGGGTCACCAGAACATGAGGATCTGTATTAAAGGGTCGTGGCATTAGTAAGTTTGAGAACCACTGTCTTAAGAGTTTTAAGGCAGGAAGGAGGCGTGGGCATGGAGCCAGCAGCAGCCGTATTGCCCGGGGCCCGCGCCACCGCTTAGGGTGTCCCGGGGGCTCCTTGGAGGCTCCCCCGGCTCCGGGGACCCAAGGAGCCCGGCGCTGCGCAGATGGCCCTGCTCCCGCGGCCCACGCTCACCCTCCTGCTGCTCCTGCTGGTCGCCGGGGTCAGGTGCCAGGAGCCGGCCCAGACCACCGACTGGAGGGCCACCCTGAAGACCATCCGAACGGCGTCCACAAGATAGACACCTACCAGAACGCTGACTTGGACCTCCTAGGAGGGGAGGACGGGATCTGCCTAAGTGCAGTGACGGATGTAAACCTTTCCCACGTTATGGTTACAGACCCTCCCCGCCGAATGGATGTGGTTCTCCACTGTTTGGTGTTCATCTTAACATTGGTATCCCTTCCCTGACAAAGTGCTGCAAACAACATGACAGGTGCTATGAGACCTGTGGCAAAAGCAAGAATGACTGTGAGGAGAAGTTCCAGTATTGCCTCTCCAAGATCTGCCAAAATGTGCAGAAAACGCTAGGACTAGCTCAGCATGTTCAGGCATGTGAAACAACGGTGGAGCTCTTGTTTGACAGTGTCATACATTTAGGCTATAAACTGTACCTGGACAGTGAGCTGCATGTAGGTGCCGTTATAAAGAAAAAACAGATCTTTAAGGAAGACACTGACAGCTGGTGACAGATGATGATGGAAGAACATAGTCTTTGCCCAAGAACAAATGTTTTTATAGCATAAAAATATCTTATTTTATGAAAAGATTATTTTAAGACCTTATAAAAGTTTATATTTTAACATTAAAACCTCGAAGTAAAACATCGTGGAGCAGGTCAGAGGAGGCGCGCTTGCCTTCTCAGCCACCCTCCTGGTGGTGGTGCCTTCGTGTGCCAAATTGTCTTGACCAGTATGTTTTAAGGGCAGAATTTTTACAAAAAAGCATTATATAACTTGATTTTTGCAACCAAATTTACCAAGAAAAATGAGATCAAATATAAAATTCATTATAAAGGCTGTTCAACATTATTATTATTTTTTGAACTACAGGAAATTCTTCACTTACAAGTGTTATTTGTTTACTAGGAAATTTTAAATACACATTTATAACCGAAAGAAACTGAATTTATTCTTTGTCTATTTTAATTACACATAATTTGTTGTTTTTCTACAGTCCATTGAGCCTATAAATAAGTCACACTTCTATTAGGTCTAATTATAAGGACAAGGTTTCCATGTCTGTTTTTCAGCTGATCACCACTCAGGAAACAAACCCAGCATATGTAATCTAAACATTATGTAATATGTGTAGAAGGTGACGTGAAGAAGATACAGAAACATAGCTACTTCCGTTTTATGGACCACTCATAACACAAAGGTGGAGTAAAGGTGGATATAATGAAACAAATGAAAATTATTTAACAAACACATTAGTGCGCTATTTACTGTTATGCTTTGATGTTTATTTCCTAGCACTTGTTCCTTGTGGTAGATGCTGGGATATTTTTAAAAGACTGTAACCTTTTACTAATTGTGGACTTAATAAAAGTTGTTCTTGATTAAAAAAAAAAAAAAAAAAGAGTTTTAAGGCAGAAGGTATAAGTGATTAAGTTTAGGCTTGGCAATTTAAGAATACATACTAAAATTTCTAGGCTAAGCATGAAAGGAATGGAGTTCAAAATGTTGAAACTGGGAGAGAGAAATAACTGGAATGAGAAAAAATTATCAAAAAAACAAAGAAAAGAACAGCACAGAAAAACTATCTGAAATACAAAATGCTAAATATAGGAGTAGAAAAAAATCCAAATATACTAATCTTTACTATGGTAGACAGAAAAACAAGTCCATAATATCTTGCCATTTCTCTTATCTGTTGCCCTGGGTAGAGTGCTGTGGCATAAGCCTAGCTCAGCAACCTCAAATGCCTGGGCTCCAGCAACCAATCCTCTTGCCTCAGCCTCTCAAGTAGCTGGGACTATAGGTGCCCATGACAACATCCAGCTAATTTTTCTTTTTTTAGGAGAGACTGGGTCTTGCTCTTGTTCAGGCTGGTCTCCAACCTCTGAGTTCAAGTAATCTACCTGCCCCAGCCTCCTAATTGCTATGACTATAGGCATGAACCACCGCACCCAGCTGGGACTTCTGACCAAGGGAAGATGGCAGATGTGACAGTGTGCAGAATCAAAAGCCCAAGCCCTAAGGTCTTGCCCCTCCACCATCCTGGAACTCTGAGGCCACCGTGCAATGGAGAAGCCTAGGCCAGGAACCTTGAGAATGAAATCTATTGTGTAAAGAAGCCACAGGGACAGAGTCGTAGACATTGCCACTGCTGCATCACCTCAGCTAAAACCCCAGACACATAAGTGAAGTCATCTGGGATGGGTTCAGCCACAGCTGACCTGTCACCTGAATGCAGCCACATGAGTGAACCCAGACAAGAGCAGCATGTGGAATGCCAGCCAACTCAGACTGAGAGAGACAACTAACTTATTTTAAGTCAATTACTTTGGAGCAGTTTGTTATGTAGTAATAAGTACCTGATGCATTTGCAATGAACATAAATGGAAAAAAGGACCAAGTTTTAAAAGCTGGACTCAAAAAAATGAGCAAAAAAGAATCCCACTAAATGCCCTATTGTAAGAGCTAAAACATATGAACAAATAAAATTGCAGGTAAAACAGTAGAAAGTGATATACCAGACAAATCCTTACTGAAAAAATCTGGTACTGCTAGACAAACATCAGAGAGGCAAAACAGACTTTAAGAAAAATAGACTAGGGCGGCGCCTGTGGCTCGGTGAGTAGGGCGCTGGCCCCATATGCCAAGGTGGCGGGTTCAAACCCAGCCCCGGCCAAACTGCAACAAAAAAATAGCCGGGCATTGTGGCGGGCGCCTGTAGTCCCAGCTGCTCGGGAGGCTGAGGCAAGAGAATGGCGTAAGCCCAAGCGTTAGAGGTTGCTGTGAGCCGTGTGACGCCACGGCACTCTACCAAGGGCGGTACAGTGAGACTCTGTCTCTACAAAAAGAAAAGAAAAATAGACTAAAGGTAAAAGGAGTCCCTAGATAATGACAATTGTTCAATTAATCACAAAGCCAACAAGTCTGAATTTATACGCATCTAACAAAATAGCCTCAAAATCTAAAAAGCAAAAATGGACAGACATGTAAAAATAAATTTTTTGCTCAAAGGCAAAGGAAAGATGTAGAAAATATGGCTAACACAATAACATGCTTGATCTAACAAACATAACATACTTTGCCAATTATAAGATGCATTTTCCTACATATTAACACCTCTGAAATCAAATGTGACATATATATATATCATTGCTTACAAATCTATGGAATTTGCTTAGTATTATTATTATTTTTATAGGTCTCCTTCTTCTCTTTAATATCCAAGACCCTGAAGTTAACTCAAAAAATTAAAAGGACAATCAGATCAGCATGTATACAATGTCAATGGCTAACTTCTCCCAGGTACAGATCATCATTTAAAAGTACACATGGAAGGAAAATACTTACTCAAACTTCCAACTCACACAAAATTCTTCCAACTCACACACTTAAGAAAAGGCATCGCTAAGCAATGGAGATGCTGAGAAGGTGGGCATCTTAGGAAGTTCTGGCAGGGAATTGATCTGAGCTCACCATCACCCCCAGTATGCATCTCATACCAGGCTCAATTCTACTGACAGTGAATTCCCAGGCCCCACTGTGGCTGCCTCATGAGGCTGGTCCCATGGGGGACAGGGACTGGGACACACACAGGTGCCCAGGCTTCCATCCACACCTCTCCCTCTCCAGCCAGAAGCAGCCAGGGAAGCACACAGGTGCTCTTTCCTTCAAGAGCACCCAGGTATTACTGAATTCTATGTGGTTCCTGTAATTCCTGCCCAGTAACTCCAAGTTCAAATTATACTTGATACAACAGAAAAAAAACTATGAATGGTTTGAAAGTAAAGTACACAGCTTTGACAATGATTATAATCTGAACAAAAGCCACTCACATCACACAGGACATAAAATCCTCATAACAGCATTTTAAACCACTGACACCAGTATTGTAACACACCACTTCTATCCAGAGAGGACACATTTCCCTCCTGGTGGAATTTGCTTATTATTGATAGAGGCATAACTAAACAAAAGCTATTCCTTAATGTTTCAGCCAAAAACAAAGTTTAAGAACAATGTGGTGGAGGAATTTGAATCTTGTTATTGCTACAAAATTTTCATCATCACCCGCTGGTAAGATCAAGAAAGTCTCAGCATGAAAAGTCTGCAAAATCTGAAAGATAATGCCATGTCACTATGCCTTCTATGGTGACAATATTATGTGGAAAAACACAAATATCAACTACCCTGAGTAGAAAACTGATTCAGAAGAAACTGATTATGAAGTTTCAGGGGCGGCACCTATGGCTCAGTGAGTAGAGTGCCGGCCCCATATACGGAGGGTGGCAGGTTCAAACTCGGCCCTGACCAAACTGTAACAAAAAAATAGCCAGGCATTGTGGCAGGCACCTGTGGTCCAGCTACTCAGGAGGAGCACTTTCAAATGACCTGTTGCATACTGTATCATATTGTAGTTATTAGGGGGGAAAAAAAGATTGTTGCTTAAGAAAGAACATCACCATTGTTTTAAAATACAAGTAGCAGGGTACTGCTTTTGATTGAACTATTTTAAGTCCTTGTTTTCTCAAACTAAGTGCTTGCTGTTCCCAAATATGCAAGAATAACTTTTACACTTTTTCCTTCCAACACTTGTTGATTGGCTTTGCAGAAATAAAGTTTTAAAATAAAAAAAAAAAAAAAAAAAAAAAACTACAGCTACTCAGTAGTTCAAGTGAGGCAAGAGAATCACTTGAACCCAAGAGTTTGAGGTTTTGGTGAGCTATGACACCAGGGCACTCAACCCCAGGGTAACTGAGTGAAATTGTGTCAACAAAAAAACAAACAAAAAACTACATTATCAATACAGTAGAGCCTCTGTAAGTTAACCACCCAGGAACTGTAACAAACTGGTCAAGATAAAAACTGGTCAAGATAAGGAACTAGGCTTACTATACTGACACATACATGTGGTGTTTGAAAATTAGGTCAATTTAAGGAGGTGGTCAATGTAGGAAGGTAGTTAACTATGGAGGTTCTACTGTATTTGTATGCTACAACTAAAAATAACTTAGAAAATCACAACTCAAAATGCTTATTTTAGAAAAAATTAAGTTGAAAAACACTCTAGCTCCCTCTCAGAACCTTCCTGTCGGCGCGTTCAGACCTCGCTGCTCCATCTTTTGGGGCACGTTCCATTCTATTAGCCTGCGACCAGCAGAAAGAAAAAAAAACATTTAAAAAAATCTGCCCCGTAAACACCTCGAGGCGAGCAAAAACAATAAATTTTAACTATGAGGGAAATCGTGCACATCCAGGCCGGTCAGTGTGGCAACCAAATCGGTGCTAAGTTCTGGGAGGTGATCAGCGATGAACATGGCATCGACCCCACCGGTACCTACCACGGGGACAGCGGTCTGCAGCTAGACCGAATACTACAATGAAGCTACAGGTGGCAAATACGTTCCTCGTGCTATCCTGGTGGATCTAGAACCAGGGACCATGGACTCTGTTCACTCAGGTCCTTTTGGCCAAATCTTCAGACCAGACAACTTTGTTTTTGGTCAGTCTGGGGCAGGCAACAACTGGGCCAAGGGCCACTATACAGAAGGGGCTGAGCTGGTTGATTCAGTCCTGGATGTGGTACGGAAGGAGGAAGAGAGCTGTGACTGCCTGCAGGGCTTCCAGCTGACCCACTCGCTGGGTGGGGGCACAGGTTCTGGAATGGGCACACTCCTTATCAGCAGGATCCGAGAAGAGTATCCTGAGCGCATCATGTATACCTTCAGTGTGGTGCCTTCACCCAAAGTGTCTGATACCGTGGTTGAGCCCTGTAATGCCACCCTTTCTGTCCATCAGTTGGTAGAGAACACTGATGAGACATACTGCATTGACAACGAGGCCCTTTACGATATCTGCTTCCGTACCCTAAAGCTGACCACGCCAACTTATGGGGACCTGAACCACCTTGTCTCAGCCACCATGAGTGGTGTCACCACCTGCCTCCGTTTCCCTGGCCAGCTCAACGCTGACCTCCGCAAGCTGGCAGTCAACATGGTGCCCTTCCCACGTCTCCACTTCTTCATGCCTGGCTTTGCCCCTCTCACCAGCCGTGGAAGCCAGCAGTATCGGGCTCTCACTGTGCCACAACTCACCCAGCAGGTCTTTGATGCCACGAACATGATGGCTGCCTGTGACCCCTGCCATGGCCGATACCTCACTGTGGCTGCTGTCTTCCGTGGACGGATGTCCATGAAGGAGGTAGATGAGCAGATGCTCAATGTGCAGAACATGAATAGCAGCTACTTCGTCGAATGGATCCCCAACAATGTCAAGACAGCTGTCTGTGACATCCCACCTCGTGGCCTCAAGATGGCAGTCACCTTCATTGGCAACAGCACAGCCATCCAGGAGCTCTTCAAGCGCATCTCAGAGCAGTTCACAGCCATGTTCCGCCAGAAGGCCTTCCTCCACTGGTATACAGGCGAGGGCATGGACGAGATGGAATTCACCGAGGCTGAGAGCAACATGAACGACCTCGTCTCTGAGTATCAGCAGTACCAGGATGCCACCGCAGAAGAGGAGGAAGATTTTGGTGAAGAGGCTGAAGAGGAGGCCTAAGGCACAGCCCCCATCACCTCAAGCTTCTCAGTCCCCTTAACCTTCTTCCTCAACTACCCCTTTCCTCTACCTCAGAATTCGTGTTTGCTGCCTCTTATCTTTTTTTTCTTTGGGGGGGGGGTCTAGAACAGTGCCTGGCACACGTAGGCGCTTAATAAATACTTGTTTGTTGAAAAAAAAAAAAAAAAAAAAGAAAAACACTCTAAACACTCACCTTTAAAAATTAGAAAAACAACTGTTTAAATCCAAAGAATATGCAAAAGAAATTAATTTTTTAAATATAATAAAGTGGGGCAGCACCTGTGGCTCAGTGAGTAGGGTGCCGGCCCCATATACCAAGGGTGGTGGATTTGAACCCAGTCCCAGCCAAACTGCAACAACAATAAAAAAATAACCGGATGTTGTGGCAGGTGCCTGTAGTCCCAACTACTCGGGAGGCTGAGGCAAGAGAATCGTCTAAGCCCAGGAGTTGGAGGTTGCTGTGAGCTGTGATGCCATGGCACTCTACCGAGAGCAATAAAGTAAGACTCTGTCTCTTAAAAAAAAAAAAAAATTATATATATATGTGTATATATATGTATATATATGTGTGTGTATGTATATGTATATGTATATATATATGTATATGTATATGTATATGTATATGTATATGTATATATATATATATATAAAGTACAGCCACTTTGGAAAACAGTTGCATAGTTGTTCAAAAAGTTGATGATGTAACCCAGAAATTCCACTCCTAGTTACATATTCCCCCAAAGCATAAACATGCGTCCACATAAAAACTTATACCCAAATGTTCAAAGCAGCACTATTCACAGTAAGAAAAAGGCAGAAACAACCCAAGTATCTATCATTAGATGAATAGATTAAAAAATATAGTATATACATATAATAGATTATTATTATTCAGCCACAAAAATAAATGAGGTACTGATACATGCTACAACAGATGAACTTTGAATACATTAAGCTAAGTGAAATGAGCCAGCCACAAAAGACCACATATTACATGATTCCATTTATAGGAAATATGCAGAGTAGGTAAAGAACAGATAAAACAAATTTACATGATAGAAATCGGAATAGTGGGTAATCTGGCAATGTGGAAGGTACTACTGCCTGAGAAAGAAAACCTAAAAAGCCTTTGTGATGTTGCAAATGTCACCTGTTTTTGAGTAGTAGATACACACATGTATGCATGTACTGATAAAAAAACAGCTTGACGGCTTGGCACCTGGAGCTCCATGGCTAGGGCGCCAGCCACATACATAGGAGCTGGCAGGTTCAAATCCAGCCCGGGCCAGCCAAACAACAATGACAACTACAACAAAAAAATAGCTGGGCGTTGTGGCAGGTGCCTGTAGTCCCAGCTACTTAGGAGGCTGACGCAAGAGAATCGCTTAAGCCCAAGAGTTTGAGGTTGCTGTGAGGTGTGACGCCACGGCACTCTGCCCAGGGTGACATAGTGAGACTCTGTCTCAAAAACAAACAAACCAAAAAAAAAAACTTGACCTCTAGGTACACTTAAAACTTAGGACCTTTATTTATTGCCCTTTAAAGACTATGTCCCAATAACTGATCCTCTTTAATCCTTGACAGAGAGAGGGAAGAATTTCTTGAAAAAGACATTAAACTAGCATTCTAATAACCTGTCACACATTAACAGAACCAATGCTAATCCACCTAGGAAAATTTCAGGACAACCTTGTCTGAGGTACAAGCATGAGTCGATTGACCTCCCTGCCACCTGTGCCTTACACCCTTTGGCTCTGAAATACAAAGCACCACGTAAAGGGCAAGTCCTTGAAGTACTATCAAGGACACTGGGGGAAGGAGGACTTTTTAGAGCAATTACTAATTACAGAATAACATACTCATAAAATCTAAAAATCCACCAACCATTAAGTAAACCATTATTTTATGTTCTGTTAAAGAAAAAATTCTAACACAACTAACTTTAAGATGCCAGACTATAAGATATACTCCAATTTCAGAGATATTAAACCGTGTATCTTAGAATCAATCACATATAGCTATAAAGAACAGCTTACTTTATAATCAATAGCATTTCTTCAAAATTGGTTTTTGGAGCATATAAAAAAATTACTAATTTTTCTATAAGAAAGGCACACATATCTATCACTGGATGAGGTAGGTAAAGAATTTCCATATACTGGGCAGCACCTGTGGCTCAAGGAGAAGGGCGCCGGTCCCATATGCCAGAGGTGGCGGGTTCAAACCCAGCCCCGGCCCAAAAAAAAGAAAAAAAAGAATTTCCATATACTACAAAGATGATAGATTAAAATTAGCAATAAATGAGGTATTAGAGAAGGGACTGTAAGGTGTGTCATTTGTTTTGAGATAGGGTCTTGCTCTGTTGCCTGGGCTAGAACAATTATTTTTCTTTGAGACAGAGTCTCACTATGTCAGCCTGGATATAGAGCTGTGGCATCACAGTTCACAGCAACCTCAAACTCTTGGGCGTAAGCGATTCTCTTGCTTCAGCCTCCCAAGTAGCTGGGACTTGTTGTCATTGCTGTTTAGCAGGCCCCGGCCAGGTTCAAACCCAACGGTCTCGGTGTATGTGGCCAGTGCCCTACCCACTGAGCTACAGGCGCCACCCTTTCTTTTTTCTTTTCAAGGTTTTTGTAATATCCTGAAAAAACAAGTTTTTAATAATTGCTTTGTATTCACATGGTGTTGCAGGCAAAACAAACACGGTGTTGCAAACCTATCCAAATTAGTCTTTTAGACTTATCCTCTAGACAACCAACATGCAAACCCACAATTGTTGATCTTGCTTGGTGATGTAGCCAACCACCAACAAGCAACAGGAGAACCACGGCAATGGCATATGCCTTACTAAATACAGTAGTAAAGGACAGTTTACTCCTTGGTTCCATCTGGCAAAACTAAACATAACAGCCAGGAGTTAGCCAGCAATCTGGAATCCATATCAAAAGTACTTCATTTGAATCACTGATTCTAGCTCATTTGCTACAACAGTTTAATACAACAGTCTATAGGCCTTCTCCATTGGAATCACTTCAAGGTACTTGCCTAAGTATCTCCCCCAAGCCACCAAATCAGAACCTCTATGTATAAAGCCTTGAATTCTGAATTTTAATAAGCTTCCCAAATGATTTTTTTCAACACTAAAATTTGAGAACGACTGCTAAAATGCAGCAATGACTATATAAGTCCCAAACACAAATCACCAATATAATATATATTGAGTAGAGAGATAGTGAAACATAGTAGTTAAGAGCCTGAATACTACAGCTGATCTTCCTGTCTCAAATCTTGTCTATGCCACTTACGAGCTATGTGACCTTGGACAACTTACCTAACACCTCTGTGCCTAACTTTCCTCGCTTGTAATTGGGATACTATTAGCATCTCAAGCTAATAAAAAACCTCTTCTGGAATATTATTTGAAATTTCAAAATAAGTATTGCATCTCAAAAATAAATATTTTAAAGGAAAGTACATATTTTTACCTCAATCATGAAAAATAATGGACACTGAGACTTCTTACCTTGTTTATTTAGAAATAAACAACTTGTAACATCAACCCTGATTAACTGATTCTTTTGACAGTGAGAAGTTGTGGTTCAGGGAAGAGAGAACAGTTTCACAAATACTCATGAGTAAAAAGCCATGTAATAACACTTTGCAAGACAGTTTTGGCAGTTTCTCCCACAGCTAAACAATCTTACAATATAATCCATCAATTGCATTCCTAGGAATTTACCCAATTGAGTTGGAAACCATGTCCACATTAAAACCTGCCATAAATGCTTATAGCAGCTTTATTTCTAATTGCGCAAAACGAGAAGCAGCAGGAATGTCCTTCAATAGGTGAATAAACAAAGTGCAGTACATTCAGACAATGAGATATTATCATTTATAGAAAGGAATGAGTTGTCAAGCCATGAAAAGACATGAAGAAAGCTTAAATGCATATAGCTATCTGAAAGAATCCAATCTGAAAAGGATACGTACTGTATGACTTCAACTATGTGAAAGTCAATCTCTGCAAAAGCTATAGAGCCAGTAAAAGGATGCCTGATGGCCAAAGGTTTAGGAGGACATAAAGATGGATGAATACTTGAGCACAAGGGACCTTTTATGCAATGAAATTCTTCTATATGATATTATAATGGTGGATCCATGTCATTGTGCACTTGTCAGTACCCACAAACCTACAGAATTCACAAGAGTGAATCCTATTGTAAACTGTAAACTTTAATTAATAATAATTTACTGATACTGGCTCATCAATTGTAACAAATGGATGGCACGAATATATAGGGAAACTCTGAGCCAGAGGGGAATAGATGGGAACTCTGTACTATCTGCTCAATTTTTATGTAAATCCAAATCCGTTCTAAAAAATAAAGTCTATTAATAACATTTTTAAAATAGGGATAATAACATTCAAAGCTACAAAATAATTCTCTAAAACATCTTTCTGAAATTCATTTCTGACATTTTAATCAACGCAAACTTCGAAAAACTCCTAAAAGATCTGACAGATGAGAAGATTCCTCATTGGATTTCAAATGAGCTCACAACTATGATGTCAGAAATTTATCACCTGAAATTTAAGATTAGATTGTATTCTTTTCATCAAAGTTATTTTCAAAAACTTTGTCCTTGAGAACATCATTAAGAGAAGACAAAAACATTTTCAAAACCAATTTGCTGTATCCATAGGTGGAATTGTGGCTAAAAATGCATGAAATCTGAATTCATATCCAATGCTACCGGTGTCACCAAAAGAAACCTTCAGTCCTTTTTTCCTCAATTCATTTCCTTAGCTCTGATGAATTCTGAAACAACCTCACACATCATCTCACAACCTCACACATCATCTTAAGTAGTGGTTCCCAGGCTTAGCAAAGGAGTATTTTTTCTTCCATAGCATCTGTAACTAAGTATCTTTCAAGAAGCAACAGTTGTGTGTGGTGGGGGGCGGGTGTCTCAGAAGAAGCAAGGCAGGGAGGGACAGGGCTGAGGAGAGGAAGTCAAATGCAATTGACCAACTGACCAGCTCACCAACTCAGGCTGACTCTCCAGGGTAAAGGGGGTGAGGTCAAGCCAGGGGTGGCTGTCCTGGGGGCAGGGCAACACGACACTGTCTCTTCCTCCACCTGCCAGCGGACCCAAGGAAAGAGCCTCAGATGAAAGAAACTATAGTGAACCAAGAGAAACTTGACAAACTACGGCGTAAGTGTGCATTGGTGAGAAAGGAACTGCTCACAGAAAGAAGGTGGTTCATACAACAGCTACAGCAGATGATGAAAAACTTCAGCTCTCCTTAAGGAAGTTAGGTGTAAACAATATCTCTGGTGTTGAAGAGGTAAGTATGTTTACAAACCAAGGAGCAGTGATCCACTTTCATAACTCTAAAAGTTCAGGCATCTATGGCAGCAAACACTTTCACCATTACAGCCCATGCTGAGACAAAAGAGCTGAAAGAAATGCTGCCCAGCATCTTAAGCCAGCTTAGTGCAGACAGTCTCACTAGTTTAAGGAGGCAGGCTGACGCTCTGCCTAAATAATCAGTGGATGGAAAAGCATCACTTGCTACTGGAGAGGATAATGATGATGAAGTTCCAGATCTCATGGAGAATTTTGATGAGGCTTTCAAGAATGAGGCAAATTGAATTGAGTCAACTTCTGAAGCTGAAACTTGAAGTTACTGGGAGCTGCTATTTTATATTATGTTTGCTTTTTAGAATTGTTCTTGTTTGTGGATCTAATAAAATCTAGATCTCTAATATTTCTAAGCACATGCCCCTTGGACACTGCAGCTCTTTATAGTTTTTGCTTATAAATAATTCTTCCTTTGCAGCTAGTTAAGCTGAAGACGCCTGGGAATAAAGTTTGAAAGAAAGTTTAACGAGGGGGGGAAGGAAGGTGGAAAAGAGAGAGAGAAGGGGGAGGAGGGAGAGGAGGAAGGGACGGAGGAATATGTGGAGGAAGAAGGGGAGGAAAGGGAAGAAGAAGAAAAGCAGGCCTTCATTGGTATATTCATCACACTTAAATATGCTTCAACAGCACACACACAAAAATGAGGGGCAAGGATCTTGTATAAACCTTGAAGTCTTCAATTTGACATTTGATTACAAAATGGACAAATAAATATTCCAGAATTTCTTCTCAATTTCCTTTCCAAGTGGAGTTTTGGCAGTACACACCAAAATATAAATTAAATCATGTATTGTCTCTGCTTAAAGCAAATGTGACTTCCCACAGGCCTCAGAATAAAATCCAATCCCCTTACCTGAGCCTACAATGCCCTCCCTGATTGACCCCATCTACCTCTACCTGTCCCCATCCACACGCCAAACACCCAGCTTCCTCTGCTACTTCCCTTCCTCTTCTTTAGACCTCAAATATGGCTTCCCTGATCTCCCTGTAGCATCCCCAGCTCCCTGCACAATCATTGTCTCTAAGACATCAGTTTTATTTTTTTCATAGCACTTACCATTATCAAGTGTTTTGGAAGCAGTACACAGTACAGAATGATAACGAAATGCACGTGCTCTGGAGTAACACAGCAAGCTTGACTCCTGGCCCTGCCACTTAATTAGCTGTGTGAGATCAGATACCTGTGCTTCACTTATCCCACTTAAATTTTTAATTGTAGTAAAAAACATATAACATCAAATTTACCATCTCAATTTTCTTTCTTCTTTTTTTTTTTTTTTTTTTTTTTGAGATGGGGGTTTCACATTTTACCCTGGCCAGTCTCAAACTCCTGGCTCAAGTGATCCTCCTCCTACAGCCTCTTGAGTAGCTAGGGTTACAGAAGTGTGTTACCACACCCAGCACCAACCATTTTTAACACATTGTTGACTGGCAATTTTACACAGAAGCTAGCCCACGTCACCAGCTATTATTCTAGTGACACGATCAAGAAAGCTTTTACAATAGCCTACATTACCCTGTGTCTTAAAAATTGCAATAGCTAATGCAAGTGCAAACATGAGTTAACTCATGATTGGTCATCAACATTTGGGCATGAAAACACAAGTTAACTTGTGACCCATCAACAATGGGTTAAGTGTACAGTTCAGTACTATTAACCACATTCACATTCTTATGCAATCATCACCATCATCCATCTCCAGAACTTCTCCTCTTGCAAAACTAAAACTGTCCCTATTAAATACTAATTCCCCATTCCCTCTTCCCCCAGCTCCAGGGCAGCCACCACTCTACTTTCTATGAATTTGACTATTCTAGGTACCTCACATAATTCCTAATACTGTAATTGGAATCATACAGTATTTGTCTTTTTGGGGAATGGCTTATTTCACTCAGCATAATGGATGTCCTCAAGATCCATCCATGTTGTAACATGTGGCAGGCTTTCCTCCTTTTTTAAGGCAAAATAATAATTCATTATATGAATAGACCACTTTTTTATCCATTCATCTGGCTATGGACACTTGTGTTGCTTCCATCTGTCAGCTACTATAAAAGATTATGTGGTATTCTACCTCCAACATAGTTTCCACAGTGGCTGCACTGTTTTATATTCCTAGTCAACAATGTGTTAAAATTGATGTTAGCCAGGCATGCTGGCTCATACCTATAATCCTAGCACTCTGGGAAGCCGAGGAGGGTGGACTGCTTAAGTTCAGGAGTTCAAGACCAGCCCGAGCAAGAGCAAGACCCCATCTCTACTAAAAATGGAAAAAATTAGCCAGGAATTGTGGTGGGAGCTTATAGTCCCAACTACTCGGGAGACTGAGGCAAGAGGACTGCTTAAGCTCAAGAGTTAGAGATTTCTATGAGCTATGATAGCACATCATTCTACCCAGGGCAATAGAAAGGTTGATGCTGGGTGTGGTGACACACTCCTGTAATCCCAGCTAACTTGGGAGGCTGAGGAAGGAGTTATCACTTGAGTCAGGAGTTTGAGACCACCCTGGGTAACTGTAAAACAAGAGTTCCAATTTCTCTACACACTTATTTCATCTTTAATGGGGATAATAATAGTAACTACATCAGACTACTGTACAATGAAGTGCTATGTTTTAATGTTATTAGTAGCATAGCCTGATTTATTGTTTAGTTTCTGTTTCCTCCTACAAGAATATCAACTACCAATGACAAGGCTCTTGCCTGCTGTTTCATCACTTAATTCCTAGCACCAAGAATTGTGACCAAGCACATAGCAGGTGCTCAGAAATACAGGGTGCCATAAAGTTTGTGTGCAATTTAAAATACTGTGCAATTTTTTTTTTTTTTTTTTTTTTGAGACAGAGTCTCACTTTCTCACCTTCGGTAGAGTGCCTTGGCGTCATAGCTCACAACAACCTCAAACTCTTGGGCTCAAGTGATTCTCTTGCCTCAGCCTCCCAAGTAGCTGGGACTATAGGCACCTGCCACAAGACCCAGCTATTTTTTTTTTAAGAGATAATGTTTTGCTCTGGCTCAGGCTGGTCTCAAACTGGTGAGCTCAGGCAATCCACACCTTGTCCTCCCAGAGTGCTAGGATTATAGGCGTGAGCCATCATACCTAGCCAAAAAAATAGTGTGTGATTTTAAATTGCATATGAACTTTATAGCCACCATGCATTTGCTGAGTTATCAGAGTAGTCACAACACAGGCTTTTCATAAAAACTGTTCCAGGGATGAGACATCATTTTTATTAGTTATTAAGAGCTATTTCCTTCATTTGCATGATCTTAGTAGATTCCTGAAAATATGCCCTAGCACACTGTCTATTGTCACATGGTATAGAAAACACTTTAGGTATAGAAGGAAAAAACCTTTAGCAGCATTTTAGTAAGATTTCTATAATTTTGTGTTAAATTCAAAATCCAGAGGGCCTTAATGACATTAGTGCCTAGCATTTTAAAAATCTACAGGGTGGCGCCTGTGGCTCAGTGAGTAAGGCACCAGCCCCATATACCGGAGGTGGTGGGTTCAAACCCGGCCCCAGCAAAAAAAAAAATCTACAATACAAGGCTGGGCAAGGTGGATCACGCCTGTAATCCTAGCACTCTGGGAAGCTGAGCCAGCAGATTGCTTGAGTTTGAGACTAGCCTGAGCAATAGCAAGACCCCCATCTTTAAAAATAGCCAGACATTGTGGAGGGAGCCTATAGTCCCAGCTACTGGGGAGGCTGAGGCAAGAGGATCACTTGAGCCCAAGAGTTTGAGGTTGCTCTGAGTAATAACACCAGGGCACTCAACCCCAGGGCAACTGAGTCAGACTCTGTCTCAAAACAAAACAAAAAAAATCTACCACACAGTGAGGAAGTCTGATCCCATTCTTTGCAATACAATCTCAATCCCAGGAAAGTATTCCATCTTCTGCCATTGTTATTACCCAAAAGAAAAGGTTTTTGTTTTTTCATTTTTGGGGTTTTTTTGTTGTTGTTTTGTTTTTGAGACAGAGCCTCAAGCTTTCGCCCTGGGTAGAGTGCCGTGGCATTACAGCTCACAGCAACCTCCAACTCCTGGCTCAAGCGATTCTCCTGCCTCCGCCTTCCAAGTAGCTGGGACTAAAGGCACCCGCCACAACGCCCAGCTATTTTTTGGTTGCAGCCATCATTGTTGTTTGGTGGGTTGGGCTGGATTCAAACCCGCCAGCTCAGGTGTATGTGGCTGGTGCCTTAGCCACTTGAGCCACAGACGCCGAGCCTGGTTTATTATTTTTTTTTTGTAGAGACAGAGTCTCACTTTACTGCCCTCGGTAGAGTGCCGTGGCGTCACATGGCTCACAGCAACCTTCAGCTCTTGGGCTTAAGCGATTCTCTTGCCTCAGCCTCCCGAGTAGCTGGGACTACAGGCGCCCGCCACAACGCCCAGCTATTTTTGCGTTGCAGTTCAGCCGGGGCTGGGTTTGAACCCACCACCCTCGGTATATGGGGCCGGTGCCCTACTCACTGAGCCAAGGTGCCGCCCCTGGTTTATTTTTTTGAGACAGAGTCTCACTATGTCGCCCTCAGTAGAGTGCCACGGTGTCACAGTTCATAGCAACCTCAAACTCTTGGGCTTAAGTGATTCTCTTGCCCTAACCTCCCAAGTAGCTGGGACTACAGGAGCCCGCCACAACACTCGGCTATTTTTTGGTTGTAGTTGTCATTATTGTTTGGCAGGCCTGGGCTGTGTACTTATACCTGCAACTTTGAAACACCTAAAAAAAGATGGATTCATGGATAGGTAAAAGATGGATAAATGGACAGATATGTGATAAAGCATACATAGCAAAAAGTTAATTCTAGATTGTATGTGGTGAGTTTATGCATGTCACTGTAAATTTTTTTGAACTGTTCTGAATATTTGAAATTTTCATAATAAAATGTTAAAAATATTATAAAAATTCAAAACAAATTTTAAAAGCTTAACTGACTACTAGAGAACTCTACAAATTCCTAAGCAATTTTAATGGTATTTTCCTCTAATTTTCTGAATAAGGGGAAATGCTTTGCAAAAAAAATTACTTTTATTTTCTTCTCAAATATTACTAAGAATTCCTAAATAACCTACACCATTCAGCTCTTCAAAACCATAAACTAGTGTTATTTCCAAGAGAAGTACATATTTTTGGCCCTGGAGTTCCCCTATGGAGGTGGTACCTAAAAAAGCCACACTTCTGCTCCAAAGCTTCAGCCCAGAAGTGACTTTAGAGAATAAACAAATTGAGCATACCCTAACCAAACCATATTAGAAAATTAACAAGTATTCAGCCAGCATAACTTACTAGATCAAGAAACAAATAGAACCTATAATCTATTGTTTCCTTCAAATCTAACCTGAAGGAGACATAAGATTGCCAAGATTTCCAACAGTAACATAAAATGTCTGAGCTACTAGGAAGGCTGAGGCAGGAGGATTGCTTGAGTTCAAGGCTACAGTGAACTATAATCACGCCACTATACTCCAACCTGGACAACAGAGCAAGACCTTATCTCTTAGAAAAAAAAAAGAGAGAGAGAGACTAATATTGGCCAGTGTTAACATTCTCCTTCTGAAAGGCTACTTCCTTACCACCATAAGCAAGTACTGTCCAGTTGTATTGTTGGTATTGAGACAACAGTATTTTCTTATCTTAACTTTGATCAGCTTTAGACAAAAGAGTAAGGTCTTCTGGTAAATAAAAACAGAAGAAACTTTAAACAAAACCCACCCTACGCAAACTTTTGTATGTGAAGAACACAGAATGAAATGCCCCCTGTGGAGGATTATATCTATTTCTTCAGAAGTATTTCAAAAGAATACTGATAGATTTTAGAACACCATTTTACAATATGGACCATGTGAGTCAAAAAGGAAAATCTCAGAGAGATGAGCACAACTAGAAAAATTTTGATTATTCCTTCAACTCTAATAAGCCAAGAGCAGAAGATATTCCACAGTTAAAAGGGGCACTTGATAGAGAATTTCCCTAAAACAAGTGAAGACAAAGAAGGTAGACGAAAAAATATATTTTTTGAAAAAAATGGTTGAAAACTTCTCAATTTGCCCCCCAAACCCCTACAAATTCAAGAAGCTGAACAAACTCAAAATAGAACAAACCCAGAAATCTATACCAGGACACATCATACATACACTTCTGACGGAAAAGTTTGAAATCAGCCATAGAAAATAACACCTTACTATACAAAAAAGATAATTTGAATATCAGTGGGTTTCTCATCAAAGTCATAATGACCAGAGAAGTAGCAAAACATTTTCAAGTGAAGAAAGAAAAGAACTGTCAACCCTGAATTCCACATGTGGCAAAATTATCTTTGGGAATAAAGTGGTAATTGAGACATTCTAAAATGAAGGAAAACTAAAAGAAATTTGTTACCAGCAGACCTACCCTAAAAGAATGACTAGGGGAAGAGAAGTTCTTTAAAACAGAAAGGAGGCTGGGTGTAATGGATCATGCCTGTAATCCTAGAACTCAGGGAGGCCGAGGCAGGTGGATTGCTTAAGCTCAGGGTCCAAGATCAGACTGAGCAAGAGCGAGACCTGATTTCTAAAAACATTGCTGGGCATTGTAACAGGCACCTGTAATCCCAGCTACTCAGGAGGCTGAGGCAAGAGAATCACTTGAGCCCAAGACTTTGAGGCTGCTGTGAATTGTGACACTACAGCACTCTACTGAGGGTGACAAAGTGAGATTCTGTCTAAAAAAAGAAAAAAAATGGCAATTCTAAATGTGTGCAAAATATGTGACTCCAACAACAGAAAGAAGAAATGGATAAATCAACAATTATAGCTGGAGAATAAATACCCCTCTCTTAATAATCATAGAACAATTTAGACTAAAATACTAGGAAGGATAGGAAAGAACTCAACAATATTATCAATCAACAAGATCTAAGAGACAGTGTAGAACACTCCCAAACAGCACCGTACTCATTCTTTTCAAGTGCCCACAGAAAATTTTAGTAGGCTGAATAATTACTCCCAAAAGACACCCAGGTTCTAATCCCTAGAATTTGTGAATGTTACCTTATGTGACAAAAGGAACTGTGCAGATACAATTAAGAATCTTAGGGAGATTTATCCAGAGGAGATCTAAGTGTAATCAGAAATATCTTTCTAAGGAGGAGACAGGTAAGACTTAACATAGAAAGTGGCAATGTGATGACTGAAGCAAGACTGTGAAAAGGAGAAAGGGGTCATGGGCCAAAGAATACTAGAAACGCAGCTCTAGACGCTAGAGAAGGCAACAAAGTGAATTTTCCCCTCCAGAGGGAATACAGTCCCATCAGATATTTTTGCTTTGACACAAAACAAAGTGACTTCTTACCTCCTGTCATTATTTTAAGCTGTAAAGTTTGCAGTAATTTGTTATAACAGCCACAGGAAACAAATACAGATTTTAGTTGGGTACTGTTTTAGGTATTTATAACAAATAGCTAAAAATATAAAACTGGCTTTTGAATTGTAAGGGGCAGAGACCGGAAGAACTTTGAAGAAAATGATAGAAAAAGTCTACATTGCCTTAAGTCGACTGTTCGTAGAAATGTTAATTTTTGGTTTTGTTGGGGTTTTTTTGTTTTTTTTTTTTTAGAGACAGAGTCTCACTTTATCACCCTTGGTAGAGTGCCGTAGCGTCACAGCTCACAGCAACCTCCAACTCCTAGGTTTAGGCGCTTCTCTTGCCTCAGCCTCCCAAGTAGCTGGGACTACAGGCGCTCGCCACAATGCCCAGCTATTTTTTTGCTGCAGTTTGGCTGGGGCTGGGTTTGAACCCACCACCCTCAGTATATGGGGCCGGCACCCTACTCACTGAGCCACAGGTGCGTTGAAGACTACGCCACCAAGAACACCGAGAAAAGAAGCACAATAGAGAAAGTCTATACCTAAACCATAATAAACACATTGTTGGTAGAAAAGTGGACATTAAGGCCGGGAGTGGTGGCTCACACCTGTAATCCTAGCACTCTGGGAGGCTGAGACAGATGGAGTGCTTGAGCTCATGAGTTTGAGACCAGCCTGAGCAAGAGCGAGACCCCATCTCTACCAAAGATAGCCAGGCAGGGTGGCACTCATAGCTCAGGTGGCGCTCATACACTGAGGCTGGCGGGTTCAAACCCGGCCCAAGCCAGCTAAACAACAATGACAACTGCAACAGCAAAAAAAAATAGCTGGGCATTGTGGCAGGCACCTGTAGTCCCAGCTACTCAGGAGGCTGAGGCAAGGGGATTTCTTGAGCCCAAGAGTTTGAGGTTGCTGTGAGCTATGATACCATTGAACTTTAGGGAGACTCTGTTTAAAAAAAAAAAAGGGTGGGGTGAGGACATTAAATGTACTACTGGTGAGGGCTCACAAAGACATGATCTACCTGTTTCTGGAAACTATTACAGACTAAACTATTACATGCCTAATCAGAGCTTAGCTGAACTGTCTCCTAAATCATATGAAAAAGAAAACTCCTTCCTAAGTGATAAATTTAGATATTTAACTGAGGCAATTTCCAAGCAAAGTGTTAAAGGTACAACCTGGCTTGTTGGTTACAGTAAAATGTGAGATTAAAAAATAAAAAGGAAACTGTCATACAAAAAGAGACTAGGACTTAATTTGGGAAATTCTGAGGCTACCCAGATTGCAAAAGACAAAATTAGGCGATTCACTGTCAGAAAAACATGTTCTAAAGAAAAAGCCCAGACTGGGGCTGGCCAACAGTTTCCTAGTACTTTGCAAGAATTAAAGGTCAAAATATTCATTCACACAGAAAAGCTCTGAAAAGATTAGGGCTGTCACTCATGGATCTCTTCAATCATCTCAGCAGAAATGGGATTACAAAGGAAACATCTGTGGAGAAGCCTCTTGTCTAATGGAGTAAATCCCTATGAAATACACAGGAGACCCATAAGATTTTGGAGAATTTTTTAACAGTAGAGAAACTCTGCCAGCTTGGAATGAAAAGGACAGAGAGAGGACAAAATGAAAAAAAGCTGTTGAATTCTCAAAATTCTACAGACAGGAAACAGGTTGCTAAAACTACTCAGCTACAAACACATGCTACCCTTCAAGAAAAAGGAAAGATGACTTTGTTGGTAGAGCCTTGGGCCCACAGGATGGAGCCTCAAGCCACAGAGGATTCTTCTCAGGCCCTGAAATTTAGTGAAAGTTCGCTAGTTAGATTCTGAAGCTGCTTGGGATTGATAACTCTTTTCTTCCTTCCATTTTTCTCTTTTCTGGAATGGAAATGTCTACAACTGATATCTTTTTTTTTTTTGTAGAGACAGAGTCTCACTTTACTGCCCTCGGTAGAGTGCCGTGGCGTCACACGCGGCTCACAGCAACCTCCAGCTCTTGGGCTTATGTGATTCTCTTGCCTCAGCCTCCCGAGCAGCTGGGACTACAGGCGCCCGCCACAATGCCCGGCTATTTTTTTGTTGCAGTTTGGCCGGGGCTGGGTTTGAACCCGCCACCCTCGGTATATGGGGCCTACTCACTGAGCCACAGGCGCCGCTCTACAACTGATATCTTATGCTTGTCCCACTACTGTATTTTGGGAACAGACAACTTGTTTTCTAGCTTCGAAGGTCCACAGATGGAAAGAAATTTTGTCCCAGGATAGACTGTACCCAGAGTCTCACCCACACCTGTTTGAAATGAGATTTGGGACTTACAAGTTGATGATATTTAGATGAGATATTTTCTTTCTTTTTTTTTTTTTTTTTTTGTAGAGACAGAGTCTCACTTTATCGCCCTCGGTAGAGTGCCATGGCATCACACAGCTCACAGCAACCTCCAACTCCTGGGCTTAAGCGATTCTCTTGCCTCAGCCTCCTGAGCAGCTGGGACTACAGGCGCCCACCACAACGCCCAGCTATTTTTTGGTTTGCAGTTCAGCCGGGGCCGGTTTTGAACCTGCCACCCTCGGTATATGGAGCCGGCGCCTTACCAACTGAGCCACAGGCGCCGCCCCAGATGAGATATTTTCAACTGTGAATTGATGCTATATGGGTTGAGACTGTGGGGATGTTGGAATAAGAGTCAGCCCTCAGTATCCTTGTGTTCTGCACCCATGGATTCAACCAACCATGGATCGAATGGTTCATAGGATGCAGAACTTGGGGATATGGAAGGCTAACTTCATATCCGCAGGTTTCCCTGGGCCAGCTGTGAGACTTGAGTATCCATGAGTTTTGGTATCCAAGGGGATTCCTACAACCAATCTCCCATGGATATCAAGGGACAACTGTATACTACATGTGGGATAGATATTTAATCTCTTAAGGGATAGACAATAGCATATGGTAGGCTGAATAATGGTCCTTCAAAAATATGCAGGTCCTAGAGGGAATAGAAAATTCAATGGTTTTAAAAGTTACTCATTTCGGGCGGCACCTGTGGCTCAGAGGGGTGGGGCGCCGGCCCCATATGCTGGAGGTGGCAGGTTCAAACCCAGCCCCAGCCAAAAATAATAATAATAATAATAATAATAAATAAAAGTTACTCATTTCTATTAAAAATTTCCTCACAAAAGAATCCTCAAGTTGTGGCATTCAGGGGAAAGGTGTCACCATGTATAACAAATTGTAACTTCAAAAAGCATGGTTTTTTGTTTTAATATATATAAACTTAAGTGTGTTTGGGAATTCCCTATATTTTGTGCAATAAACTATTTTTTGTAAAGAAAAAAATATATATGCAGGTCCTAATCTAATACATATTAAACAAACACAACTACATACCAGAATAGACCATATATCCTGGTGCATAAAACAACCTCAAAATAATTTTTTTTTGAGACATAGTCTCACTCTGTCGCCCTGAGTAGAGTGCTATGGCATCATCAGAGCTCACAGCAACTTCAGCAACTTCTAACTCCTGGGCTAAAGTGATCCTCTTGCCTCAGTTTTTTGAGGTTTTTTTTTTTTTTTTTTTTTTGAGACAGAGTCTCAAGCTGTCACCCTGGGTAGAGTACTGTGGCATCATAGCTCACAGCAACCTCCAATTCCTGGGCTCAAGCGATTCTCTTGCCTCCGCCTCCCAAGTAGCTGGGACTACAGGAGCCCGCCACAATGCCTGGCTATATTTTGGTTGCAGCCGTCATTGTTGTTTTGCTGGCCTGGGTGGTGTATGTGGCTGGCGCTTAACAGCTAAGCCTTGCCTCAGTTTTTATATTTTTAGTAAAGACAGGTTCTTGCTCTTGTGCAGGCTGGTCTTAAACTCATGAGCTAAGCAATCTACCTGCCTCGGCCTCCCATAGCGCTAGGATTACAGGTGTGAGCCACCACGCCCAGCCAAAAATAAATTTTTAAAAGAAATGAAATCAGGCTTGGCTCCCATGGCTCAGTGAGTAGGGTGCCAGCCACATACACCGAGGCTGGCAGGTTGGAGCCCGGCCCCAGCCTGCTAAGCAACAATGACAACTGCAAACAAAAAACAGCTGGGTATCGTGGCAGGCGCCTGTAGACCCAGCTACTTGGGAGGGTAAGGCAAGAGAATCGCTTAAGCCCAAGATGTTGAGTTTTCTGTGAGCTGTGATGACACAGCACTCTACAGAGGGTGAGAAGGTGAAACTCTCTCAAAAAAAAAAAAAAAAACTGAAATCGTATCAATGCACTCTTTGACAAAAGAAGCAAACCAGAGGCTCAGTGCCCATAGCACAGTAGTTACAGAGCCAGCCACATGCGCCGAAGCTGGCAGATTCAAGCCTGGCCCAGGCCAGCTAAACAACAGTAACAAATGCAACAAAAACAAACAAACAAAAAAATAAATAACTGGGCATTGTGGTGGGTGCCTGTAGTCCCAGCTACTTAGGAGGCTGAGTCAAGAGAATCACTTAAGCCCAAGAGTTTGAGGTTGCTGTGAGCTGTGATGCCATGGCACTCTACCGAGGGTGACATAATGAGACCCTGTCTCAAAAAAGTAAATTAAATAAATAAAATACAAATACACTGAAATTAATGAAAAGACAACATCAACAAATTTTGTGGACCATACCTAAAGCAGTGCTAGGAGGGAAATTTACAGCATTAAAATAATTCCATTAGAAAAGAGGAAAAAGTATCAAATAAATATTCTAAATCCCCAGCTCAAAAAAACTAAAAAAGGAAGAGCAAAATAAACCTAAAATAAGAAGAAGGAAATAATAAGCAGCAATAAAACTGAAAACAGAAACAGAGGGGGGAATCAATGAAACAAAAATGACAGTCCTTTAAAAGACAGATTAAAATTGACAACTTTCTAACAAGATCAAAAGAGAGAAGAGATCAAACATGGGAGCTTGGACAACAACACTGTACTCTACCGTAGGCAACAGACCAAGACCCTGTCTCAAAAAAAAAAAAAAAAAAAAGAAAGAAAAAGGCACAAATTACCATAATAAGGAATGAAACAGGATATCACTACAGTCTCTTGAGATATTAACAGGATAAAGAAATACTACAAACTACTAAACTGATGACATGCACAGTTCCTTTAAGAAAACTACTGCCACTCACCTAAAATGAAATAGTTTGAAGAGCCTATAATATTATATACTAAACACAATTGAAGTTGCAATTTTAAAACTCCCAAAAAAGAATTCTCTAAGTACCTTATTTCTTGGAGAATTCTACTGAACATAGAAGAATTAAGGGTAGCATCTGTTGCTCAGTGCGTAGGGTGTCGGCCATATACAGAAGCTGGTGGGTTCAAACCTGGTCCAGGCCAGCTAAACAACAAATGCAAAAAAAAAAAAAAAAAAATAGGTGGGCAGGTGGTGCCTGTGGCTCAAAAGAATAGGGCGCTAGCCCCATATGCCGCAGTTGGAAGGTTCAAACCCAGCCCGGCCAAAAACTGCCAAAAAAAAAAAAAATAGCTAGGCGTTGTGGCAGGCACCTGTAGTCCCAGCTACTTGGGAGGCTAGGCAAGAAGATCACTTGAGCCCAAGAGCTGGAGGTTGCTGTGAGCTATGATAATGCTATAGCACTCTACCCAGGGTGACAGCTTGAGACTGTGTCTCAAAAAAAAAAAAAAAAAAGAAGCTAGTATTACCTTAATACCAAAATGAGACAAAGATAGTGTAAAAAAAAAAACCAAAAAACTCACTAACCAATATCCTTCATGAATACAGATGTAAAGATCCTTAACAAAAGGACACACACATACTCACCAGAACCAAGTAGGTTTATTCCAGTGACAAAAATCTGTTTCAATATTTTAAAATGAATCAATGTAATCCAACATATTGTAACAGGATAAATAAGAAAAACCTTATCAATTGATACACACAAAAAAATGGAAAAAAATCAATACTAATTTATGATTAAAACTCAGACACTAAAAACAGAGGGGAATTTCCTCAACTAGATACAGTACATCTACCAAAAAAATCATACATACATGTTGCTAACCTCAAACATAAAGGTAAGAGAGATTTCCAATATTGAGAATAGGGCAAAAATTTTGCTCTTACCACTGCTATTCAAGAAGCAATGAACACCAGAAACTCTATGCCCAGAAATTTGACAATGTGAAGGAAATGGATAAATATTTGGAATCACACCTTCTCCCTAGACTCAGCCAGGAAGAAATAGAGCTCCTAAACAGACCAATTTCAAACACTGAGATCAAAGAAACAATAAAAAATTTTCCAACCAAAAAATGCCCTGGTCCAGATGGCTTCACTCTAGAATTCTATCAAACCTTCAAGGAAGAGCTTATTCCTGTGCTGCAGAAATTATTCCAAAAAATTGAGGAAGAAGGAATCTTCCCCAACACATTCTATGAAGCAAACATCAACCTGATCCCAAAACCAGGAAAAGACCCAAACAAAAAGGAGAATTTCAGACCAATCTCACTCATGAATATAGATGCAAAAATTCTCAACAAAATCCTAGCCAATACATTACAGCTTATCATCAAAAAAGTCATTCATCATGATCAAGTAGGCTTCATCCCAGGGATGCAAGGCTGGTTTAACATATGCAAGTCCATAAACGTTATCCACCATATTAACAGAGGCAAAAATAAAGATCACATGATCCTCTCAATAGATGCAGAAAAAGCATTTGATAAAATCCAGCATCCTTTTCTAATTAAAACACTGAAGAGTATAGGCATAGGTGGCACATTTCTAAAACTGATTGAAGCTATCTATGACAAACCCACAGCCAATATTTTACTGAATGGAGTAAACTGAAAGCTTTTCCTCTTACAACTGGAACCAGACAAGGTTGTCCTCTGTCACCTTTACTATTCAACATAGTGCTGGAAGTTCTAGCCAATACAATTAGGCAAGACAAGGAAATAAAGGGAATCCAAATGGGAGCAGAGGAGGTCAAACTCTCCCCCTTTGCTGACGACATGATCTTATACTTAGAGAACCCCAAAGACTCAACCACAAGACTCCTAGAAGTCATCAAAAAATATAGTAATGTTTCAGGATATAAAATCAATGTCCACAAGTCAGTAGCCTTTGTATACACCAATAACAGTCAAGATGAGAAGCTAATTAAGGACACAACTCCCTTCACCATAGTTTCAAAGAAAATGAAATACCTAGGAATATACCTAATGAAGGAGGTGAAGGACCTCTATAAAGAAAACTATGAAATCCTCAGAAAGGAAATAGCAGAGGATATTAACAAATGGAAGAACATACCATGCTCAAGGATGGGAAGAATCAACATCGTTAAAATGTCTATACTTCCCAAAGCAATCTACCTATTCGATGTCATTCCTATTAAAATACCAACATGGTACTTTCAAGATTTAGAAAAAATGATTTTGGGGCGGCGCCTGTGGCTCAGTCAGTAAGGCGCCAGCCCAATATACCAAGGGTGGCGGGTTCAAACCCGGCCCTGGCTGAACTGCAACCAAAAAAAAAATAGCTGGGCGTTGTGGTGGGCGCCTGTAGTCCCAGCTACTCGGGAGGCTGAGGCAAGAGAATCGCTTAAGCCCAGGAGTTGGAGGTTGCTGTGAGCTGTGTGATGCCATGGCACTCTACCCAAGGGGCATAAAGTGACACTCTGTCTCTACAAAAAAAAAAAAAGAAAGAAAAAATGATTCTGCGTTTTGTATGGAACCGGAAAAAAACCCGTATAGCTAAGGCAGTTCTTAGTAATAAAAATAAAGCTGGGGGCATCAGCATACCAGATTTTAGTCTGTACTACAAAGCCATAATGGTCAAGACAGCATGGTACTGGTACAAAAACAGAGACATAGACACTTGGAATCGAACTGAAAACCAAGAAATGAAACTAACATCTTACAACCACCTAATCTTCGATAAACCAAACAAGAACATACCTTAGGGGAAAGACTCCCTATTCAATAAATGGTGCTGGGAGAACTGGATGTCTACATGTAAAAGACTGAAACTGGACCCACACCTTTCCCCACTCACAAAAATTGATTCAAGATGGATAAAGGACTTAAATTTAAGGCATGAAACAATAAAAATCCTCCAAGAAAGCATAGGAAAAACACTGGAAGATATTGGCCTGGGGAAAGACTTCATGAAGAAGACTGCCATGGCAATTGCAACAACAACAAAAATAAACAAATGGGACTTCATTAAACTGAAAAGCTTCTGTACAGCTAAGGAGACAATAACCAAACGAAGAGACAACCTACACAATGGGAAAGGATATTTGCATATTTTCGATCAGACAAAAGCTTGATAACTAGGATCTATAGAGAACTCAAATTAATCCACATGAAAAAAGCCAACAATCCCATATATCAATGGGCAAGAGACATGAATAGAACCTTCTCTAAAGAAGACAGACGAATGGCTAACAAACACATGAAAAAATGTTCATCATCTCTATATATTAGAGAAATGCAAATCAAATAACCCTGAAATATCATCTAACCCCAGTGAGAATGGCCCACATCACAAAATCTCAAAACTGCAGATGCTGGCGTGGATGTGGAGAGAAGGGAACACTTTTACACTGCTGGTGGGACTGCAAACTAGTACAACCTTTCTGGAAGGAAGTATGGAGAAACCTCAAAGCACTCAAGCTAGACCTCCCATTTGATCCTGCAATCCCATTACTGGGCATCTACCCAGAAGGAAAAAAATCCTTTTATCATAAGGACACTTGTACTAGACTGTTTATTGCAGTTCAATTTACAATCGCCAAAATGTGGAAACAGCCTAAATGCCCACCAACCCAGGAATGGATTAACAAGCTGTGTTATATGTATACCATGGAATACTATTCAGCCATTAAAAAAAATGGAGACTTTACATCCTTCGTATTAACCTGGATGGAAGTGGAAGACATTATTCTTAGTAAAGCATCACAAGAATGGAGAAGCATGAATCCTATGTACTCAATTTTGATATGAGGACAATTAATGACAATTAAGGTTATGGGGGGGAAGCAGAAAGAGGGACGGAGGGAGGGAGGTGGGGCCTTGGTGTGTGTCACACTTTATGGGGGCAAGACACGATTGCAAGAGGGACTTTACCTAACAATTGCAATCAGTGTAACCTGGCTTATTGTACCCTCAATGAATCCCCAACAATAAAAAAAAAAAAAAAAAAAAAAAAAAATTAAATTCAAGTTGAGGAAGAAGGAAGAGGGAGAGGGATTTGTGTGTTCCCACTTAATGGGTACAATGTAAGGGTATATGGCACATTTCCGGGTGTGAGACACAACTACAATGGGGACTCTACCTAACAAATGCAAACATTGTAACCTAATTGTTACCTATTAATCTGAAGTAAAAAAAGAAAAGTGTAAAAAATTGAAAATAATAGAAATAAAAATCCAATATAACAATGAAAAAAAAAAAAAAAGAAGCAATGAACAATAATGAGATATTAAGAGGATAAAGAAATATTAGAAACAACTAGTATAGGAAGTTCCAGCTAGTGCAATAAAGCAAGAAAAGGAAATACAAGGGATAGATATTACAAGGAAATAGTAAAAATATTCCTAGCAGATTACAGGACAGTCTATACAGGAAATCCCAGAGAATTTTTAAAAACCTCCTAAATCGTATAAGTGAGTTTAATAAAACTGCAGGATGTAAGGAAGATCAACATATAAAAATCTATTGTATTTCTCTTAGCAATGAGTATGAGGAAAGCCAAAATTTAACATGCAACACCACTATTACCTCCATCTATTCTTTTCCTATTCTTTTTCTCCAAAAAAAGAAAATCCTTAATACTTGGGTATAAATCTAGTAAAACATGTACCGGAAATTATACAAAATACTGATGAAAGAAATAAGTATCTAAATAAATGGAGAGACATACTATGATCACAGATTAAAAGACTTATCATAGTAAAGATGTCAGTTATCCCCAAATTGATATATAGGTTTATTATCATTCTTATCAAAATTCCAGGAAGTTAAGATATAGCAAAGATCATTCTCAAATTTATAATGGTAAGTCAAAAGAATTAGAATATCTAGAACAATTTTGAAGAAAAACTTAAGTTGGAGGAATCATTCTCCCTGATTTTGAGACTTACATATTATTCAAAACTGTGGCATTAGCAGATACACAAATCAATGGAACAGAACAGAGAACACAAAAGAGTCTACACTAATACACCCAAGTGATTTCAGACAAAGGTATAAAACAATCCAATAGAGAGAGGATATAGTTTTTTATTTTCTTTTAATTAATGAGACAGTCTCAAGCTGTGACCCTGGGTAGAGTGCCATGGTGTCATAGCTCACAGCAACCTCCAACTCTTAGGCTCAAGCACTCCTCTTGCCTCACTTTTTCTATTTCTAGTAGAGACGGGGTCTTGCTTTTTTGCTCAGACTGGTCTCAAACTGGTGAGCTCAGGCAATCCACCTGCCTTGGCCTCCAAAGAGTGCTAGGATTACGGGCGTGAACCACTGCACCTGGCCAGGAGGATATTCCTTTCAAAAAATGATGCTGGTGCCAATAGAAAAAAAAAAAATGGTGCTGGAGGCTCAGTACCTGTAACACAGTGGTTACGGTGTTATGGCACCAGCCACATGCACCAAGGCTGGCATGTTTGAGCCTGGCCCAGGCCAGCTAAGCAATGACAACTGCAACAAGAAAATTGGGCATTGTGGTGGGCGCCTGTAGTCCCAGCTACTTGGGAGGCTGAGACAAGAGAATTGCTTAAGCCCAAGAGTTGGAGGTTGCTGTGAGCTGTGACGCCCCAGCACTCTACCAAGGGCAACATAGTGAGACTCTGCCTCAAAAAAAAAAGAAAATGGTGCTGGAACAATTAATTATATATTCATAGGCAAAATAATGAACTTTGATCTAAACTTCAACTTTTACCCCAAAATTAAATTAAGCATAAGCTTAAATGTAAAACTATAAAACTTCTAGGAAAAAAACCAAAATCTTTGGGAGCTAGGACTGAGTAAAGAGTTACTAGACATGATACCAACATGACTGACAATCCATTAAAAAAAATTAAATTAGACCTCATCAAAACGAACACCTTTTGCTCTACAAAGTGTTAAGAAGATGAAAAGATAAGCTACAGATGGAGAGAAAAAATTTGCAAGCCACATATTTGATAAAGGACTCTCAAAACCTGGCAGTAAAAGCAAACAATCCAATTTTTTATTTTTTAATGGGCAAAACACAAACATTTCACCAATGAAGGTATGGCAAGTAAGCACATGAAATGATGTTCAGCCCACTAGTCGTTAAAGAAATGCAAATTAAGACCATGAAGCGATTTCATGATACATCTATTAAAACAGCTAAAATTAAAGTGATAATACCAAAAGGCTGGAAAGGATGCAGAGAATCTGGATCTCTCATACATTGTTAGTGGGAATGTAAAATGATATAGCTCTCTGGAAACAGCTTGGCAGTTTCATACAAATTAAGCATACATTTACCATATGACCCAGTAATAATCACTCTTTTGCATTTATCCCAAAGAAACTTAAGTGTATGTCCACACAAAAACCTATACGCAGGCTCAGCACCTGTAGCTCAGTGAGTAGGGTGCTGGCCACATACATCGAACCTGGCAGGTTCGAGCCCAGCCTGGGCCTGCTAAACAACAATGACAACTGCAACCAAAAAATAGCTGAGCATTGTGGTGGACACCTGTAATCCCAGCTACTTCGGAGGCTCAGGCAAGAGAATTGCTTAAACCCAAGAGTTTGAGATTACTGTGAGCTGTGATGCCCAGCACTCTACCCAGGGTGACACAGTAAGACTCTGTCTCAAAAAAAAACCCAAAAAACAAAAAAAAAACCTGTACACAGATGTTCACAGAAGCTTTACTTATATCCAAAATCTGGAAACAACCCAAGTATTGTATCTGTGACACACCCATCCATGGAATATTATTTAGCAATAAAAATGAATGAACTAAACACAAAACTATTTGATAGAATGTAAGGGTAAAATCCTCAGTTAAAAACCAAGAAAGCAGGCTCAGGCCAGTAATACTAGCACTCTGGGAAGCTGAGGCAGCTGGATTGCTTGAGCTCAGGTGTTCAAGACCAGCCCATGCAAGATCCCCATATCTACTAAAAATAGAAAAACTAGCCAGGCATTGTGGCTAGTAGAATAGAAAACAATAGAAAAACTTGCCAGGCTACTTGGGAGGCTGAGGCAAGAGGATCGCTCGAGCCAGAGGTTGCTGTGAGCTATGATGCCATAGTACTCCACCCAGGGTGACAGAGTAAGGCTCTGCCCCTCCCCCACCACAATAAGCCAACCTCAGAAAGTTATAAACTATATGGTTACATTTATATAAAATTACAGAGATGGATAATACAGTGTGCACAGAAAGTTTGTGTGCAATTTAAAACAGTTGTAACTTTAAATTGCACATGAACTTTAGGTCTACCCTATATATTTATTAGTCATTATTTAAGGTTAAGGAAGGATTAGAGGACAGGAGAGGTAGCACAGGGAGATCTTTGTGGTGATGGGACATTTCTGTATTTTGATTGCAGTGGTGATTACATGAATCTACATATGTGACAAGATGACACAGAACTATACACACAACTTTTATCAGTGCGATTTTCTTGATTTTGATATTGCATTATAGTCATATAAGATATAACCAGGCGGCGCCTGTGGCTCAAGGAGTAGGGCACTGATCCCATATGCCAGAGGTGGCGGGTTCAAACCCAGCCCCGGCCAAAAAAAATCACAACAAAAAAAAGATATAACCAAGATGAGGAAATGGGTGAAGGGCAAGTGAGACCTCCCTATACTCTCTTTGCAATTTTTTATGAATCCACAAATTAGTTCAAAATAAAGTTGTCTAAGGAAAAAACCAGGTGTTTTCTATACCCTGGTGACTACACAAAAGAACCTGCACACCCTGACCTCCAGTTATACAGGTCCTGTGAACCATTCCAGGGAAAACCAGCAGGGGGACAAAGAAGAACACCTGGCTCAAGGACAAAGGAGCTATAGTCCCTTCTGCCAGGGTGTTCTCCACAGCCACCAAATGGGATATGATCAAAGTGCTAATGCAACACCAGCTGGACTTTTAAAGGCAGAAATGTCAAGGTACATTACTAAAGGAACATCGGGGCTTACTCATTTAAAAATATGATACCAAATGAGCACTAACCATTCTCTCTGGGCCTCTCAAGGCAAGCCTCTTGCTTTCCTACTCCATATCCCTGTCACAGTGATAACACTTGCCCAAGGAAGAGGTCATTAACATTTTAACATATTGAGAAGAATCCCAGGCAAATGTTACTTTGAAGTGCTGAATCTTTTTTCTTTTCTTTTTTTCTTTTTTTTGAGACAAAGTCTCGAGCTGTCGCCCTGGGTAGAGTGCAGCGACGTCACAACTCACAGCAACAACCCTATTTTGCTTATACAATAAGCAAAAACAAATGTTCATACAGAAAAAGCAAATGAGACGCTAAAGAAAATGCAGCTATAGCCCCATAACACAGAAATAAACGTTTCATATTTTATCCTAAGTTATAGACATATATACACAGAAATAAAGATAGAGCTAAAAAAAAAAAACACTAATGTGTTTGGCCATTAGTAATGGCAAGTTACTAATGATAAAGACTTTAATAGCGTAAGCAGTCTGGGATCCAGGCTGCGTTAGTATAGCTTGGTCCATTTCTAGTGTTACTTATTTCTTTTATAATCAGCACTTAATTATGTCACTTGTCCTCTTGACCACACAAACCAACACTTCACAAAACATCATTCTACCCTTTTCTTAAAAAACTCTGTAAAGATGGGCGGCGCCTGTGGCTCAGTGAGTAGGGCGCCGGGCCCATGTGCCGAGGGTGGTGGGTTCAAACCCAGCCCCGGCCAAACTGCAACAAAAAGAAAAAAAAAATAGCCGGGCGTTGTGGCGGGCACCTGTAGTCCCAGCTCCTCGGGAGGCTGAGGCAAGAGAATCGCGTAAACCCAAGAGTTAGAGGTTGCTGTGAGCTGTGTGACGCCACAGCACTCTACCCGAGGGCGGTACAGTGAGACTCTGTCTCTACAAAAAAAAAAAAACTCTGTAAAGATGTGGCAATAAAAAAAAAAAAATCTGAAATATTACAGGACCAAAACATGCCTTTTATATCAAAATTAAGTTTTTTAGGTCACAACTTAATCTCAATCCTGTTTGATTTATCAAAACTTACTCCCAAAGAGGAAAGACTGTACTCATTAATACAAAAAATCAATCCTGATGGCAAGATCTAATAAAGAAGAATGACTAGATTTCTTTCATGCATACATTTAACTTTAAATGCCTAAAATTTTTAACCCAATTTTCAAGTCCTTCATATTTAGTTTACAAAAACAAAAACAATGGGTTAATATCGGTTTACAGTAATTTTAGCTTTCATAGGGAGTGAATAGCCAGTACAGTGTCAGATAAAGGTAAGCATCTTTCATTGCACTGATGTCTACTCTATGCTGGACCTAGAAGCCTATGCTGGGGACTTTAATTCCTTTACTCCTCCAAGACCCTGATCCCTAAGACACACCCTCTCTCTCAATTTTTTTCTATCAATCTATAAACATGTTTAAATCTCTCCCATCCCATCCTCTTCAAACCCACATTCCTCCAGATCTATCATACTGTTTTCTCCTCATATAAACTCTTAGAGAGAATACTCTGTACTTGAATTTTGCTTATATTGAGAGGGATGATCTAAATACTATTAAGAAGCTTTAGTTGGTTAAGTATGTACTGGAATGTATTCACTGAAGCTGCAACAACAAAAGCATGGTAGTGGTACAAAAATAGGTAAAGCGGCTAGGGTGCCAGCCACATACACCAGAGCTGGCGGGTTCGAATCCAGCCCAGGCCTGCTAAACCACAATGACAACTACAACCAAAAAGTAGCTGGGCATTGTGGTGGGCAACTGTAGTCCCAGCTACTTGGGAGGCGAAGGCAAGAGAGTCACTTGAGCCTAAGAGTTGGAGGTTGCTGTTAGCTGTGAGGCCACAGCACTCTACTCAGGTATATACCCCAAAATCTGAAAACAGGTATTCAAATAAATACCTGTATACAAACATTCATAATAGCACAATTTACAACAGCTAAAAGGTAGAAACAACCCAAATGTCCATCAATGCATGAATGAATGGCTAAATTGTGGCATATCCTTACAATGTGGTATTATTCCACTAAAAAGAAAAGAAAAAAACTACTGATACATGCTACAACATAAATAAAACCTGAAAACATTATGTGAAGTGAAAGAAATCAGCTGCAAAATACCATATACTGCATGATTTTATTTGTGTTACATATCCAGAAAAGGCAAATCTACAGAAACAGAAACCAAATTAGTGGTGGCTGGGGTTGGTGCAGGAATTGACCACAAACAGGAATGAGGGATCTTTGGGGGTGATGAAAATGGTCTAAAACTAGATTAATAGTCACACAGCTCTGTGAATTTACTACAAGTAATTGAACTTTACATTTAAATGGCTGAATTTTATGGTATGAGAACTGTACTTCAGTAAGTTTGTTTTAAAAAATAAGTTTTGGGGCGGCGCCTGTGGCTCAGTGAGTAGGGTGCCGGCCCCATATGCCGAGGGTGGCGGGTTCAAACCCAGCCCTGGCCAAACTGCAACCAAAAAATAGCCGGGCGTTGTGGCGGGCGCCTATAGTCCCAGCTGCTCGGGAGGCTGAGGCAAGAGAATCGCGTAAGCCCAAGAGTAGAGGTTGCTATGAGCCGTGTGACACCACAGCACTCTACCCAAGGGCAGTACAGTGAGACTCTGTCTCTACCAAAAAAAAAAAAGTTTTGGGGCTAGGCACCCATAGCTCAGTGAGTAGGGTGCCAGCCACATACACCGAGGCTGGCGGGTTGGAGCCCAACCTGGGCCTGCTAAACAACGACAACTGCAACCAAAAAATAGCCGGGCATTGTGACGGGCTCCTGTAGTCCCAGTTGCTTGGGAGGCTGAGGCAAGAGAATCAATTAAGATAGTGGTTCTCAACCTTCCTAATGCTGCGATGTGTTGTCATTGTTACAAAGGGGTTGCAACCCACAGGTTAAGAACCACTGGCTTAAGCCCAAGAGTTTGAGGTTGCTGTGAGCTGCGACTCCACAGCATTCTACCCAGAGCTTGAGAGTCTGTCTCAAAAAAAATAAAAATAAAGTAAGTTTTTTAGTGACTCACTTTGGAATCCTAGAATCCAGGATCCTTGGTTCCATATTCTGTTACCTTATGCCTATTTTTCATTTTCCATGAATTCACACATACGTCAGAAAAACTAAAACAAGCAATACTCGATGGTGGCTCTCAAAACTAATGTTTTTCTTTTTGAGACAGAGTCAAATAATGTCACCCTCGGTAGAGTGCCGTGGCATCACAGCTCACAGCAATCTCAAACTGTTGGGTTTAAGTGATTCTCTTGCCTCAACCTCCCAAGTAGCTAGAACTACGGGTGCCCATCACAACGCCTAGCTATTTTTTTGTTATTGTTGCAGTTGTCATTGTTGTTTAGCTGACCCAGGCCGGGTTTGAACCTGCCAGCCTCAGTGCATGTGGCTAGCTCCATAAACACTGTGCTGCGGGAGCCAAGCCTCAAAACAAATTTTAAACCAATGATTACTGAAGCACTGAAGCCTATCAGTATTGAATAAAATGTTTAGTATTAGTAAGGTTTGAAGTATAAATCAAGACAATACAGTATTATTTATGTCATATTGTCCAACAAGATGTATACATTTTTTTTCTATTTTTAAAAACTGAAGTCGGGGCGGGACGTGGTGACTCTTGCCTATAACCCCAGCACTCTGGGAGGTCGAGGCAGCAGATCACCTGAGCTCACAAGTTCCAGATCAGCCTGAGCTGGAGCGAGACCCTGTCTCTAAAAACAGCTAAGCACTGTGGCAGGCACCTGTAGTCCCAGCTACTTGGGAGGGTGAACCAAGAAAATCACTTGAGCCCAAGAGTTTGAGGTTGCTGTGAGCTGTGACGCCACAGCACTCTACTCAAGGTGACAATTTGAGACTCTGTCTCAAAAAAAAAAAAAAAAAAACAAAACTAGTGTTTATTTTCTACCAAGCTTATTTCTATCTTAAGAGTTTATAAGGGCGGCACTTTGTGGCTCAGTGAGTAAGGCACCAGCCCCATATACTTAGAGTGGCAGGTTCAAACCCGGCCCCAGTCAAATTGCAACAAAAAAACAGCCAGGCCAACATGGCAGGTGCCTGTAGTCCCAGCTACTCGGGAGGCTGAGGCAAGAGAATCGCCTAAGCCCAGGAGCTAGAGGTTGCTGTGAGCTGTGATGTCATAGCACTCTACCGAGGGCAACAAAGTGAGACTCTGTCTCTAAAAAAAAAAAAAAAAAAACAGCTTGTGAAAGAACAGCTTAAGACCACTCAGTTGTTATTCCTACCCATTCCGTGGCCTGAGCACCGCAAGCTGAAGACCAGTCTTCAGTTGAGAACTGCTGCATAGGGACAGAGGGCACCTGCAGCCTTCAGACCAGTTTGCAACCTCAGGCTGGGTAATAGTAAATTCAGGAGTTGAAACAGTCCATTCACTCTGAAATTCCTTCTTGGTCACAGCTTTCTCAGCAGCCATCTGCTCTTTCTTTTCAATCTCTTCAGGATCTCTGTAGAACTAGAGGTCAGGCATGACCTCCACAGGTGTTCACAGGAGATGGTGCCACACATGTGGAGAACTTCCCAGCCCAGTATCCACCACCTACTGAGTGAACTCCCTTGTCCTTGCATGGGATGAAGATGTCCACATAATGCAGAAGAGAATCTGTGTTACACAGAGCACTAGTAGGCAGATTAACATAAGATGCCTCTGTGAAAGGCCGGTGGTTAGGCCAGGGATCAGTAACCACCAGAAGACACAGCTTCTGGAACAGCTCCCTGGATGTGGTTAGCAAAGGTTCTGGGGGTGAAGTAGCCAGCAATAGGAGTGGCTCCAGGGGCAGCAGTAAACTTCGGCACAGCTCACTGAACAGTATTCCTAGAGGATACACTGACATCAGCAGGGTTTTAAATGGCAACAATGGCACAAGCTGCCAACAGAAGCTTCTCCCAGGTCCTTTTCAGATTTAGGATGTAGATCCCATCACTTTTCCTTTTGTAGCTGTACTGTTCCATTTGGAAATCAAGGTCGGTGCCACTAAAGTGGGTACCTACTGCAAGGAATTTGAGGACAACCTCCTCCTTCATTTGCAGGACATCAAGGGCTCCGGACATTGTGAAAGTTTTACGTTATGGTGAGAATCAAGAACAATGCCATATGGACCCTCCCTGAGCAACATGGAAAAAGAAGATGTATTCACTGTCATACAGCCAATGAATTATGCATAGAAATCGCTTTGGATACAAAGATCAAGTTATGGGATAAACATTGTCCAAACAGGGACTATATTATGATGAAGCTTGAAAAAAAAAAATTAAATGGACAGAGTCTACACTGAAAATATCATTTTTTTAAAGAAAGAAAAAAGGGCGGCACCTGTGGCTCAAAGAATTAGGGCACCGGCCCCATATGCCAGAGGTGGTGGGTTCAAACCCAGCCCTGGCCAAAAACTGCAAAAAAAATAAAAAAATAAAAATAAATTAAAGAAAAAAAAAAAAGAAAGCAAGAAAAATGTTTCATCTTTAAACAAAGAAAACCCAATTTGTAATACTCATCGCCGGGAGGCCCAGAACATAAACCTCTATTACTAGCTTGACAAACCTTACCTCAAAGAAGTTGTTTAGAAAACCAACCAACAAACAAAAATGCATCTGTAATTGGCTTCCTTTTTAAACTGGATAGGTCTCCCTATCCTGACATCCTCCCCTACCTGTCAATGCATCCACACCCACAAACAATGTCTCCAATTAAACTTGCTTAGAAAGTAGTAGAGATACTTCCTCATTCCTTGATGGACGGCCTGAACCACATCTCCATCTTTAGCAGACTGGATACAGCTATAGAACATCTGGCATTCTATTTCCCATTCACAGACATCTAAAAGGTAGGACACCTGACGAATTTAAGGTTTAGATGAGGGTGGGGAGCTAAGAGAGTGCTATTTTGAGGTACAGCAGGCAAACTGGAATCCTTTTGGTTTTTATTTCACAGTCCAGGGAAGAAGATGAAGTTGGCAGTCTGGGCTGGAAATGCCACCAGGGGATTCTTCCAGTCACTTTATGGTTAAGGCCCTGATAAAAACTTTTTATTTGTTACCTCACAAAATTTCACCCCCTGTTGTCAGGTTATGTAATCCAAATCCAAACTCTGATTCTCAGCCAGCATCTCAAAGCAAAGCAACACAACATCTCAAAGGTTATTAGACCTTGAAGGTTCCTATAGGACAGAACTTTAATAACGAAGGCTGGCAGTTTTAAAGTCCCAGAGACTGGTTCAGAAGAGCACACAGTATGCTCTCCTTGTCTAAACTCGAGAAATGACAGGCGTTTTTTTAAAGAATAAATCGCTAACGCCCAGAAATGCTGAAATCCCTATAAAAAAAGAAAGCGGATAGGAACAGATTGATGGAGAAATTAAATTCAAGGAAAAACACATGCAGAAGACAGCTGTAAAGTTAGCATTTCGAAGGAGTTCTAAGCCTCAAGTCAACGGATTAGATATGTGCAAATGGTTTCTCTTAAAAAGCTGAATACTACAGAAAGGTTCATAATGAAAAACACATGTTCATTTCAATAGATGAAAAAATAGCATTTGATAAAATTCAACAAGCACTTCCTGATTTTAAAAAAATCATGGCCAGGCAAATTGTCTCATGCCCGTAATCCTAGCACTCTGGGAAGCTGAGGCAAGAGGATTGCTTGAAGCCAGGAGTTTGAGACCAACCTGACCAAGACGAAGGCTCCAACACCACAAAAATAAAAATTAAAAATTAGCCAGGTGTGATGATGATCTCCCATAGTCACAGAGACCTATGGAAAACAGGTAGCTTTTCCTATTTTCCAAACAAGACAGACTTATAAATTCTATTTTTCCTTGGCCATCCTTGTTGTCTCAACAATTGGATCTTCCTAAGATGAGCAACTTAACCTAGACTGAAATCCCCTTGTGGTTTCAACAAGAAGTCTCTGATCTTTGCATCCAGCCTGTGTTTCTGCAATTGTGAAAATGTGGTAGATGGGCTAGATTTCAACAACAACCAGTTAATTACTCCCGTTCATTCTGACACAGATTTATTTTAAAAATTATTTGTTAAGGGCGGTGCCTGTGGCTCAGCAGGTAGGGCACCAGCCTCATAAACCAAGGGTGGTGGGTTTGAGCCTGGCCCTGGCCAAACTGCCACAATAAATAGCCAGGCATTGTGGCAGGTGCCTGTAGTTCCAGCTACTCAGGAGGCTGAGGCAAGAGAATCACCTAAGCCCAGGAGCTGGAGGTTGCTATAAGCTGTAACACCAAGGCACTCTACTGAGGGCAACATAATGAGACTCTTATCTCTAAAAAAAAAGAAAAAAAATTATTTGTTAATAACAAATGTGTGATCTCTCCTGGGATTGGAGTTAAAAAAAAAAAAAGAATGTTAAAATACAAACTTTTCCCTTATTTTACATTCTTATTTAAGTGTTTAACTCTGTTTAAAACAAGGCTCACAAAAGAAATTATTTTCTTGATTCTCTATTCCCTTTCATCATCTCAAGTCACTACTGATCACTTCTTTCCAGTTTCAAAGAGGCAAGTTAAAGGGAATGGATCACATACATATAGGATACCCAAAACTGAAAATGATGTGTCCCCTGACTTAGAGGAACATTTTCTATTTTCATATACATGGGCTTTAAAGCTTGTACTTTTCCACGTACATGGGACAGAAGAATATACGTAACATGCCCTCTAGCCAGAGCTCTGTTCAAAATACTTAGCTCCAAATATGGAGTCTTTTGGGTTGGGGGAGGGTTGGAAAGAAGTCTTTGTGAGAAAAGAATCAAGTTCTCAAGTTGTGTGGGAGGGTAGAACTCAGGGGTCAGGCCACACTGAGAGATCGAGGCTGGGAGTAAAGAATTTCCCCCCAAATGACCTTAAAAATAAAAAATGAACAATTTTAAAGCAAGTAGAGGAAGCCAAAGAACTTCTTATCTGCATCCAAACCATGCTCAACTTTAACATTTAGCTTCTGGAAATCCGGGCTGCTCCTGCTCTGAGCAGTGTCCTCCCACGCTTTCTATCAACTCTTCCCACAGACAAGATCCACAAAAGGATTCCCTCACACTAGAGAACACTGCTGTATTTTTAAGAATGTAAAATCCGCCCTTTTTTATAGGAGATTTCCTCCTTCCACTTTATCTTATCTTCTTTCCCTTTATTCCCCTGAGGAGAAAAAGTATCTAATTTTCCTAGACATTTTTATTGGTAATTAGTGAGTTATTGAGGATGCAGTGACAAGGAAAACATAAGGCACTATACAATCGCTGTGTGAGACCATTCTGAAGCCTCCCAGGGCACATACAAACAGGATACAGAGCGCCACTGTATAGATATACAAAACGAACCGCACATTCTCTGAGCAGAGTAACAGATGTTTAACAGCTGTCCAGCAACAGAATAAAACAGGAACAGAAGGTAAAACTTGAATCAGCCAAAAAAAGTATAAGGGGATCCAAGGAGGAAATACATAGTTTTCATAGCTGGCCAGAGCACCAGAGTCCTCTTACTGATTAGCTACTCTTATCTGCTACTGTCGAAGAAAAGCAATTACATCTTAAATCTAAATATGTCTTAAAAATGACAAAATGTTCCTGCTTCTAGTTTAAAAAATAGTGTCTCTTTAACCTTATAAAGGAATTATATCTCACTACTATCAGGTGTGCTTACTTTCCTAAAAGACAAAAAGAATGATGAGAGCGTGCTTGCCAACGCAGACAATAGGATTAGGCAGCCATGGGTCCACAGCTCAGCTCACCTTTACGTCCCTGTGCAAGTTAATTTGATTTGGTTAAGCCTTGGTTTTCTTACCCTGTGAATGGGGCTTATAGTACTTATCTCAAGGCTACTGTAAAGTCTACAAATGAACTCATACTCCACATGGAAAGTGATACATTTAACCACTATTATTGGTGCTATTATTGTTATGATTACATTAATTACTATTAATATCCTTCAGCTAGAAACAAGGAGTTTCTCCATGAAACAAATCTAAAGATAAAATACCTATTCCCATTCTACCAGGGGAAAAAAAGGAACTTTTTGCATCAAATGACTAATGCAAAGGAAAAAAAATCAGAATGACTAATGCAAACCCTAAAATACAAAACTAGTCAAAAATAAAAACTTGGAATCCAGGTTGGGCACAGTGGCTCACACCTATAATCCTAGCACTCTGGGAGGCCAAGGTGGGTAGAATGCTTGAGCTCAGGAGTTCAAGACCAGCCTGAGCTAGAGTGAGAACCCCATCTCTTAAAAACAGCCAGCCATTGTAGCTGGTACCTGTAGTCCCAGCTACTTGGGAGACTGAGGCAAGGGGATTACTATAGCCCAAGGGTTTGAGGTTGCTATGAACTATGATTCCACTCTACTAAGGGGTATAAAGCGAGACTCTGTCTCAAAAAAAAAAAAAAAAAACTTAGAATCCCAATTTACCTCCTATCCTATCAGCTACCAAACATAACATTCTGTATCTTGAGAGACTAAAATTATAATCTGAAGAATACTCATCACAGTGGTAAAAACAACAACAACAACAAAAAAAAAAAAACAGAAAAGGGCTGTGCCTGTGGCTCATAGGAGTAGGGCATCGGCTCCATATGCCAGAGGTGGCGGGTTCAAACCCAGCCCCGGCCAAAAACTGCCAAAAAAAACCAGAAGAGACCTAAGTGACCACAATAGGAGGACACATAAAACAAAATACAGTGAGCCGGGCACTGTGACTCATGCCTGTAATCCTAGAGCTCTGGGAGGCCGAGGCAGGTGGATTGCCTGAGCTCATAAGTTCCAGATCAGCCTGAGCCAGAACAAGACCTTGTCTCTAAAAATAGCCAGATACTTGGGCAGCTGAGGTAAGAGAATCACTTGAGCCCAAGAGTTTGAGGTTGCTGTGAGCTATGACACCACATCACTCTACCAATGGCGACAGAGTAAAACTCTGTCTCAAAAAAAAAAAAAAAAAAACGCTCCGTGTCCATAGCTCAGTAGTTAGGAAGCTGACCACACACTGGGGCTGGTGGGTTAAACAACAAGGCCTGCTAAACAACAATGATAACTATAACAAAAAAAATAGCTGGGCATGTGGAGGGTGTTATAGTCCCAGCTACTTGGGAGGCTGAGGCAAGAGAATCACTAAAGCCCAAGAATTTGAGGTTGCTGTGAGCTTTGATGCCATGGCATTCTACTGAGGGCGACATAGCAAGACTCTGCCTCAAAAAAAAAAAAAAAAAAAAAATACAGTGCAGCCATTTAATGATGACATAGTCTGCAATATATTGAAATTCCATCTGTATTTTAAAGAACTTATACATATTCACTCACGGAAGTCAAGACGTGCAAACCAAAAGAGTGATAATGATAGAATTACAGTTTTTTTTTTTGTTTTTTTTTTTGTAGAGACAGAGTCTCACTTTACTGCCCTCGTAGAGTGCCGTGGCGTCACACGGCTCACAGCAACGTCCAGCTCCTGGGCTTACGTGATTCTCTTGCCTCAGCCTCCCGGGCAGCTGGGACTACAGGCACCCGCCACAACGCCCGGCTATTTTTTGGTTGCAGTTTGGCCAGGGCTGGGGTTGAACCCACAACCCTCGGTATATGGGGCCGGCGCCCTACTCACTGAGCCACAGGCGCCGCCCAGAATTACAGTTTTAATTTTCCTCTGCAGTTCTAAAGTTTAGAGCTTGTACCTTTACAATCAAAAGAAAAAAAAAAATCAGTAGTGCCACTTCCATCCAGAAATACAAAATGATTTTATCACTCATCATGGTGCCTCAGCTTGGCCTTTTCCCTCTCAAGTGCACCAACCCAACCCCCAGACTTCACCAACTACTAACCAGCACCTGCTCTCTTTCCAGGCACTGTCGTCTGTAATAGAATAATTCATGAGTGAACCCAAGCACATGGGTGGCCTCTTCCCTCTCATACTTTCTGTCTAGTAGGGAAAGCTGTATTTGACATTCTACTAGGGAAAGCAAATTTAAAATGTCGATAAATTCTATGAGGGAAAAGAGAGAATGGACATTTTAACAATGCTGATTCTGCCTATCAGCATGATATGCTTTTCCATTTGTTTCCTCAGAGTTTTGTAGTTCTCCCTGTAGAGATCTTTCACCTCCTTGGTTATGTATATACTCAGGTATTTTGTTTTCTTTGTAGCTATGGTACTGAATCTTTGATTTGACTCTCCACTCAATGTTATTAGCAAATAGAAATGCTACTGATTTATGTACATTGATTTTGTATCCTCAGACTTTGCTGAATTTATTTATCAATTACAGGAGACTCTGGGTAGAACCCTTGGGATTTTCTAGATACAAGATCCCCTCAGTGAAGAGCAATAGTTTGACCTCCTCTTTCCCAACTGGAATACCTTTAATATTCTTCTCTTGCCTGATTGCTCTGGCTAGGACTTCTAGCACCACATTGAACAGAAGTGGTGACAGTGGGCATCCTTGTTTTGTTCTTAGGGGGAGTGCTTTCAACTTTTCCCCATTAAGTATGTTGGCTGTGGATTTGTCATATATGGCTTTTATAATTCTGAAATATATTCTTTCTATGTCTATTTTGTTGAAGGTTTTTATCATGAAAGGGTGCTAAATTTTGTTGAATGCTTTTTCTGCCTCTACTGAAATGATCGTATAGTTTATATTTTTGCTTTTGTTTATGTGGTGAACTATTTATTTTGTTTATGTGGTGAATTATCGATTTACACATGCTGAACCATCCCTGGGATGAAGCCCACTTGGTTGTAGTATTTGTGTGTGTGTTTATATGCTGAATTTGATTTGCCAGTATTTTTGGAGGATTTTTGCACCTATATTCATAAAGGAAATTGGTCTGCAGTTTTCTTTTTATGCTGTGTCCTTTCCTGGTTCTGCTATTAAGGTGAAACTGGCTTTACAGAATTAATTGAGAAGGATTCCCTCCTTTTCAATTTATTATGGAGAATAATTGGTAAGGATTCCCTACTCAATAATTTCTGTATTGTAAGTACCAGGTCTTCTTTGTAGGTCTGACAGAAGTCAGCTGTGAATCTATCTGGTCTAGGGCTTTTTTGTGGGGATGTATTTTATTACTGTTTTGATCTCGTTGTTCATAATTGGTCTATTCAGGAGTTTTATTTCTTCCTGGTTGAGTCTTGGGAGGTTGTATTTCCAGGCTTGTCCATTTTCTCTACATTCTCTATAGTTTATGTGCACAAAGATTTAAGTGGGCAAAAGACATGAACAGAAGCTTTTCAAAAGAAGACAAATGGTGAATAAACATATGAAAACATTCCCAATGTCACTGATCATCAAGGAAATGCAAAATTAAAACCACAATGAGATATATCACCTTACTCCAGTCAGAATGGCTTTTATTAAAAAGTCCAGAAACAACAGATGCTGACATGGATACAGAAAGGGACAATTAAGCCAGGGGTGTCCAATTTATGGCCCACAGGCTGCATGCCAATTTTGTGAAGGCGTTTTTTGCTTATCTGTAGTGTTAGGTATCATGAAAAGTAAGCATAGACTTCTTCTTGCTAATTAGCATTTATTAGTATTTGTATATTTACTACATGACCCAAGACAACTCTTATTCTTCCAATGCGTGGAGAAGGAAAAAAAAAAATGGTTGAACATCCTCAGCTACTGTTGATAGGTCTACAAATCAGTACAACCTCTATGGAAAACAGCATGAAAATTCCTCAAAGAATTAAAAGTAGACCTACCATTCAATCCAGCAATCCCACCGTTGGGTATTTGCCCAAAGGAAAAGAAGGTTTTTCATCAAAAAGACATCACCCTCACATGTTCACTGCAGCACACTGTATAATTAATTGCAAAGATGTGGAATCAACCCAAGTGCCCACCAATTCACGAGTGGATTAACGAAATGTGTTACATAAGGCTGGGAGCAGTGGCTTACGCCTGTAATCCTAACACTCAATCCAGCAATCCCACCTTTGGGTATTTGCCCAAAGGAAAAGAAGGTTTTTCATCAAAAAGACATCATGCTCACACGTTCACTGTAGCACAATGTATAATTAATTGCAAAGATGTGGAATCAACCCAAGTGCCCACCAATTCACGAGTGGATTAACGAAATGTGTTACATAAGGCTGGGAGCGGTGGCTTACGCCTGTAATCCTAACACTCTGGGAGTCTGAGGCAGGTGAATTGCCTGAGCTCACACATTCAAGACCAGCCTGAGCCAGAGCGAGACTCATCTCTAAAAATAGCTGGGCATTGTGGCAGGCACCTGTAGTCCCAGCTACTTGGGAGGCTGAGGCAAGAGAATTACTCGAGCCCAATAGTTTGAGGTTGCTGTGAGCTATGATGCCACTGCACTCTACCAGGGGCAACAAAGTGAGACTCTGTCTTAAAAAAAAAAAATGAAATGTGGTATATGTATACACAGAATAATACACAGCCATAAAAAAGATAAATCAATACCTTTTGCAAAAATCTGGATAGAATTGGAGACTATTCTCCTAAGTACAGTACCTGAAGAATGGAAAAACACCACATGTTCTCACTATTAAATTGGAATGAACAGAAGAGCAAACATGCACCAAGGGAAGCAAAACTTAGCCAGGGGAAAAGGAAAAGTCAGCCAGGGGAAAAGGAAAAGGAGGGGAGGAGGAAAAACCTACCTAACTGGTACTATGAACACTATCTGCATGTTGGGCACATCTATAGCTGGGACTCAAGCATTACAAAAGCAATCCATGTAACCTAAAACACTTGCATCTCCTTCATATTTTGAAATAAACTTTTAAAGAGAGAGAGGCTTTTCCCTCTTCCCCGCCTCTAGCCTCTGCCCCTAAAGCCCCCGCCCCCAATTATCCTTCCCCTTCTCTCCTGGTCTCAGAGGACCCCTTCCTAGTCAATGTATCTCAGCCAACAACCTTCTCGGAACCCATGTGGGCCCCTATGGGCTGCCCACACTGTCCCCCAGCTCCCAGTTCCGCTGGGCTTTTCCCTGGCCAGATTTGGCTTTCTGAGCCACCCACTGCTTGACCCTTTCTGCAGCCTCTCCTGCCACTCAGTTTTCCCTCATGGTGGTGAGGGGCTGCCCCCAGGGAGCTGGCAGAGCTTGGGCCATGGGAGGCCGGCAGTTCCAGGGTCATCAGGATGATGTGGACGCAGTGTCTGCTGGGGCTGCACACATTCGTGGCCTTCACCACCAAGCTCTGGAGCTTCTTCATTTGCCTTTTGGGGAAGCAGATCCACACAGTAATTCAGTACCAAACTGTCTGACACGATATCCTCTCCTTAAGTCCCAGAATTGGCTAGCCCAGGTAAAGAGGAAGATCCTGGTGCTGGATGTGGATGAGACACTTACTCACTTCCACTCTGATGGGGTCCTGAGACCCACAGTCTGGCCTAGAAAGCCTCCTGACTTCATCTTCAAGGTGGTAATAGACAAACATCCTGTCTGGTTTTTTGTACATAAGAGGCCCCAAGTATATTTCTTCTTAGAAGTAGTAAGCCAGTGCGATGAGCTGGTGGTGTTTACAGCAGGCATGGAGATCTATGGCTATGCTGTGGCAAATAAACAGAACAGTAGCAGAAGCATTCTCAAGAGGAGATACTACCGACAGCACTGCACTTTGCAGTTGGGCAGCTACATCAAGGACCTCTCCGTGGTCCACAGTGACCTCTTCAATATTATGATCCTAGATAACTCACCCGGGGCTTACAGGAGCCATCCAGACAATGCCATCCCCATCAAGTCCTGGTTCAGTGACCCCAGTGACACAGCTCTTCTCAACCTCCTGCTGATGTTGGATGCCCTCAGATTCAGACAGCTGCTCCCCCTCCACCTGAGTTGGAGTGAGGGAGGGCAAGCCCTTGGGATGCTGTCTGATGCCCTGTCCAATGCAAGGACTCTCTGGGCAGAGTCTGCCCCTCTCACCCTCTCTGCCCTGGGAGCCCTGTACTCCACTTGTGAGTCTGGATAGACACGTGGGCTGGACTCTGAAGCAACCTCACTCTGACTTGGTGTTCACACCTGTGAAAACCCCAGACTGGGACACAGGTGGAGGCCTAGGAGAGCCAGAATAACGTCTATGGTAGAGAGGAAAGACTGGCCAGAATGAAAGATGGACAGTGATTCAGCAGGCCTAAAGAGTAGACAAGTCAGCTTTGTTGTGATTTGATTTTTTAAAAACTCTTGTATAAAACTGATCTAATTCCTCACTCATGCTCCCAAGGCGGGGGTGGAAGACTGGAATTTGGGGCCACTGGACTTTCCCCAAATTAATCCTCCCTTACTTTTTCTTTTTTCTCTCCCTAGATTTCCTCAGACCTGAAACAAGCTTTCTCTTTTTTTCCTTTCCTCTCTAAACCATGCATTCTAACTTTGCAACCAAAAAAAGAGAGCGAGAGAGAGAGAAGGGATGGACCTGGAGGAGGAGTTCGCCAGATAAAGAATAGGGTCTGGGAGAAACATCTCCTAGATAAAGGGAAAAGAATGAACACAGAGATTCAAATGAGTGCTACAGGAAGGCAAAACTTGTTCTCAGCTCCTGTGACATCAGGACAACATCTCTGTAGGGTTGGCAGCACCATTGGCAGCACCATGGGCAGCACCATGGGAGTTTCAAAAGGAGCTTCACCCAGTTATAGTCCTCTGTAGGATTGGTTATATGCCAGGGATGAATCCATCATTCAGGTATACATACACTAATCATATTTTAGAAATCTGTGTATGGGCTCGGCACTTGTAGCTCAATGGTTAGGGCTCCAGCCACATGCACTGGGGCTGGTGGGTTCGACCTGAGTTTGGGCCTGCTAAAAAACAGTAACAACAACAAAATCAGGCATTGAGGTGGGCACCTGTAGTCCCAGCTACTCAAGAGGCTGAGGCAAGAGAATCACTTGAGCCCAAGAGTTTGAGGTTGCTGTGAGCTGTGACACCACCGTACTCTACAGAGGGTGACAAAATGAGACTCTGTATCAATTTAAAAAATGGGTTCAGTTTGCCCATTACAAATTTATAATAAGAAATAACCGGGGCGGCGCCTGTGGCTCAGTCGGGAAGGCGCCGGCCCCATATACCAAGGGTGGCGGGTTCAAACCCGGCCCCGGCCAAACGGCAACCAAAAAATAGCCGGGCGTTGTGGCGGGCACCTGTAGTCCCAGCTACTCAGGAGGCTGAGGCAAGAGAATCGCTTAAGCCCAGGAGTTGGAGGTTGCTGTGAGCTGTGTGAGGCCACGGCACTCTACCGAGGGCCATAAAGTGAGACTGTCTCTACAAAAAAAAAAAAAAGAAATAACCAGGGTGGCACCCGTAGCACAGTGGTTATAGCACTGGCCACATGCACCTAGGCTGATGGGTTCAAACCCAGCCTGGGCCAGCTAAACAATAATGACAACTGCAACAAGAAAATAGATGGGTGTTGTGGGAGGTACTTGTAGTCCCTGCTACTTGGAGGCTGAGGCAAGAGAATTGCTTTGCCCAAGAGTTTGAGGTTGCTGTGAGCTGTGACGTCACAGCACCCTAGAGGGCAACATAGTAAAACTGTCTCAAATAAATAAATAAATAAAAATAACAGCCAAACAAATGAGTCCTTGAGTAAACTTGTTTACTGTACTCTCTCAATGTTAACTGATGGATTCATAGAGATAAATAAAACCTCATAAGATAACACTAGAAGTTAATACGTTCAATACATCATCTTCCAAATAGGAAGCCCATTCATACTTAGAAAACTGCTATGTGAACACATCCAAGGGGGATGAACTCAACAGTTTAATAAAAGCATCAAGGCTGGGTGTGGTGGCTCATGCCTGTAATCCTAGCACTCTGGGAGGCTTAGGTGAGAGAATTGCTGGAGGTCAGGAGTTGGAGACCAGCCTGGGCAAGAGCAAGATCCAGTCTCCACAAAAATAGAAAAAATTAGCTGGGCGTTGTGGCAGGCATCTGTAATCACAGCTACTCAGGAGGCTGACGCAGGAGGATCACTTAAGCCCAGGAGTTTGAGATCGAAATAAGTTAGCATCACACCACTGCACTCTACCCAGGGCACAACAAAGAGAACTCTGTCTAAAAATAAAGGGGGGGGGGGAGCATCAGGATCTGGAGGCACTGGTCTCTCCCTAAGTACACCCACAGAACACGAGTTCACTAGTAACACTGCCTGCATCTTCACTCTGGGGGCAGGCTCTCCGATGCCTGATCTCCAGAGACCACAGTATAGCTCTGCCTCTGGGCCAGTCCTTTCAGCTAACACCCCTCTTGGATGGTCTTCCCTCTCTTACTGGACTGGCAGCTATCCCTTTCCTTCCCTCCAAGGAGACTACATTGGTTTTAAAGTATCAACTTTATGGCTAAGATTGGAATCAATTCCCCCTCTTTCACAACTCTAAGGATACCTCATTGCAGTCTTGAAAAACTGACAAGGCCTTCTTCTCAATACTCCAATCCTAAAATCCTTCTCTGGCCATTACCTGTAAAAGTCTACTTACTCTGCATTCTTGTCCCAATCTGTACCCAAGCCTTTAAGCCCACTTCTTTTCTCCATCTCTTTGTATCCTCAAGACTTCACTTCCCTCCCAGTTCTTCCCCAAGATGCACCTTCTCAATGGCTGCCTTACCTTCTACTCTTCCACTAGACTCACTACCAATCCCAAGTCCTGGATAAACTCAACCACCCTTAAACCTATTCCAGATTATATGCACAATTCTGGCTATTACTATAAACCAGGAGGCAAATTAATTCTCCAACATGCAGAGTAGCACAGCCAAACTCAGGGAGGCCTTAGGAATTGGGGCTACAAGAAGCACCCAGTGACAATCCTAGATTAAGCAAGTTCTAAGTCTGGCTGTAGGCCTTGGGGACACTCAGGTTAGGTCTCCCAACAAGAGGGTGCAGGGGTCTCTACCCAGGCTCTCCCTGGCACTACCACTTCCCATCCTCCATTTATTCTCCCAACTGCTATTCCCCTGCACCTGCTAAGAGCACCAGGAAGACAGTGACAGCCAGGCCACATGGTCTGCAGTAATGAACCATTTGCCATCATGGAAGCAAAAGAGCCATGCCGTGGCTCTCCCTGTAGCCCCCTGTCATAAGCCTGACATCACAGAAGCCTAAGCTTCTGCCCAAAGCTCAGACCAAAAAGAGTGTGACAAGAACAGGCAATTAGGAAATCATTTTGCTAGTGCTAGCAACAAGAGTACTCAGCAGTAGTAGCTGCAGAAGAACAGAACTGTCCATGTGGTCTGGGGGTGGTTGTGGACTGACTGCCCCACTTCCTTTGTCTATGGTCAATTTTCTGGGCATAGCTCTCTAAACTTCCTGTAGGTTGTGTAACTTCCCCAAAACCCTTTCAATGATTTCCTTATATATATAAATAAGTCAGTATCATTTTCTGTGATTTGCAACCCGAAATCCTGACTGGTATATCCATTTCCAGGGGCTAGCCTCTCAGCCAGAATGTTTAGTACTCTTGACACCACACCCCTGCCTTCCTGCAGCCCTCTGCTCCTTACTCACTCTAAACCACTCTTCAGCACTTCTACTCTGACTTCCTGAGTCCATCCTATCTTAGTCTCCTAACACCCCAGTATTCCTCTTTATTCCCAAGCTCCTTAAATATTGCTGTTCCCTAAACTTTAATCCTCAGTCATTCACTTTCTTCAATTCTAAACTTTGTCTAGTTATCCCAGTTTTTTCACAACCTCAACAATCATGTACACGTTGATCACACAAGTGTATTCAACTGCCTCCTAGACATCTTCACTAGATCATATATATACACACACACATATATCTCAGTGTGCCTCAAAATTAATTATCTCATCCTCTACACATTCTGTTTCTCCTGTTCCATACCTTCCAGTCTTTACTATTTACCAAGTTAAACAAGATTAACCTTGACCTGTATCTAACATGTCACCAAATCCTGAGGATTCTACCTCCCCAGTAAGTTTTTGTTTTGAGATAATAAATCTGTCTCTTCATCAGAGTACCAGCTTCTCCCCTATTTTAAGACCTATTACCAGGGTGGCGCCTGTGGCTCAGTGCGTAGGGTGCCAGCCCCATATACCAAGGGTGGCAGGTTCAAACCTGGCCCCGGCCAAACTGTAACAAAAAGTAGCTGGGTGTTGGGGCAGGCACCTATAGTCCCAGTTACTTGGGAAGCTGAGGCAAGAGAATCACTTAAGCCCAAGAGTTTGAGGTTGCTGTGAGCTATGACGCTATGGCACTCTACCCAGGGTGACATAGTAAGACTCTGTCTCAAAAAAATAAAATAAAAGTTTTATCTTCTGGATTCTGACCAAGGTTTGTCTTCTCAAGAATTCAAAATTCGGGCGGTGCCTGTGGCTCAGTGAGTAAGGCGCCGGCCCCATATGCTGAGGGTGACGGGTTCGGACCCAGCCCCGGCCAAACTGCAACAGAAAAATAGCTGGGCGTTGTGGCGGGCGCCTGTAGTCCCAGCTGCTTGGGAGGCTGAGGCAAGAGAATCGCGTAAGCCCAAGAGTTAGAGGTTGCTGTGAGCCGTGTGACGCCACGGCACTCTACCCAAGGGCAGTACAGTGAGACTCTGTCTCTACAAAAAAAAACAAAAAACCTGTAACTGGAAGCCCCTGGAGGACCTAGTGACTTTATCAATCAGCTGCATTTAGGGAATAAGAGCTAAGTATGTGAGTGTAAACTAAAAGAGCTGTACCTCTCAGGCCCTCCAGTTTTCCTACCTTATGATGGGACTAACCCCTCTGTATATAACGAATCCTTGGAGTTCTACAGGACAATTCCTAGGTCAAGAAGAATCATCCTGAAGGAGACAATGGGCATTGGGCTTCCTTTTAGTTAATAACAACAGGGCTTGAAAAAATAGGGACATGGCACAAGCTGGTAAAGAAGACAATTAAGGCCAGGTGTGGTGGGTCATGCCAGTAATCCTAATATTCTGGGAGGTCCAGGCAGGTGGATCACCTGAGCTCAGGAGTTTGAGACCAACCAGAGCAAAGCAAGACCATGTCTCTACTAAAAATAGAAAAACTAGGTAGAAGGTGTGGTGAGTGTCTATAGTCCCAGATACTTTAGGGCTGAGGCAAGGAGATTGCTTGAGCCCAAGAGTCTGAGGTTGCTGTAAGCTATGATCCCCAGGGCAACACAATGAGACTGTCACAAATAAATAAATAAATAAATAAGATAATTGAGTTTAATTATGTTACCAATGGTTCTTCCCCAGCCACTCAGCAAAAGAATGAACACCTCTGATCCTTCATTTAGTGGCTCTTATCTGGCCTTGAATGATGTTCCCAACCTAATCTCCTGGCAAACCCTTGCTCATACTAAATGCTCATTGCCTGAGCACATCACACTTCTCTGACACACACGTATTTCTTCCTCACAGTATACCTAACCAACCTTCATCCTTTAAGACTTGAAGACCACCTTTCCCACAACCTGCCCGAATCACTGTAGTCAAAACTGGCTTAGTGCTTGCTAGATCGTGCTCAGTACTCATGAATTATTTCCATGGCATCCTCACAAAGCTTCCTAAGAACAGCCACTAGGTTTCATTAAATCCTCTCAGAAAATTATCACAGGTTCTCTCTTACACATGGTAGTCACTTAGAAGAAATTACATTGAAATGAAAAGTAAAATGCTGGGCAGCACCTATGGCTCAATGGGTAGGACACGGGCCCCATATACCAAGGGTGGTGGGTTTAAACCCAGCCCTGGCCAAACTGCAACAAAAGAATAGCTGGGCGTTGTGGTGGGCACCTGTAGTCCCAGCTACTTGGGAGGTTGAGGCAAGAGAATCTCCTAAGCCCAGGAGTTGGAGGTTGCTGTGAGCTGTGACGCCACAGAACTCCACCGAGGGCAATAAAGTGAGATTCTGTCTCTACAAAAAAAAAAAAAAGAAGAAGAAGAAAAGTAAAATGCCACATGTGAGTCAAGTAAGACAACAGCTGGTGGTATCTTGCTGCTCATTCAAGCAAACTGTAAAGCCATTGTTAGGGAGAGAAACCCCATTAAAGTGTGGAGTTTCCCATTCTCCTCTTTACATCTCTATACTATCAAAAGGATAAAGTCTCCCATTAGAAAAAAAAAAAAAAACTATTAAGGAAAACCAGTATAGGTCAGGAGACACAATTCTTCTACTGTTTAAAGAAACTGTGGGGCAGTGCCTATGGCTCAGTAAGTAGGGTGGCGGGCTCGAACCCAGGCCCAGCCAAACTGCAACAACAAAAACAATAGCCAGGTTTTCTGGCAGGCGTCTGTAGTCCCAGTTACTCAGGAGGCTGAGGCAAGAGAATCACCTAAGCCCAAGAGCAGAGTGTTACTGTGAGCTATGACGCCACAGCACTCTACTGAGGGGGACATAGTGAGACTCTGTCTCTAAAAAAAAAATAAAATAAAATTCTGCTTTCAAATCCATCCAGGTTGTTAAAAAAGAAAAAATAAATAAATAAATTCTGCTGACCTATACTGATTTGTATTTAAATTCCTTCAGCTAGGATTGGCTATTGCTGAAAAATTAAATCAGCTGCAGCACCTGCAGCTCAGTCAGCAGGACGCAGGCCACATACACCAAGGCTGGGGGATTCAAACACACCCCAGCCAGCTAAAACAACAATGACAACTGCAACAACAACAACAAAAATAGCCGGGTGTTGTGGCGGGCACCTGTAGTCCCAGCTACTTGGGAGACTGAAGCAAGAGAATCGCTTAAGACCAAGAGTTTTGGATTGCTATGAGCTGTAACTCCATAGCACTCTACCCAGGGCAACAGCTTGAGACTCTGTCTAAAAAAAAAAAAAAAAATTGGGCGGCGCCTGTGGCTCAAAGTGGTAGGGCACAGGCCCCGGATGCCAGAGGTGGCAGGTTCGAACCCAGCCCCGGCCAAAAACTGCAAAAAAAAAAAAAAAAATTAATTAAATCAGCCTAGCCAATTTAGGAACTCATACGTGTACATCCCTCCAATAATTAACAGCTTCAGCAAACCTAATAACCTGGTACTTAAGGAGGATTGTTGGGCCAATAGGCCACTTTAATTTTCTAACTAAAGAGTCTAGGATTACATGATAAAAATATGAAGACAGCTGTAGAATCTTAAAGTATGCCATGTAAACACAGACAGGGTTTTAGAAATTCCAGAGAATATATTAACAGCAAATAACCATTTCTTATAATTAACTTTAAGTCTCCATTCTTCTGATAGTATACTTACATCTACCTGCTACAAAGTATTGTTTCAAAGAGATTTTCAAATTTTTTTAATTTACCAGTTAAAGTTCTATGAAAGCTCTCTTTAACACAAATGAATAAAGTTATAATTATCCATACAAATGATCAATGATCAAAATAGTTGCCTCAAGATTAATGGGCCTTGATCAGCTTCTGACTTTTTTTTTCTTTTGTTATTGGGGAAACAGATTTCTTCACAGCTCACAGAAGACTCATGTCAAATGGAAGAATACTTTTTGGGGAAGCAGCCTCCTCTCCTCTCAAAGGAGGGCGGCACCAGTGGCTCAGTCAGCAAGGGCGCCAGCCACATACACCTAGGGTGGCGGATTCGAACACGGCCCAGTTCTGCTAAAGAACAATGACAACTATAACCAAATAATAATAATAATAATAATAATAATAATAGCCGGGCATTGTGGCGGACGCCTGTAGTCACAGCTACTTGGGAGACTGAGGCAAGAGAATTGCTTAGCCCAAGAGTTGGAGGCTGCTGTGAGCTGTGATGCGATAGCACTCTAGCCAGGGTGACGGCTTGAGACTGTCTCAAAAAAACAAAAAGTAGAAAAAGTCCTCAACAGCAGACATCACATAGTACAGGAGCAGTTCCCAACATGACACCTCATCAGGCAATGTTTCAGTTCTCTCAAAGCAAGTTCTACACAAACTACCTTCACAATCCACTTTAGACTAGAACTGATGATCTGTTAGACACTGGAGGCACAAGTGCAACAAAATTGCCACAGAGTACACAGTTGCCTGGGGGACAACTCCAGCTACATTAGTTTCCAAAGGACAGCTCATGTTCCCACTGATAAAAAGGTGAGAAAACTACAACATCAGTGAAATTAGTTACTAAGCTAGAAGCACCCACCTTTGTCATTCTGTTCTTATTTCTTGAGACAAGAGTCTCAAGCTGTCGCCTGGGCCGTGGCGTCAGCATAGCTCACGGCAACCGCCAACTCTTGAGCTCAAGCAATCCTCTTGCCTCATTTTTTTCTATTTTTAGTAGAAACAAGGTCCTGCTCTTTGCTCAGGCTGATCTTGAACTCATGAGCTCAAACAATCCACCCAGCTTGGCCTTCCAGAGTGCTAGGATTACAGGCGTGAGCTCCTGGTCTGTTCTGATTTTTATTAAAAGCACAAACACAAAGACTGGGCATAGTGGCTCCCACCTGTAATCCTGTAAGCACCTTCAGTGCTTCTGAAGGCCCAGGCAGGAAAATGATTTGAGGCCAGGAATTTGAGACCACCCTGACCAACATAGCAGGACTCCATTTCCACAAAAAATTTTTCAAAAAGTTCAGCCAGGCACAGTGGCTCACACCTGTAATCTTAGCACTCTGGGAGGCCGAAGGGGGTAGACTACCCAAGCTCACAGGTTCGAGACCAGCCTGAACAAAAGCAAGACCCCATCTCTAAAAAATAGCCAGGCATTGTGGCAGATGCCAGTAGTCCCAGCTACTCTGAAGACAAAAGAATTGCTTGAGCCCAAGAGTTTGAGGTAGCTGTGAGCTATGATGCCACAGCACGAGGGTGATAAAGTGAGACTGTCTCAAATTTTTTTTTTTAAAGGTTAGCCAGTCATGGTGGCACACATCTATAGTCCTAGCTACTCAAGAGGGTGAGGCAGGTAAATGGCTTGAGCCCAAGAATTGGAGGTTGAGCTATGATCAGGCCACTACACTCCAGCCTGCATGGGTGACAGTTAGACCATCTCCAAAAAAAAAGTTATTGCCAACTAGAATGTTACAGTTATGTCCAAGCAATGCAAAGGAATTTGACTATCACTTATAAATATATCTTAACTTTTTTGATAAGTCCAAAAGTCAACCAACTTCCAGGATGGTAAGAGTGGCAAACCCAAGATTTAGTGACAACTCATGAAAAGTATTCACCCTCTACTGCATTCTGAAAATGTAAAACAATTTGGCTGAGATGTTATACAATATGAATAGTCACCTATGTGGCAAAGATAACAAGGTTTTCACTTTTAACATTCTAATTTATAGAAGAAAATACATTTTAAGTATCTTAGACAATGTTTCTACTTTAGCAAGTCTCCTTGGAGGTTAATTATCAATCAATTCAGGAAAATGACTATAGAACTTTCTACAGAATTCTATAGAAAAAGAAACTATTAGTAATATATGAGTTGTGTTCTTTTTAAATAGTTTTGTCATTTCACTTCCACAAAAATGTTTAAAAATTGTGAATCTTAGTGTCTATTTAATTGCTTCTTTTGTAACAAAAAAGGAACAATCCTCAAGCATAAATCCCCCATAGGTAGCCATCTATAAACAATTCCCTAAAGGAAATTCTTTACTTCTCTCTCTCTCTCTTTTTTTTTTTTATTGAACCAGAGTTTTTTTTTTATTGAAACAGAGTCTCACTTTGTCACCCTCGGTAGAGTGCTGTGGCATCATGGCTCACAGCAACCTCAAACTCTTGAGCTCAAACGATTCTCTTGCCTCAGCCTCCCTACTAGCTGGGACAACAGACACCCACAACACCTGGCTATTTGTTGTTGTTGTTGTTTAGCAGGCCTGGGCCAGGTTTGAACCCACTATCCCCGGAGCACATTGTGAGCACCCTAACCACTGAGCTATGGGTGCCCAGCCTTTACTTCTCTTTTAAAAAGAACAAAAAGTCTGAGAAAAAAACACTGAAGATTAAAGGAATGACTGCTAATAAACTAGATGAAGGTCAATCAAGACCAATGAAGTATTAGGTTAAATAAAGTATATTAAGTAGTATGCTTAGGAAAGAAATACAAACTGAAATGTAGGCTGAGTACAGTGGCTAATACCTATAATCCCAGTACTTGGAAGGCCGAGGCAGGTGGATCACTTGAGCTCATGAGTTTGAGACCAGCCTGAGTAAGAACGAGACCCCCATCTCTAAAAATATAGCTAGGCATTGTGGCAGGCGCTTATAGTCCCAGCTACTTGGGAGGCTGAGGCAAGAGGATCGCTTGAACCCAAGAGTCTGAGATTGCTGTGAGCTAAGACACAACAGCACGCTACTGAGGGTGACAAAGTGAGACTCTGTCTCAAAAACAAAAAAACAAAAAAACCGGGCGGCGCCTGTGGCTCAGTCGGTAGGGCGCCGGCCCCATATACCGAGGGTGGCGGGTTCAAACCCGGCCCCGGCTTAACTGCAACCAAAAAATAGCCGGGTATTGTGGCAGGCACCTGTAGTCCCAGCTACTTGGGAGGCTGAGGCAAGAGAATTACTTAAGCCCAGGAGTTGGAGGTTGCTGTGAGCTGTGTGATGCCATGGCACTCTACCAAGGAGACTCTGTCTCTACAAAAAAAAAAAAAAAAAAACCCTGAAATATGTTGCAACTAACCTCTACATATGGGTAAACATATTGAAACTTTAAGCAAAGAAAACTTTAAAAAGAAAACGCTTCAATGAAACTATCCTGTATAATAGATAAATCATCAAACATTGGTCTAAACTCATAGAATATACCACATCCAGATTGAACCCTAATGGATTCTGGGTAATGATGTGTCCGTGTAGCTTCACGGACTGGCACAAATGGACCACTGTGTGGGGGGTATTGATAGTGGGAGAGGCTGCATGAATGTGGGAACTCTAAAAATAAAGTCTATTGAGGCAGGAGCCTACAGTCCCTGCTACTCGGGAGGCTGAGGCAAGAGGACCGCTTGAACCCAGGAGACAAGGTTGTTGTGAGCTATAACGCCATGGCATTCTACCTAGGGTGATAGAGAATCAATTAATCAATCAATATAAAGTCTATTTAAAAGAGAAATAAAAAAAAGAAGAGATCTTCATTCCCAGTTTCCTCTGGGTCTCTGTCCACCATTGCCCACAATCCATCCTCAGCTCTGTTCTCTCCCATTTAGCACTTTCTCCTTTAGGAAACATGTAAGCTTCCAGTATTTCTTTTTTGTTTGTTTCTTTTGTTTTGTGTTGTGTTGTTTTGGGGTTTTTTTTTTTTGCAGTTTTTGGCCGGGGCTGGGTTTGAACCCACCACCTCCGGCATATGGGGCCGGTGCCCTACTCCTTGAGCCACAGGCGCCACCTTGTTTTGTGTTGTTTTAAGAGACAGAGTCTCACTTTATTGCCCTTGGTAGAGTGCTACTGCATCACAGCTCACAGAAACCTCCAACTCCTGGACTTAGGTGATTCTCTTGCCTCAGCCTCCCAAGTAGCTGAGACTACAGGTGCCCACCAGAACGCACAACCATGTTTTGTGGCAGTTTGGCCAGGGCTGGGTTCGAACCCCACCACCCTCAATATATGGGTCCGGCACCCTACCCACTAAGCCACAGGCGCCACCCATATTTTGTTTTAGTTTTTTTGAGACAGTGTCTCACTATGTCACCCTCAGTAGAGTGCTGTGTCACAGCTCACAGCAACCTCAAACTCTTGGGCTTAAGTGATTCTCTTGCCTCAGCCTCCCAAGTAGCTGGGACTACAGGTGCCTGCCACAATGCCCAGCTATTTTTTGGTTGCAGTTGTCATTGTTGTTTGGCAGGCGCGGGCTGGGTCCGAACCCACCAGCTCCGGTGTATGTGGCTGATACCCCAGCCACTGAGCCAAGCTTCCAGTATTTCTATCACCATTTTTCAGTTAATGACTTCCAAAGTTGATGTCTACCCCTATTATTACTCCTAAGCTCTAAATCTACATCTCCATATGGAAGGCCCACTGATAGCTCAAAATGAACATTTTCATAGTAAAACTCATTGGCCAATGCAATTAAACAAGATACAAAAATCAAAAGAATAAAAATTAGAAAGGAGACAAAATTATCATCTGCCAAAGAAATAAATATAAGTAGAATATCCAAGAGAACAAAACGATAAGCTATATTTCTAAAAACAGAAAGATTAAAAAATAAGATAATTTACTAAGCTAGTAAGATAAAATCAATGTACAGAAATCAATGGTTTTCATAAATTCAAATAGTCGATAAAGTGGAATAAAATACTTCACTTCCAATAGCAATAAGACATCAAGTATTCAGAAATAAATTTAATAATACATGTATAAAATTTATATAAGTGAAAGGAAAACTTGAACACCCTTGAATAACAGACTTGAACAAATGAAAAGGCAGGTCTTGTTGCCACAGTAACCGGATATTGGTGTTGGTGGTGCTGTTTTCCTGTCTCAACATTACCAGTTTCCTTGTGCCGAGATCTGAAACTAAGAATGGTATGATCTAAATGCTTCACTTCGTCATTACAAACTTTTATTTTACCCAGAAGATAGATCTGTTGAAATGCGAGATGTAAAAAAATCATCATGCTTTTTTTTTTTTTTGCAGTTTTTGTCCGGGGCTGGGCTTGAAACTGCCACCTTCGGCATATGGGGCCAGCACCCTACTCCTTTGAGCTACAGGAGCCACCCCATCATACCTTTTTAAAGAGGACCAAATATGGAAACCTACACTTTGAAGATTTATTTATAGGCAACAAAGTTAATGTCTTTTCTCGACAATTGGTGTTATTTCACTATGGGGATCAATATACAGCCCGTGAACTGGGCAGTAGGAAAGAAAAAAACGTTAGCCTTGATTAAACCAGATGCAATATCAAAGGCTAGAAAAATAATTGACTTAATAAACAAAGCTGGGTTTACTATAACCAAACTCAAAATGATGATGATTTCAAGGAGAGAAGCAATGGATTTTCATGTAAAATAGCAATCAAGGCCCTTTTATAAGAAATAGAGTTCTTTATTTCCCTCAAGTGGAGGTGGTAGGCCATTAGGTACTGCTAAATTTACCAACTGTACTTGCTGCATTCTTAAGCCCCATGCTGTCAGTGAAGGACTATTAGGGAAGATCCTGATGACCATCCGACATGCAGGTTTTGAAATCTCAGCCATGCAGATGTTCAACATGGATCAGGTTAATGTGGAAGAGTTCTATGAAGTTTATAAAGGAGTAGTATTTGAGTATAATGAGATGGTAACAGAAATATATTCTGGCCCTGTGTAGCAATGGAAATTCAACAGAATAATCTTACAAAGACATTTCGAGAATTCTGTGGACCTACTGACCCTGAAATTGCTTGGCATTTACTCCCTGGAACCCTCAGAGGAAACTGGTAAAACTAAGATCCAGAATGCTGTTCACTGTACAGGTCTGCCAGAGGACGGCCTATCAGAGGTTCAATATTTCTTCAAGATCTTGAATAAGTAGCAGTATAGAAAGGAAAGATGTTACTGATTGGGGAATTTAGACAAGAGTGAATCACACATGTGAGGAATGTGTTCATTCTTTTATTGTCCATTGTTTTAACCTGACTGAATACAAGCTCAACAAGAGCACTGTTCTCTTGGCAATTATTACATATGTTAGATCAGGGATTTTGCACTGTAGACAACATTTAACACAGGTCTATGGGGTACTTCATTGCTTCTTATAAAGTTCAAAATAAAGATTTTCAAAAAAAAAAAAAGAAAGAAAGAAAAGGCATATCACGGGGGCGGCGCCTGCGGCTCAGTGAGTAGGGCGCCAGCCCCATATGCCGAGGGTGGCGGGTTCAAACCCAGCCCCGGCCAAACTACAACAAAAAAAATAGCCGGGCGTTGTGGCGGGCGCCTGTAGTCCCAGCTACTTGGGAGGCTGAGGCAAGAGAATCATGTAAGCCCAAGAGCTGGAGGTTGCTGTGAGCCGTGTGACGCCACGGCACTCTACTGAGGGCAATAAAGTGAGACTCTGTCTCTACAAAAAAAAAAAAAAGAAAAGGCATATCACATTCTTGGAGCAAAAAAGGCACATCACAAAGATGTCATACTCTCTGATTTATAAATTGAATGCAATCAGAATGAAATCAGGAGCCGTTTATTTTCTGTTGTTAGATGAACAGATTCTGAAGATCATGAGGGAAAATAACTAAGAATAGCCAGAAAAACTCTCAAAAGGAAGAAAAATGAGAAGGGGAGGAGATTAACCCTAGCTGATATTAAAATACCATGGCCTCAAATGAGGAAAACCAAGAGGTACTGATGAATAGACAAACAAATGGAACAGAATAGTAAGTCCAGAAAAACTAAGATCAGATGGAAATTTAGAACATGATAAAGAGGCCAAGCATGGTGGCTCATGCCTGTAATTCTAGCACTTTGGGAGGCTGAGGCTGGTGTATTGCTTGAGCTCAGGAGTTTGAGACCAGCCTGAGCAACAGTGAGAACTGTCTAAAAATAGCTAAGCATGGTGATGGATGCCTGTAGTCCCAGCTACTCAGGAGGCTCCACTGGACTTTGAAGTTGCTGTGAACTATGACACTACAGCACTCTACCAAGGGCAACAAAGTGAGACTGTATTTAAAAAAAAAAAAAAAAGTAGTATGATAAAAGCAACAGGGTAAAGATGGTGTTGGGACCATAAGTGGTGTTGGGACAACATAGCCTTTAGGAGAAAAAAAATAATGCTGTATTTATGCCTCATATAATACACCAAGATAAACTCCAAAAAGTTCAAAGATTCAAATGTTAAACTGGAAACCATAAAAGTATAGGAAGAGGCTGGGCGCAGTGGCTCACATCTGTAATCTTAGCATTCTGGGAGCCCAAGGCGAGATAGGACTTTGAGAGCAGCCTGAGTTAACAGTCTCTACAAAAACTAGAAAAATTAGCTGAGCATGGGGGTGTACGACTATACTACCAGCTACTTAAGAGGCTAAGCCTGAAGAATCATTTGAGCCCAGAAGTTTGGGGTTCCAGCACTATATCAACGCAACAAAGTGAGACTCTGTCTCAAAAAAAAAAAAAAAAAAAAGAAAGAAAGAAAAGGAAGAAAACAGACAACACGGGAAAATTTCTTTATAATCATGAAATGGGAAAGGCCTTTCTAAGTATGACTCAAAATTTAGATGCTGAAAACGAAAAAATAAACACACCTTACTGCATAAAAAAAAGCAAGATCTTCTGCATGGCAAAATAGCAATTAAAAAACAAGCAAACATGGGAGGCTGAGGCAAGAGAATCGCGTAAGCCCAAGAGTTAGAGGTTGCTGTGAGCCGTGTGACGCCACGGCACTCTACCAAGGGCGGTACAGTGAGACTCTGTCTCTACAAAAAAAAAAAAAAAAAAACAAGCAAACAAAAGGTCATAAAGTTAAAAGAGATATGGCAAATTGGAAGACAGCATTTGCAATCCATGGAAATAATCCTAATATACAAAGATCTTCTAGATATTGAAAAGAAAAACACTAATAATGCAATAGATAAATGGACATATGAAAGAAAGTGACTGAAAACTAAACTGAGATACCATTTCTGACCCATTGTACTGTTACAAATCCAAAAGTCTAACAGAATACTCTGTCGATGAAACTGTGAGGAATCAGGCATTCTCATAGTAGAAATAAAAAATAGTGGGTGTGGATGGACGTTTGATAATGTCTACCAACATTTCAAACATTTTCTTTTAGGCTCTAGAATCACACTTGGGAAAATTTCTCTCTCAAATAAATCTGCAAAAAATGACATATTCACAGTGAGAGAGGATACTAGGGAAGGGTGAGGTCTAGGAGAACAGAGGTCTTCTCAAGGACACCCCAAGGATTACACCTGCAGTGGCCTTCCCGTGGGGACTCAGCTCTCAGGAATTTATAAAAACTTAACTTCCTGGGACTTGGAAGCTGAGGTGAAAGCCCACGATTCTGTAAAAGATAGAACCTGCTTCTCCAGCTTGATTCAAACTGACCAATGAGAAAGGTACCCATGGGTTGGAATTTTTAGACTGGAGATAAAAAGGGAAAGACCAAGCCAGTCAGGGAGTGTAGCCATTTTGAATTCTTCTATACCATTTGCTCCACTGGCTGAAATAAAGCCCTTCCTCTTATAAACATGGTGTTTGGATGCTCTTTCTGTCCATTGAGCGTCATCTTCCTGCAACAAGAAGACTATTCTCTGTAACATAAGTACCAGAAAATTAGAAACAATCCAAGTGTCCTTCAGTAAGGTACTGGTTAAATAAACTGATACATCCAGACAATGGGCTACTATATAGCTGTTAAAAAACTGATGTAGCTGTTAAAAAACTGACGGAAAGGCTCGGTGCCTGTGGCTCAAGCAACTAAGGCACCAGCCACATACACCTGAGCTGGTAGGTTTGAATCCAGCCCGGGCCTGCCAAACAACAATGACGGCTGCAACCAAAAAAAAATAGCCAGGCGTTGTGGCAGGCGCCTGTAGTCCCAGCTACTTGGGAGGCGGAGGCAGGAGAATTGCTTGAGCCCAGGAGTTGGAGGTTGCTGTGAGCTGTGATGCTACAGCACTCTACCCAGGGCAACAGCTTGAGGCTCCGTCTCAAAAAAAAAAAAAAAACTGAAGGAAAGAAAGGGTTAGAACAAGACTCAGAGCATAGGAAGAACTCAATAAACAATAACAGCTATTAGCTCAAAGAAAAAAGTAAAGAGCTCTGTGTAGTAATATAAAATGATCTCCAGATATTAAATGAAAAAGGCCAAGTGTAAAAGAAGACAGCAATAAGAATTTATATTTTTGGCCAGGCCTGGTGGCTCACACCTGGAATCCTAGCACTTTGGGAGGCCGAGGTGAGAGATCACTTGAGGCCAGGAGTTCAAGATCAGCCTGAATAACATAGCAAGACTGTCTCAACAAAAATAGAAAACATTGGCTGGGCATCCATAGCTTAGTGATTAGGGCACCAGCCACATACATCAGGGCTGGAGGGTTCAAACCCAGCCCAGGCATGCTAAACAATGACAACTATAACAACAACAACATAGCCGGGCATTGTGGCAGGTTCCTGTAGTCCCAGCTACTCAGGAGGCTGAGGCAAGAGAATCGCTTAAGCCCAACAGTTTGAGGTTGCTGTGAACTGTGACACCATGGCATTCTACCGAGGGCAAGATAGTGAGACTTAATCTTGGAAAAAAAAAAAAAAAAAGAAAAGAAAAAATTAACCAAGTGTGGTGGTGCATGCCTGCAGTCCCAGCTATTCCAGACGCTGAGGCTGGAAGATCACTTGAGCCCAGGAGTTTGTTGCAGTAAGCTATGATAATACCTGGGCAAAAGTAAGATCCTGGGCCAGGTGTGGTGCCTCACATCTGTAATCCTAGCATTCTGGGAGGCCGAGGCAGGTGGACTGCCTGAGCTCACACGTTCAAGACCAGTCTGAACCAGAGCGAGACCTCATCTCTAAAAACAGCCAGGACAGGCGGCACCTGTGGCTCAGTGGGTAGGGCGGCGGCCCCCATATACTGAGGGCAGTGGGTTCAAACCCAGCCCTGGCCAAACTGTAACAAAAAAATAGCCAGGCATTGTTCCAGACGCCTATAGTCCCAGCTACTCAAGAGGCTGAGGCAAGAGAATCACCTAAGCCCAGGAGTTGCTGTGAGCTGTGACGCCATGTAATTCTACCAAGAGAGATAAAGTAAGATTCTGTCTCTAAAAAAATAATAATAGTAAATAAAAACAGCCAGGTGTTGTGGGCGCCTGTAGTCCCACCTACTTGGGAGGCTGAGGCAAGAGAATCACCTGAGCCCAAGAGTTTGAGATTGCTGTGAGCTAATGACACCATAGCACTCTACCAAGTTGACAGTGTGACTGTCTCAAAAAAAAAAAAAAAAAGCAAGATCTTATTTCAAAAAAATGTTTTATTGTAATTGCATAAACACTATGCATAAGTATTTGTAAAGATAAATAAACTAATGAAAATTATTTCTAAGTAGGAGGACAGGGGCTAGAAAAGGCTCTTCATGTTTGTGTAAACTACTGTAATGTGATGAAGGAAGGAAGGAGGAATAGAGGGAGGGAGGGTATAAATGAGGCAGAGCTACCTTTTTAGAAAATACTACCTTCTAGGTAACATTACTCAGGGCCAGGGTTCATTACATTTCCATAAACGTGGCCTAACAGGGCATGAGCTCAAGAAAGGAACCCAGATGTTTTCATTAACAGGAATTCTCTGTCATTCAACAACCAACAGCCTGTCCAGTCCCTCCCAAACTCTTCCCCAACTCCACTGCCACTCCCCAGGCAGCCTCTTTGCTGTGACCCCAGAGTGGACCAAGAATCACCAATCCTGAGGCTGCATGAGAGACCTGGGAACAAAAAAAAGACCCAGGCCAGGTGATGGAGAATGGTGCCCTGGGGTACAGCCTTTCAGTTCTGAAAGGTAAAACCTGTGCCTTCCAAGGTGGTTCTAGTGAACAGATGCATACCTAATTTTGTGCCTAATTTCAAGCGCTCAAAAAATGCTATTCCTTCCCCCAAAATTGCTAACCCAGCAGGCTCTCTGCCATAAATCTGTCCTGAAGAGTTAACAGAAATTAAGAGCAAAAGATTAGGGATCTCATCTCCAGACATAAGAAAACAAACTGCTCTTGGTAAGAAGAGATAAGCAAAAAAGGTCCTCACAAAATCATCACGGGCCCACCAGCTGCAGTTTGGACACCCCTTTCTAACTCCTAGCAATGGTTGGTGACCAGGCAGCTAAGCCACGCTTCAAAGTCCCACACTTTGTATGGCTTTTCCAAAGTGCTGGGGTGGGGAAAGGGTGAGGGGAGGATGTATTCTCATGATTAAGATAAAGACACTTTAATCTCCAGAAAGCTTCACTGGTTAAGAGACAGCTTTTTCCATTCTACTTTCCCCTCCACCACACTTCTCCTGGCAGGTGGCATCTTAAAAGGATAGATATTTGGACAATCCATAAAGATAGGTTCAGCAGGAAATATATTTAATTTGGGTTTAGTGGGATATACTCAGGCATCTTTCAGCCACTTCTATGTATAATTAAATCATATTCAGTCATGCCAAATGGACAAATGACTTCCAGGAATATTATTACTTCTGTACCCTATACCTACTTACCCAATGAAATGATGCAAAAGTGTAAAGTCAGAGGTGATATTTTAATATGAATGTCTTACAGTGCCAACATAAGTAGTAAAAAGAGAAAAGAGGTTTGAATCAGAGTCAGAAAATAGTCTATGTAAAAAATTTTAAATCAGCAGAGAAGTAAATTTTCAGAAAGAGAATCTGATTCTCATTAACATCTACTCAATATAAGAAATATACCTGATCATACAACATATATTATAAATTAAGCATTAAAAAAGACATTAAAGTTGAAATTAGAATTTATTAGAATTCCTATATTTGTAGATTTTAAACCTATACTAGCACTAAAATAGAAAATAAGCTTACTGCATATTCTATGCAGCTTGATGTGTCAAATTTTGTCTCAAAAAAATATCTGATGCATTTTGGGTTTTTTTTTTTTTTCTGAGAGTCTCACTATGTAACCCTCAGTAGAGTATTGTGGCATCACAGCTCACAGCAACCTCAAACCCTTGGGCTTAAGCAATTCTCTTGCCTCCGCCTCCCAAGTAGCTGCGACTACAGGCGCCCACCACAACACCCCGCTATTTTTTGTTGCAGTTGTCACTGTTATTTAGCTGGCCCAGGCTGGGTTCAAACCCACAGCCCTGGTGTATGTGTGTGGCACCAAAACCACTGTACTAAGGGCACCAAGCCTGATGCATCTTGTTTTAATGAAATGGCACAAAAGGCAAAGCCAACAAAAAAGCCAGCAGAAACAGGTTTTCAGATGACAAAACTCCTAAACCTATTCACCGCTCAGTGAATTTAACAATGTATTTCAGTTGGCTTTGTATCTATATCAATTGCAGAAAATTTTATGGGTTTCTTTTTGGGACAGTTTTACTTTGTCACCCTCAGTAGAGTGCAGTGGCATCATAGCTCACAGTAACCTCAAACTCTTGGGCTCAAGTGATTCTCTTGCTTCAAGCTTCCCAAGTACCTGGACTACAGGCACCTACCACAATGCCCGGCTAATTTTAGAGATGGGATCTTGCTCTTGCTCAGGCTCGTCTCGAACCTGTGAGCTCAGGGCACTCCACCCGCCTTGGCCTCCCAGAGTACTAGGATTACAGGCACGAGCCACCATACCAGGCCAATTTTATGTATTTTTTCAGAATATTTTATCATTCTAAAATTCAAATACAGGATGGCCATAAAATTCAGATAGAGGTAATTATCCTCTACATGATATACCTTGACCACCTGTATGTCCTAAAATGGAAGGGGATTAATAAGAAAAAAAATTCAAATATCACATGAAGACGGGCCCTATTAGAATCCAAACACTGAAAGATAGGGAGAAGCTTCAAAATGTCCAAAATTGTCTTGCTTTAAAATGGAAAATAAAACTCTGATCAAAACCTCGAAAGAGAGGTTTTCTCAGATTATTATAATTGAAATTTCTCTCAACCATCCTAGAAGACTGAATTGCCTCTAATTTCTTTATAATGAAATATGTTTCAAAATTGTTATATAAAGGGATCAATTAGCTGGAGTGGGCAACAAAAAATGTAGGGAGGAAAAGTATCACAAAATTGTGCCAAGTATATAAAAGAATGTTATTCTTCTGCATTTTAGTTCCCTGTAGTTTTAAAAACTTTTTAAAATGTGTAAGTTGTTGACTTTTATCATTCTAACTGAATTTTCACTCTGATACCTAAATTTGTATTATTTTTCTTAAAGAAGGCCTTTCAAATTATAAGAGTTTCAAGCCTCACAAATTCTGGCTCCTCCCCTGGTGACCACTGATGCCCCAATGGGGCAGCTCATAGTGCTCTCTCCACTCTACTGCAGCCTTAACAACCTTTAAAGGTGCACATGCCCAGAGGAGCAACCTTCCCCATTTTCCTTTTTTTTTTTTTTTTAAGTTTTTATTTTTTTTTTTTGTAGAGACAGAGTCTCACTTTATGGCCCTCAGTAGAGTGCCGTGGCCTCACACAGCTCACAGCAACCTCCAACTCCTGGGCTTAAGCGATTCTCTTGCCTCAGCCTCCCGAGTAGCTGGGACTACAGGCGCCCACCACAACGCCCGGCTATTTTTTGGTTGCAGTTCGGCCAGGGCCGGCTTTGAACCCGCCACCCTTGGTATATGGGGCCGGCGCCTCACCGACTGAGCCACAGGCGCCGCCCAACCTTCCCCATTTTCATCTCCAATAACACCACCCAAGCCCTACTAACTGTAAGGCCTTAGTAAAGATCTGTCCAAAAATACCCCAGAGTGTGGAGATTAATTGCAGATGACCTAAATTTCTAAACAAATACATATCACAAAATGGGTAATCTCCTATTAATCCACTCCTAAAAATGGCATTTGACTCTTAAAGATTTTCTAACATGTATGACCACATAGGTAATTATCCTCTAACTACGTTTTAAAAGCCAATGAAGAAAACAAAAACCAAATCATGGTCCTTCTGACTGACATGACCTTGTCCCAGGATCAAATTTATTTATGTTTTTCTTCCTCTGGTGGTGAAGAACATGTACATCCTACTTTGAATTTTCTAGCAGGTTATCTTTAATTTTTTTAATCATACTACCATCTATATTTTTCTAATTATAAATGTGAAAAATAAAACAGTAAAGCCTGGGCTTTTATTTTCTCCCAGCAGTCAATGTCCCACATTATAATCCTCCCAAGCTACTTCCCAATTTCTATTAGCTAATCTGCATCTAGATTTATTATTATTATTGTTGTTGTTTTTGAGACAGTCTTACTGTATTGCCCTTGGTAGAGTACTATGGTGTCATAGCTCACAGCAACCTCCAACTCTTGGACTCAAGAGATCCTCTTGCCTCAATTTTTCTATTTTTTTTTTTTTTTTTTTTTAGTAGAGACGGGGTCTTGCTCTTGCACAGGCTGGTCTCAAACTTGTGAGCACAAGCTATCCACCCACCTGGGCCTCCCAGAGTGCTAGGATTTACGGGCATGAGCCATGATGCCTGGCCTATTATTGGTATTGGTATTGAATAATTGGGATTTTCTTCATTACATATCTTCTCTTTCAAGATTTACAACATTTAAACTTTGATTTGTAATATTTGTACAAGCCTGTGATTATTTAGATTTACATTTATGCTTAAATTACTTCAATTCAGTATCAGTTTTAATAATAAAACCACCCCATATGAGTTATTCCAATTAGTCTGTTAGTTGATTGGAATATACCTATCAAAAAGTTTTGTTCTTAGAGAGACAGGATCTCACTGACACCCAAGTGTCAATATGCCCAGGATGAGGCTGAGGCGGGTGGATTGCCTGACTTTACAAATTTTGAGACCAGCCTGAGCAACAGCAAGACCCCATCTCTTAAAAAAAAAAAAACAGCCCAGAGTTATGGTGGGTGCCTGTAGTGCCAGCTATTCAGGGGGCTGAGGCAAGAGAATTGCCCAAACAAGAGTTTGAGGTTGCTGTGAGCTATGACACTACAGCACTCAATGGAGGGAGACCCTGTCTCAAAAAAAAAAAAAAATATATATATATATATATATCACTGCAGCCTTGAACTCACCAGGTTCAAGCAATCCTCCTGCCTCAGCCTCCCCAAGCAACTCAGGCTACAACTACATGCCATCACACTTGGCTAATTTTTTAATTTTACTGTAGAAACAAGGTCTCACTATGTTGCTATGTTGCCCAAGCTGGTCTTGAACTCCTGGCAACAAGCAATTCTGCCTTGGCCTCCCAAAGTGTTAGAATTACAGCCATGAGCTGCCCGCTGCACTGGGACAAAGGTTTAAGAAAACCTTACAGATGGCATATAGAAAGATTTCAGGTACAGGTAGAAGAAAAAAGCTAAAACAACCTTCAACAGTAGAGAAACACATTAGCTCACATAACTCCAAAGTCCAAAAGCAGGGTGAATGCCCACTGAAGGCCATGTTCTAGCTCCCACTTCTATTATCAGAGAACATTTTTATGTTGCCTTCACAAATTAACAACAGTTAGGACAATTATTTAATTCTTTGGTCACTACCTTTGTTCCCTTTAAAACTCTTGGCTTTAGCTCCACTACACTATCTTCTAGCAGATGTTGTAGAAAAGTCTAAAACCATCCTTTTCTTTCTTCATAAATAATCTCTCCCCTATTCCACTTCTCACTGGCTATTTATAAGGTACTTTCCTTAGTCCTATATGCATTAGAATGAATATATATATATATATATATTTTTTTTTTTTTTTTTGAGACAGAGTCGTGCTTTGTTGCCCTCAGTTGATTGCCGTGGCATCACAGCTCACAGCAACCTCAAACTCTTGGCTTAAGCAATTCCCCTGCCTTAGCCTCTGAGGAGTTAGGACTACAGGCACCCACCACAACACCTGGCTATTTTTAGAGACGAGATCTCCCTCTGGCTCAGACTGGTCTCCAACTCGTGAGCTCAAGCAATCCACCCGCCTCAACCTTACAGAGTGCTAGGATTATAGGCGTATGCCACAGGGCCCAGTTTATGTTAGAATATATCTTGCTTTTTCCATTAATTTCATCTAATGCATAATAAACTCTGAATATACAGAAGTGGCTGGTATTCTTTTGCAGCTCAAAGACACTTTTTCCCATTGACTCTTTGATTACTGTTTCTATTTGTTAGGAATCTTCTTGAGAAACAACACTTAACTCACAGCAATAATTTAACTGTCCACATTGTAAATTTTGCTCTTCATGAACCCTAATGGCATTTTAAAATTCTGCAAATGCATTTATATCATTTCAGTATCTCTCTCCAGCTCATGTGGTTCATTTTATAATTCCATCTGCCTCTCAACCAACTAGCTCTCAGCTTGGCCTGTTGCCTTATCTCATCTTTCAAATTACTTCAGTCTTTTTTGAATTGTATTAAAAACAGCACACAGCAGATTCAATCTGAAATTTATTTCTAGTTTCTATAATTAATCTTTTTCCAACATTATACTTTGCCTCTGCCTCAAAAACTATATACCCCTCCTATTTTCTTCCAGCAACATGCTGCTCTTTTACTTTGAAAAACAATTGAACAATGATACTTAGGCCAAATTTTTTCCAAAAGAAAAGAATAATTGGTTCTCTTTAGAATGCTAAGGGGGGGACAGGGAAGGAGCCTGTTTGTTGTTGTTTTATTTTTTTCAACTCTTTAAATTTGTAAGCTACAGGACTTGAGCATATATGAACTACATTTCCAATTCCAGGAAGGTCCAGCTTCAAGGGAACTTTAGATCTGTTGGGTCTCCTTCATGAATCTATTGTGTTGGTTCTGGGTTCTAGTTTCTATACCTAACTCCTTCTGACCTGGTTTCCACTCTAGATGGGTGGGACACCACCCAACACACCAGGAAGGAAGACTGTGGTGTCAAGGAGAAGCACTAGTAGTTTTCAGCATGGTGAAGCCACACATGTCCTTTGGCCTCCGGTTTGTGCTATTCCTCCGGTTGTTGCTGCACGGGAATAAGCCCAGCCCCAGCTGCCTGTGACCATTGGGGATTGTTAGGCCTCACTCACTCTGCTCTTCCAAATTAGCAGAGCCAACATCACATCTTCTGGTGCTTCTTGTTGCCCTACAGAAGTCTTAGGAAACAGTGATGAGTCAGGTCCCGGTATTTCTTCACTCTGATCCCACCATCTATTATGATTCAGCTTTTCAACCTTTTTGTTCTCCTCTCAATTACTTACATCAGGATCTGGTGATTCAAGGAGAGAGGTGGGGTAGGAAGTTAGACAAATGCTAGTGCCCAAGTCACGTCTTCCCTGGAAGTTACCTATGATCTTTTTTTTAATCTGATCTTTTATCTTCTGCGTTCTTTCTTTCACAGTCAGTCTATCTTTCTATAGAAATTTTGTATTAAATTTTCTCTTTTATGCTGTTGAGTTTTTTCATCCATCTGGAGGTCTTTGCTTTCCATATACGTTTAACACATTAACTATCATGTAATTGTATTTAACTTAAACTACTTTTGAGCCCAGGGCCTCTTGAAGCACATGTAACTCACACATTTCTTGACCTACCTTGACCTAATAAAATACCATGGCCCCAAGGCAAAAAGAATTTTTTTAGTTGTGGCAGTCAATGTGTTAAATATAAGATGAAGGTAGTTGTGTGGCTTTCTTAGAGTTATACGTAGTATCTTTTCTCACTAGATATCCTCTTAAACGGGAAGGTTCACTGTGTTTTCTGTGTTTGTGAGAAAAGCCTGCCCAATGATAGGTTTCCCTTGAAGTCAGGAGAAGAACCATTAGGCTGAGATGCCCCCATAATACATAAAAATAGAAAATCCACATAAAAAATGTACTTGGGCTGTTGATACATACCCACAGAGCTCCTACTCTCCCCAAGCAGGGAATTCAATCTACATAAAAAAATATTTTTGGCTCAGCGCCTATAGCACAGTGGTTACGCGCCAGCCACATACACCGAAGGCAGCAGGTTCCGACTTGGCCCAGGACAGCTAAACAACTGCAACAAAAAAAAAAAATAGCCAGGTGTTGTGGCGGGCACCTGTAGTCCCAGTTACCTGGGAGGCTGAGGCAAGAGAATCGCTTAAGCTCAAGAGTCTGAGGTTGCTGTGAGCTGTAATGCCGTGACACTCTACCAATGGCGAGTTGTTGTCTTGATATATAGAAACACTAAAAAAAAAAAAAAAAAAAAAAAAAAAAAATTAGGCAGCGCCTGTGGCTCAGTAAGTAGGGCACCAGTCTCATATACCAAAGGTGACGTGTTCAAACCCGGCCCCTGCCACACCGCAACAAAAAAAATAGCCAAGCGTTGTGGTGGGCACCTATAGTCCCAGCTACTCAGGAGGCTGAGGCAAGAGGCCCAGGAGTTGGAGGTTGCTGTGAGCTGTGTGACACCAGGGCACTCTACTGAGAGCAATAAAGCTAGAGGCTTTTTTTTTTTTTTTTGAGACAGAGTCTCACTTTATATTATATATTATACGTATTCCAGGTGTACAACATGTTGTCTTGATATACAGAAACACTGTGAAATGACTGCCACAGTCAAGCTAATTAACATGCCCATCACCTTACACAGTTGCCTTCTGTGTGTGTGGTGTGAAAATACTTAAAATCTTCCTTAGCAAATTTCAAGTATAAAATACATTATGACTAACTATAGTCACAGCACTGTACATTAGGCCTCCAGCAATTATTCATCCTATAACTAACTGCAAGGACTATACACTTTAACCAAAGTCTCCCCATTTCTCCTAGCCCCCTTTTCCCAGTCTCTTTGCTATTTCAAATTACTTTCCTATCAGTTGTTGGGATTTCAGGGTGAACCGGGGATGAAAGTTTGGTGTTCTGGCTCAGCACCTGTGGCTCAAGAGGCTAAGGTGCCAGCCACATACACCTGAGCTGGCGGGTTCGAATCCAGCCCTGGCCTGCCAAACAACAATGTCGGCTTCAACCAAAAAAAAAAAAACAAAAATAGCTGAGCATTGTGGTGGGCGCCTGTAGTCCCAGCTACTTGGGAGGTGGAGGCAGGAGAATCGCTTGAGCCCAGGAGTTGGAGGTTGCTGTGAGCTGTGATGCCACAGCACTCTACCCAGGTGACAAAAAAAAAAAAGAAAAGAAAGTTTGGTGTTCAATGAGAGTTTGAGGCCAGGCACAGTGGCTCCTACCTGTAATCCTTGCACTCTGGGAGGCCAAGGTGGGTGGAATGCTTGAGCTCATGAGTTCAAGACCAGCCTGAGCAAAAACAGTGAGACCCCCATCTCTACTAAAAACAGAAAAACTGAGGCAAGAGGAATACTTGAGCCCGAGTTGGAAGTTGCTCTGAGCTATGACACTATGGCACTCTATCCAGGGCTATAGATTAAAACTCTGTCTCAAAAAAAAATTAGGGCGGCCCCTGTGGCTCAGTCGGTAAGGCGCCGGACCCATATACCGAGGGTGGTGGGTTCAAACCCGGCCCCGGCTGAACTGCAACCAAAAAAAAAATAGCCGGGCGTTGTGGCGGGCGCCTGTAGTCCCAGCTACTCAGGAGGCTGAGGCAAGAGAATCACTTAAGCCCAGGAGTTGGAGGTTGCTGTGAGCTGTGTGATGCCATGGCACTCTACTGAGGGCCATAAAGTGAGACTCTGTCTCTACAAAAAAATTAAAAAAAGAACAGGTACTTTATAACCAAATAGACTGAAGGTTCACCATCCCACTCTCCTATAATACCCTGTTTCCCGAAAATAAGACAGTGTCTTATTTTAAGGTGTGCTCCCAAAGATGCACTAGGTCTTATTTTCAGGGGACATCTTATCTTTCCTGTAAGTAGGTCTTATTTTCGGAGGATGTCTTATTTTCGGGGAAACAGGGTATTTCATTACATCAGAAATTACTTCAAAAATGCAGCGGTCTAGGCTCAGCACCTGTGCCTCAAGTGACTAAGGCGCCAGCCACTTACACCTGAGCTGGCAGGTTTGAATCCAGCCCGGGACCACCAAACAACAACAGCTGCAACAAAAAAATTAGCCGGAAAAAAAAAAAAAAAAAAAATTAGCCGGGCATTGTGGCGGATGCCTGTAGTCCCAGCTATTTGGGAAGCGGAGGCAAGAGAATCGCTTGAGCCCAGGAGTTGGAGGTTGCTGTGAGCTGTGATACCACAGCACTCTACCCAGGGTGACGGCTTGAGGCTGTGCCTCAAAAAAAAAAAAAAAAAAAAATGCAGAGGTCTAAAAAGCAGCAAATCAATAATTTATAAATCCAAAAAGAAGCTACCACACCTGTAGTCCCAGCTACTTGGGAGGCTGAGGCAAGAGAATCTCTTATTTTGTTTTTGTTCTTTTTTTTTTTTTTTTTTTAAAGAGGAGAGTCTCACTTTATCGCCCATCACAGCTCACAGCAACCACCAACTCCTGGGCTTAGGCAAGATTCTCTTGCCTCAGCCTCCCAAGTAGCTGTGACTACAGGCGTCCACCACAATGCTCAGCTATTTTTTTTTTTGTTGCAGTTTGGCTGGGGCCGGGTTCGAACCCACTACCCGCAGTATATGGGGCCAGGGCCCTACCCACTAAGCCACAGGCACCACCCAAGAGAATCCCTTAAACCCAAGAATTGGAGGTTGCTGTGAGCTGTGATGCCACAGCATTCTACCAAGGGCGACATAGTGAGACTATGTCTCAAAAAACCTTTCTTAAAGTTTAAAAACAAAATAGAGTAATAAATAAGGTGGGGGGGGGGAAGACATGTAGGAAGTTTCTTGAAAGATTACAAAAAATGTTTCTTTCAGTGGGAGGCAGAAAATAGAAACTTGTGAGAACCAAGGAGACAGAACTTTCTTAGTGTAAAATAGCAAGGACTTTTCAAAATATCGTTCTTGCTGGCACAGATACAGCAACGATCTATGAAGGAAAGCAAAATTATCTTTCCATAAATGTGTTCATTAGTACTTGTGGATTATATGTGATGAAGCGCCATCGGTTTATTTTTCCTATTAAGTTTAAACAGCCTTAAGACATTGAACAACGTTCTTGTGCTGAAAAATACATTTATTACTGAAGTCCTGAATTATTTTATATAACACAGAAATGCAAAAGAGTATCTAAAAATAAGAGTATGGGATTTCAAGGAAATCTGTCCATAAAATCAAACCTAAAAAGAATAACAGAACTGCATGATTTCACAAGCAGTCCTGGTCTCAAATGGCCCCCAAACAGGATGTCTGGCTACAATTAGAAGAAATATGACCCCCTTAACACAAAAAAAGAAAAACAAAATGCTTGAGACACTCAAGTAAGTGAAAATCGCTAGTCTTATGATTGTTACATTAATCACAAAAACTGTTTTAAAAGACATAGTTCATTTTCCACTACAGGGTGATGATATGTACTTAAAGACAGAGTTGATTAAAAATGCAAAGCTTCTATAGTAATAACATTGAAGCAGACAAATTTAAAATTTCATTTGATTAAACAGATAAATACAAACTTATTTGCTTTATGGTAAACACAAAAATTTGAGTACTCCTGAACAAATTTAAGAGAACTTGGCTTTCTTTCACACATCATTGCTCTCTATACCAACACGCATTTGAATGAACCATATTTTGAAGACTCTTTGCCCTGTTTTATGACAGAGTTCAATCCTCTGAATTCTCACGGTGTTAATATATTCTGCCTCCCACTAAAAACAATGTGTCATCTTCATGTATATTCTCTGGTTACATGGTATGTGCATAATATTAAAAAACTAAAATTCCATCTAGACTAGTCACAAACAAAATTAGTACTTCAGAATGGAATTTAAATCAGTCATCTGAAAGGGAGACTCCTAGATCCTGTTGCTATTTCTTGAATACTTTTATAGAGTGTCGTTTTTTTTCCCACCCTGCCCTTTCCTTTATTGACTTTTCATACAATGAGTTTGCTATGACCATCTCCGGATATATGAACAACAAAAAAGTTACAGCTGGATCCTGTATTAGTCTCAGCTACAGCGAAAGCTTTTTTTTTTTTTAAGACAACGTTTCATTTTGTCCCAATCGGTAGAGTACTGTGATGTCACAGCTCACAGCAAACTCAAACTCTTGGGCTTAGGCGATTCTCTTGCCTCAGACTCCCGAGTAGCTGGGACTACAGGTGCCTGCCACAACGCCCAGCTATTTTTTGTTGCAGTTTGGCTGGGGCCTAGTTTGAACCCGCCACCCTTGTTATATAGAGCCTGTGCCCTACCCACTGAGCCACAGGCACAGCGCCCAAGTTTTGTTTTGTTTTTTTTTTTTATCAATAGGAAAGTGTTGAGGGAGGGAAGAAGAAAAAGGAAGACTCCATTCCTGAGAGATTTAAGGTTTGTTCTTCATCCAAGGATTTGACAGCAAAAGCACCTCTTTTAAATTATGTAAATATAATTTGTCTCACTAAATTTTCCAATTCTGAGGTTCACGTCTTTATAAAATCACAGCCAAATACTAAAATAAAATCTGTACTATGTTAAGCCAGGTAACTAATCACCTCCATATGGATGTAGGTCTAAGAAACCACTGTATATGCTTATTCCAAGTTCACTCACACACATACTCCATTGACATCTGGGCTTTTAGTAATTCCTTTTGGTAGTTACCAACTCAATCCCCATTTACCAAAGAACAAGAAAAATGAATGTGACTTTGTCCTTGCGTCAAGTAGATGATTTCAACATATTTATAATTTTTAAAATGACAGTAAAGAAACCAAAGCATTTATTTCTTCTGCTATTACATACAATCTAATCTACAGGATGCAAATAATAATTTTGGGCAATGAGCCTGGACTCTTCCAAAAAGTTTATGGCATGTGCGTGCTCGCACACACATACACACACACACAATTAAGAGACTGAAGAGATAACTAAATCCAAGGAGTAAATTTTGATTATAGCCTACATAGGTTTTTATTTTTTTTGTAGAGACAGAGTTTCACTTTATTGCCCTCGGTAGAGTGCCGTGGCATCACACAGCTCACAGCAACCTCCAACTCCTGGGCTTAGGCAATTCTCCTGCCTCAGCCTCCCAAGTAGCTGGGACTACAGGGCCTGCATAGGTTTTTTTTAAAAAGGCTATAGAAGACATTTTGGAAACAACTAGGGAAAAGTAGAGTTTGAACTATGTGTGAAATAATATTATGGAATTACTGTTAGTTTTCCTAAGTGTGATAATGATTGTGGTTATGGAAAACGTCCTTAAAAAACAAATGCTAAAGTATTTAGGGGAAAAGTATTATGATGTTTGAAATTTACTTTCAAATGATTCCATAACAAAAACACTTTTTATAATATATATTAAAGAGAGACAAAATGAACGTGCTATAATGTTAACTTATGAATTTAAGTGATGGGTATATGCATATTCACTGTACTGTGCCTTCAACTTTTCTGTAGATTTGAATATTTTCTTTTTTTTTTTTTTTTTTTTTGGTTTTTGGCCGGGGCTGGGTTTGAACCTGCCACCTCTGGCATATGGGACCAGCGCCCTACTCCTTGAGCCACAGGCGCTGCCCTAGATTTGAATATTTTCAAAATACAAAGTTGGGAAGAAAAGGTACAATAATCGTATTGCCAATCAATGATTCCCAAAACCAACAATAGCAATTCTTCCAACTCATCTTGCTTGAAAAATAAATATGGGAAGGTGGTCATAATTATGATGATGACCAACAGTTTTTGGGTTTTTGTTTTTATTTTTTCATTTGTTCTTTGAGACAGAGCCTCACTCTGTTGCCCTGGGTACAGTACCATAGCATCATAGCTCACAGCAACCTCAAACTCTTCAGGCAATCTTCTTGCCTCAGCCTCCTGACTAGCTGGGCTACAGGCACTTGTCACTACTCCTATTTTTTTCTATTTTTAGTAGACACTCTTGCTCAGGCTGGTCTTAAACCCCTAAGCTCAAGCAATCCACTCACCTCAGTCTCCCAGAGTGCTAAGATTACAGGCGTGAGCCACCATGCCCACCCGATGACTAATAATTTTTGAATGCCTAATTATTCAAGATTTTTGATAAATTTTTTAATATAAATCATTTCATTTGTTTTTTAATATCCATTTTACATGAGAAAATTGAAGCTTGGGAGATTAACTTACACAAAGTCACAAGGCTAGAAACAACAGAGCTGCATATATTCACACAAAAATATGTTGATGCCAAATTTAACAATCAGGTTCAAATGTTTAAACTCATCAGCATACAGAAAGTATACACAGAAATTCCCCAAACAAACCATTAACATTGCAGTTGACCATCACCAGATAAAGTACAAACAACAAAACTTTCTGCCTTGAATTAGAATTATCTGAAATATCTTCACTAGCTGACCTGATATCACAAATAAGCAAAAATTCTGAAATCCTAATTCCCAGAGACCAGAGGGTAGAGCAACTCTCCCATCCCATAAGAGTAAGACTATTCAGGAATGGCTGCATGGTTATCTCCAGCATGATTCATCCCGACAAAGTCAGCAAGAAAGAAGTGTGGCTTGGGATGGGAAAGGCTGTCTATCACAGTGCTGCTGTGCTTCAGCATCCCATCAATGGATGGAAGGAGGGAAAGTGGGAGGAGAATCTTAGGGAAATTAGGAAAAAGATAATCTTCAATTTTAAGCCTCTAATAAAGTTAAGGACTTATACTAAAAGACAGTCTCGTTGCTCTATAATGTAAGGAAGACGCCAGTTTAAAAAGACCACCCAACAAGCTTGGCCTTTAATCCCTTTCACCAAAGTTGGAATGGTATGATTCTTTAAAGAAATGGCACTCCTATAAAATCTCTTCCCGAAATTTCCAGTCACCAATCCAACCAACTATATTTCTTGATTGCGGAAACCAAAATAAAACCACCCATGCCAAACTCCTGAAATTCAAAAACTTCTGCTAGATATTTTCACCAAAGGGAGTCCATTGACCACTGGTTCAAACAATGGGCTCAAGGGCACACTCCCAATTTCAGAACTCTTAAGCAGGACTGCACCAAATATCAAGGTGGCTAGAAGAACTAGGATAGCAGACTTTTCACTGAAGAGGGAAATTCTTTTTCAACATATCTCAACCTATATAGGTAAAGTGGAAAAAAGAAATAAAAGTTTTAATGCAAAACTTAGCCAAAACACTTCTAAAATTACCATCTTTAGATGCAAGATAGTCCACTCTTCACCAGGATCATAATATGTAATACCTGTCAGTAAGACAGGGCAAAGAGAGAAGGCCCCAGATTCCTTCAGTGGGAAAAGAAAAAAGGAGGTGGGGGACATGTGAAGGCAGTGTAAACGTAATAGAAAGGGACTTAAATCCTAAAACCAAATGTCCAAGCACTATTAGAAGCAGAACACAGAGGAAATGTCTCAAGCTATTGCCTGGGTAGAGTGCCATGGCGTCATAGCTCATAGCAACCTCCAACTCGGGTTCAAGCAATCCTCTCACTTTAGTTTTTCTATTTTTAGTAGAGATGGGGTCTCGCTTTTCTATTTTTAGTAGAGATGGGGTCTCCCCTCGAACCCATGAGCTCAAGCAATCCACCCACCTCAGCCTCCCAGAGTGCTAGGATTACAGGCGTGAGAAATAAAAAAAAAAATTAAAAAAAGAAAGACCAGTCTGACCATAGAAAGGAAGAAAAGAAAAAGAAAAAAAAGAAAAAGAAATAAAAAAAAAAGAAAGGAAGAAAAGGTATGACTTTCTTTTGTGAAAACAGAAACATCCTAGTAAACATCTGACTGGTAAACAGCTTAACCACAATTTTATATGAAAAGGCTAAATTTCAGAAACATATTACTTTAAGAATCCATAGCAAACACCCTATGATTCCCGAGTAAATGCAACGTTTTAGAAGAACCCTTATCCAATATTAAAATCTTTACACATAAGGCAATGAAAGGCATCATTTTATTCTCAAAATGTTTCATGCTCTCAGAAGTGTGGCCATATACTGAATCAAAGTCTGAAATCATTCTCCTCCTACACATGGGAAATACAGCCTCATCATGTGAACAGGCCAAATATTTAAAAGACACTAAATTCTGCAATTTTCCCATACTCTAACACAAACAAAAAAGAATTAATTTGTCTGATCCTTCCCTCAACTCAAAAAAATTTTAATCTAATTGTTGAAACTCGGAAAAGAGCATTCTTGATCATTTTCTTCTATTTCCTCTCTGGTAACAACTAAAAGAAAGTCCTGTATTCTAACAGAATATTAAATTGCCAATTGTCTGCCACTTTTGATTATTGCAGTTTCCTAAATGTTTGTTAAAATAAATACCATCATAAAGATTTGCCAAATGAAACTACTAACATATCTCTAAGCATAGGAAAATATATTTTCTTTATTTAAAAGTGGGAGAAAAGTGTTAATATACCAAAAAGAAAATATAACCTAGTTCAGTTCTTAAAATAATAAATATACATGCTTAATGAATATTTATAGAAGAGAAAAGATACTTTTCCCTTTGCACTCTATGACAATGAGATCCTTGTTGAATGAATGAAAGAATGAAACCTATCTGCTACACAGCCTGTATCAGTCCAGGCACCTTTATCTCTAAGGGACTATATACTCCTACTCAACTGTTTAAACAAGAAGAGTATTTATTGTCCCATACTATAGGAAGTGTGAAGACAAGGAGGTTCCTGAGTAGGATAAATTCAGCAGCAGCAGCAAGAATCCAGTTGGTCATCCTCAGCACGTGGGCTTGGAAATAGGTAAAGTTTAGAGACACCATGAATAGAGGCTGGCTATCTACCTGGGCCCAAGCAGAGGTCCTCAAACTACGGCACGCAGGCCACATGTGACGATGTGATTGTATTTGTTCCCGTTTTGTTTTTTTACTTCAAATAAGATATGTGCAGTGTGCATAGGAATTTGTTCATAGTTGTTTTTTTTTAAACTATAGTCCACCCCTCCAATGGTCTGAGGGACAGTGAACTGGCCCCCTGTTTAAAAAGTTTGAGGACCACTGGCAGTGTAAGAAATGGAACTGTCTCCTTATTTTAGAAGGAAGAAACTTCTCTGAGAAGCCCTCTACAAACTGGCCTTCACATTGGCCAGACTTGGGTTACACTCCCACCTCTCCTCCAATAGACGCAAAAAATGGTCTGCTCAAATCATTTAAGATTTCACCCCTTTGTGATGATAAGGTCCCATTCTCTTATGGATATATAAACAAATCACGGTTCTGTAAACAAGGAAGATGGATTTGTGAGGTGTTCATGCCTATAATCCTAGTACCCTGCGAGGTCAAGGTGGGTGGATTGCCTGAGCTCACAAGTTCAAGACCAGCCTGAACCAGAGCAAGACCTCATCTCTAAAAATAGCAAGGCGCTGTGGTGGGCACGTGTAGTCCCAGCTATTTGGGTGGCTAAGGCAACAGAACTGCTTAAGCCCCTGAGTTTGAGGTTGCTGTGAGCTGTGACACCATGGTACCCCCTGTCTCAAACAAAAAATAAATAAATAAAAGATGGATTTGTGATAGAAAACCAAGTGTCTGTTACACAGAGGCAAAAAAGGCTACAACGACGACCACAAACTACGGTAGAACCTCTGTAAGTTGAGGTTCAAAATAGTCAACATAGAGGTGGGCAATGTAAGGAACTAGACCTACTGTATTGATATGTACATGTGGTGCATGTCTGCTCTATGAAAATCAGGTCAACTTAAGGAGGTGGGTCGATGTAGGGAAGTGGTCAACTATGGAGGTTCTACTGTATATGGCAATGAGCAACACAGAAATAAACAGCTTGGGCTGGGCACGGTGGCTCACGCCTATAATCCCTGCACTTGGGAGGCGGAAGCGGATGGATTGCCTGACCTCACAGGTTCACCACCACCCTAAGCCAGAGCAAGACATCATATCTAAAAATAGCTGGGCGTCATGGTGGGCACCTATAGTCCCAGCTACTTAGGAGGCTAAGGCAAGAGAATCACTTAAGCCCAGGAGTTTGAGGTTGCTGTGAGCTATGACACCATGGCACTCTACCAAGGGTGACAAAGTGAGACTGTCTCAAAAAAAAGAGAAAGAAGGGGCGGCGCCTGTGGCTCAGTCGGTAAAGGCGCCAGCCCCATATACCAAGGGTGGTGGGTTCAAACCCAGCCCCGGCTGAACTGCAACCAAAAAGTAGCCAGGCGTTGTGGCGGGCGCCTGTAGTCCCAGCTACTCAGGAGGCTGAGGCAAGAGAATCGCTGAAGCCCAGGAGTTGGAGGTTGCTGTGAGCTGTGTGATGCCACGGCACTCTACCAAGGGCTATAAAGTGAGACTCTGTCTCTACAAAAAAAAAAAAAGAGAAAGAAACGGGTTGATCAATTAATCCTTCCCTCTACCACCCCAAATTATCTAGATCCCATTTTATGGTTTCATATCAAGACTTATAATTTATTTTATAGAAAGAAAAAATGTTTAGCCTTGAATTCTCTGGATCTTAAAAATATATATATTGGCTTGGCACCTGTAGCACAGTGGTTATGGTGCCAGCCATATACAACCTGTAGCACAGTGGTTATGGTGCCAGCCATATACACCAAGGTAGGCGGGTTCAAACCCAGCCTGGGCCAGCTGAAACGATGACAACTGCAACAAAAAATAGCCAGGCGTTGTGGTGGGCACCTGTAGTCCCAGCTACTTGGGAGGCTGAGGCAAGAGAATCACTTAAGCCCAAGAGTTTGAGGGTTGCTATGAATTTGGATGCCACAGCACTATACCAAGGGCGACATAATGAAACTCTGTCTGGAAAAAAAAAAAAAAAAAGTTACAGTATACATTTTTTAAAGTCTAATGGCCACCCTAGTACTTAAATCAACTATAAAAATAGTTAAATAGTGGGCGGTTCCTGTGGCTCAAAGGAGTAGGGCGCCAGACCCATATGCCGGAGGTGGCATGTTCAAGCCTAGCCCTGGCCAAAAACTGCAAAAAAAAAAAAAAAAAGTTAAATAGTTACTACTTTAATAAACCCTCATATTATCAAAATGTGGTTTTAAAGAACTTCCTAAATGTGAAATGCAACCCAGATGTTCACTAAAAAATGAAAACAAGATTGTTTTTGCTTCATAGCAACGAAATAGGTCAACCCATTTCCTCCTTCAAAGAATTCTCAGAGGACCACAAGCTCCACTCAAAGAGCATGTGTTCATATGTATCTGTCCACAGAAAAAGGAAACTCTGTTGTCCAAAATAAACGGAGACTATTACATGTTCCCATGAAAGTGAATGAGAAAATTGCAGCAAGGCTGTATCTACACATTGCCAAACATCTGGATGAAAACTGGGGGGGTGGGAGGGGATCACTAATTACCTAGACATTGGGAAATACTTTTCAATCATTATCCAAATGCTTAGTTTTATAGCAAACTGATTTTATTAATTACGAGAATACATTTTTCAAAAAGAAGAGTACAGTAATTAACAACAACCTTGAAAAGAGTATAAGACAAGAAATTTTATATTATTCTATTTAAACAGTGCTCCTGGTGACTTACTGAAAACCAAGTTAGCTGAAAGAGTAAATTTGCTCTGGGAAAGTAAATCAACATCTTCTTGGCCAACTGAATTGACTCAGGTGAATCTCTTCTAATATTTACATAGTACTAAAAGACATTTATCCAAAAATCAATGCTTGCTGAATTGCCTCTAGCCAAATTATAAACCACTACAGAATCTCATGCCTATTCTATGTTAATTGGGGGCCTGACATTAACATTAAAAAGTTTGTAAATTGGGCGGGGCCTGTGGCTCAGTTGGTGGGGCACCGGCCCCATATTCCAAGGGTGGAGGGCTCGAGCCAGGCCCTGGCTGAACTGCAACCAAGAAATAGCTGGGCGTTGTGGCGGGCGCCTGTAGTCGCAGCTACTTGGGAGGCTGAGGCAGGAGAGTCCCTTAAGCCCAGGAGTTGGAGGTTGCTGTGAGCTGTGTGATGCCATGGCACTCTACCGTGGGCCATAAAGTGAGACTCTGTCTCTACAAAAAAAAAAAAAGGGTTTGTAAATTGGGGCGGCACCTGTGGCTCAAAGGAGTAGGGCACTGTCCCCATATACCAGAGGTGGCGGATTCAAACCCAGCCCAGCCAGAAACTGCAAAAAAAAACTTTGTAAATTAGCCTGTCATGGTGGCTCACACCTGCAATCCTAGCACTCTGGGAGGCCAAGGTGGGTGGATTGCTTGAGCTCACTGGTTGGAGACCAGCCTGAGCCAGAGTAAGACCCCTGTCTCTAAAAATAGTCTGGGATCGTGGTGGGCACCTGTCATCCCAGCTGCTTGGGAGGCTGAGGCTAGAGAATCACTTGAGCCCAAGAGTTTGAGGTTGCCGTGACCTATGACACAGCACTCTGTCTCAAAAAAAAAAAACAAAAAACAAACAAGTTTGTAAGTTTGGTTAACTTCAAAAATCAGGATGGAGAATTATAATTTTTCTATTCTTGTTTAAATGATTTACCATCTTCCCACAAACTCAAAATATGTTCTATTATGTCTTAAGCAGTATTTAGGGTACTTTGATAAACTCTACTTTTAAATCTCCTTTCACTTTGAATGTTTCAAAGTCCTATATTACAAACAAGCTTTCTAAAGGATCTGCCAATTACTTCTTAAAACTAATCTACCTCTCTTAAAGTTACTATACGAAAGAGTTCGAACATGCACGCAGAATTGCTATAACACACCCAATATGAAATACTTGTTCCTCTATCAAAATGACTTACTTGAGGCTCGGCGGCTGTAACTCAGTGGCTAGGGTGCCAGCCACATACACCAGATCTGACAAGTTCGAATCCAGCCCAAGCCTGCCAAACAATGACAAGTACAACCAAAAAATAGCTGGGCGTTGTGGTGGGCACCCGTAGTACCAGCTACTTGGGAGGCTGAGGCAGGACAATCACTTACGCCCAAGAGTTGGAGGTTTCTGTGAGCTATAATGCTATGGCACTCTCCAGAGAGCAACACAGTGAGGCTGTCTCACAAAAAAGAAAAGGGCAGCGCCTGTGGCTCAGTGGGTAGGGCACCAGCCCCATATACTGACAGTGGTGGGTTCAAACCCGGCCCCGGCCAAATTGCATCAAAAAAACCACCAAGCATTGTGCCACCTGTAGTCACAGCTACTCGGGAGGCTGAGGCAAGAGAATCGCCTAAGCCCAGGAGTTGGAGGTTGCTGTGAGCTGTGTGACCCCACCGCACTCTACTGAGGGCAATAAAGTGAGACTCTGTCTCTACAAAAAAAAAGATGACTTACTTGAGAAATATTTCATTGCAAAACAAACAAGCCTTTTTCTCTCACTGAACTCCAACCACTCTGGCCTCTCCCTCCATTCTCCCAAAATACCAAACTTCCATTTAAGGGCCATGGCACATGCCTTCATTCATCAGCAGGCACACATCTTTCCCCACTCGATGCTTAGCCCACTCTAATCTACAATATCTAGGACCCTACCTCTCCCCAAATAGTTTTTCTTTGAGCCAAGAAACAAAGCCTCTCCCCAAATACTTTTTCTTTGTTAACCAAGTCTAGTTAACACTTTTCCAGCCTCATTTTAATCCTCTCAGGAGCATTCAACACAGCTATCTCTTCTTAAAACACTCCTTGCTTAACTTCTGCAATGTCATACAATCTTCAAGGTTTCCTGGACTTCACTGGTTACCCCTTCTCAGTTTCCTTTGCTGTGGTGTCCTCAGTCTTGGAATTTTTCTCCTCTATCTCAACTCTCTCCCCTAGGTGATCTCATCCATTCTCATGAATTAAAATCTTCTCAGTGTTGGGCGGCGCCTGTGGCTCAATGGGTAGGGCGCCGGCCCTATATACCGAGGGTGGCGGGTTCAAACCCGGCCCCGGCCAAACTGCAACCAAAAAATAGCTGGGCGTTGTGGCGGGCGCCTGTAGTCCCAGCTACTCGGGAGGCTGAGGCAAGAGAATCGCTTAAGCCCAGGAGTTGGAGGTTGCTGTGAGCTGGGTGAGGCCACGGCACTCTACTGAGGGCCATAAAGTAAGACTGTCTCTACAAAAAAAAAAAAAAAAAAAATCTTCTCAGTGTTGACCCAAGTTAGCTTTCTAAGTAGCCAATTGCCTTACCTATCATCTCTACTTGGATATCTCATAGACAAGTCAATTTTAAATACTAGAACTGAGGGCGGCGCCTGTGGCTCAGTCAGTAGGGCGCCGGCCCCATATACGGAGGGTGGCGGGTTCAAGCCCGGCCCCGGCCAAACTGCAACCAAAAAATAGCCGGGTGTTGTGGCGGGCGCCTGTAGTCCCAGCTGCTCGGGAGGCTGAGGCAGGAGAATCGCTTAAGCCCAGGAGTTGGAGATTGCTGTGAGCTGTGTGAGGCCATGGCACTCTACCGAGGCCCATAAAGTGAAACTCTGTCTCTACAAAAAAAAAAAAAAAATACTAGAACTGAATTCCTTAGATTTTGCTTCTAGTACAAGCTGACTAGTTCATTACAGACCAACTCTTCTACCAAGAACAACTAAAGACACTGAATAAATTATTAAAAACAATTATTTGGAGGTATCAGAGAGCTACCCATGCAGTGAGGATTCAGGAGGCCAGGATCCCAAAGAGAACGGAAGTGCAAGGAACTGAGCCGAATCATCTGAGCCACTTTTCTCCTAAGTAATTTGCCAATTCACAGCAGAAACCAAAATACCAAATTTAACAGATGAATGAGAATCCAAGATGATCAGCAGACTCTCCACCAGCCTTAGGGGAGGGAGGGGAAGAAAAATTAAGAGTTTGGGGGCTTCCAACTAGAAGAGGCCCTGGTAAACATCCCACTGAGCCCAAGAGTTTGAAGTTGCTGTGAGCTGTCACGCCATAGCACTCTACCCAGGGCCACAGCTTGAGACTCTGTCTCAAAATAAATAAATAAATAAATAATATGAAAAAAGGGCGGCGCCTGTGGCTCAGCCAGTAAGGCGCCGGCCCCATATACCAAGGGTGGCGGGTTCAAACCCGGCCCCGGCCAAACTGCAACCAAAAAATAGCCGGGCGTTGTGGCGGGCGCCTGTAGTCTCAGCTACTCGGGAGGCTGAGGCAAGAGAATCGCTTAAGCCCAGGAGTTGGAGGTTGCTGTGAGCTGTGTGAGGCCACGGCACTCTACTGAGGGCCATAAAGTGAGACTCTGTCTCTACAAAAAAAAATAATAATAATAATAATATGAAAAAATAATAATTAAAATGAAAGGTTTTTTTCCTGAAAGTTTGGGCAAAAAACATGGGTGTGCATTATTCAGGGGAGTGTACTATACACAGAAAAATATTTTAAAAAATAGAAAGACCTGAAACAATCCAGAACGCTAACAGCTATTGTATCAATTCTGAGTAATGTAAACATTGAACATGAGTGCTTGTTTCATTACTTTTTGTACTTTCCTGTATGTTTTTAACCACCACTACCCTGAGCCACCAAGCCCCTCTCTTACCTGAACTACTGCAACAACTCCCTCACTGGTGTCCCCCAAGTCCTCCCTTCTCCTCCAAACCATCATCCAGTCAGGAATCAAGATAACTCTTCTTAAAAAGGTAGAGTTCAATGGTTAAGAATACTATGTAAACAAAAAGTCTGGGTTTAAATCACAGCTCCACTACTTATTAGCTGTGAAATTTAAGGCAAATTACATAGCTTCCCTATGCTTCCATTTCCCTATCTGTAAAAAGTGATAATGCAAACAGTAATTAAATTAAGGTAAGTAAAGCACACAGGACAGAGGGCATTAAGTAAATAGTAGCTAAAAACACTGAAACATATGGACAGTACCTGTGGCTTAGTGGGTAGGGCGCCAGCCCCATATACCAAGTGTGGCAGGTTCAAACCCAGCCCCGGCCAAACTCATTGTGTCACCCTCGGTAGAGTGCCATAGCATCACAGCTCACAGCAACCTCCAGCTCTTGGGCTTAGGCGATTCTCTTCCTTCAGCCTCCCGAGTAGCTGGGATTATAGATGCCTGCCACAATGGCCAGCTATTTTTTTGTTGCAGTTTGGCCAGGGCCGGTATGAACCCGTCACCCTCAGAATATGGGGCCAGCGCCCTACCAACTGAGCCACAGGCACCACCCTACAAAGCTGCTTTCAACCAGGGGTCCTCAAACTACAGCCCGCGGCCACATGAGGCAGTGTGATTGTATTTGTTCCCATTTTGTTTTTTTACTTCAAAATAAGATATGTGCAGTATGCATAGGAATTTGTTCATAGTTTTTGTTGTTGTTGTTGTTGTTGGGGATTCATTGAGGGTACAATAAGCCAGGTTACACTGATTGCATTTGTTAGATAAAGTCCCTCTTGCAATCATGTCTTGCCCCCATAAAGTGTGACACACACCAAGGCCCCACCCCCCTCCCTCCATCCCTCTGCTTTTCCTCCCCCCACATAACCTTGTCATTAATTGTCCTCATATCAAAATTGAGTACATAGGATTCATGCTTCTCCATTCTTGTGATGCTTTACTAAGAATAATGTCTTCCACTTCCATCCAAGTTAATACGAAGGATGTAAAGTCTCCATTTTTTTTAATAGCTGAATACTATTCCATGGTATACATATACCACAGCTTGTTAATCCATTCCTGGGTTGGTGGGCATTTAGGCTGTTTCCACATTTTGGCAACTGTAAATTGAGCTACAATAAACAGTCTAGTACAAGTGTCCTTATGATAAAAGGATTTTTTTCCTTCTGGGTAGATGCCCAGTAATGGGATTGCAGGATCAAATGGGAGGTCTAGCTTGAGTGCTTTGAGGTTTCTCCATACTTCCTTCCAGAAAGGTTGTACTAGTTTGCAGTCCCACCAGCAGTGTAAAAGTGTTCCCTTCTCTCCACATCCATGCCAGCATCTGCAGTTTTGAGATTTTGTGATGTGGGCCATTCTCACTGGGGTTAGATGATATCTCAGGGTTGTTTTGATTTGCATTTCTCTAATATATAGAGATGATGAACATTTTTTCATGTGTTTGTTAGCCATTCGTCTGTCATCTTTAGAGAAGGTTCTATTCATGTCTCTTGCCCATTGATATACGGAATTGTTGGCTTTTTTCATGTGGATTAATTTGAGTTCTCTATAGATCCTAGTTATCAAGCTTTTGTCTGATCGAAAATATGCAAATATCCTTTCCCATTGTGTAGGTTGTCTCTTTGCTTTGGTTATTGTCTCCTTAGCTGTACAGAAGCTTTTCAGTTTAATGAAGTCCCATTTGTTTGTTTTTGTTGTTGTTGCAATTGCCATGGCAGTCTTCTTCATGAAGTCTTTCCCCAGGCCAATATCTTCCAGGGTTTTTCCTATGCTTTCTTGGAGGATTTTTATTGTTTCATGCCTTAAATTTAAGTCCTTTATCCATCTTGAATCAATTTTTGTGAGTGGGGAGAGGTGTGGGTCCAGTTTCAGTCTTTTACATGTAGACATCCAGTTCTCCCAACACCATTTATTGAATAGGGAGTCTTTCCCCCAAGATATGTTCTTGTTTGGTTTATCGAAGATTAGGTGGTTGTAAAATGTTAGTTTCATTTCTTGGTTTTCAATTCGATTCCAAGTGTCTATGTCTCTGTTTTTGTACCAGTACCATGCTGTCTTGAGCACTATGGCTTTGTAGTACAAACTAAAATCTGGTATCTTATACTTAGAGAACCCCAAAGGCTCAACCACAAGACTCCTAGAAGTCATCAAAAAATACAGTAATGTTTCAGGATATAAAATCAGTGTCCACAAGTCAGTAGCCTTTGTATACGCCAAGAACAGTCAAGATGAGAAGCTAATTAAGGACACAACTCCCTTCACCATAGTTTCAAAGAAAATGAAATACCTAGGAATATACCTAACGAAGGAGGTGAAGGATCTCTATAAAAAAAATTATGATGGGTGGCGCCTGTGGCTCAGTCGGTAGGGCGCCAGCCCCATATACCGAGGGTGGCGGGTTCAAACCCGGCCCGGGCCAAACTGCAACCAAAAAATAGCCGGGCATTGTGGTGGGCACCTGTAGTCCCAGCTACTCGGGAGACTGAGGCAAGAGAATCACTTAAGCCCAGGAGTTGGAGGTTGCTGTCAGCTGTGTGAGGCCACGGCACTCTACCGAAGGTCATAAAGTGAGACTCTGTCTCTACAAAAAATAAAAAAAAAGAAAAGAAAATTATGATATCCTCAGAAAGGAAATAGCAGAGGATATTAACAAATGGAAGAACATACCATGCTCATGGATGGGAAGAATCAACATTGTTAAAATGTCTATACTTCCCAAAGCAATCTACCTATTCAATGCCATTCCTATCAAAATACCAACATCATACTTTCAAGATTTGGAAAAAATGATTCTGCGTTTTGTATGGAACCAGAAAAAAACCCATATAGCTAAGGCAGTTCTTAGTAATAAAAATAAAGCTGGGGGCATCAGCATACCAGATTTTAGTCTGTACTACATAGTTTTTTTTTTAACTATAGTACGGCCCTCCAACTGTCTGAGGGACAGTGAACTGGCCCCCTGTTTAAAAAGTTTGAGGATCCCTGCCGGGTGCCTTACCCTCTGCCTGGCCCACTATAGAGGATGCACCTGAAAAGAACTGCCTTAGAGCAGTGTTTCAACCTTTTTTATCTCATGCACACTTGAACCTGTAGTTAAACTTCCACAGCACACTTAAATTATGTTGACCCCAAAACAGAGGGGAAAAAAAGAATATACTTACTGTGCTTTAAACTTCTTCTGAAAATAATTTAATTAATAATCTTTAAAAATGTTCTCAGCACAGAGGTTGAAATCACTTCTTCAGCAGCTTTCCCTATACTTCTCTCATCCCATCCCCATGCTCCTTCTCCAACCTTTTGCTGATTTCCTTTAACATGTTTAGCATAATCTGCAATTATTTTATATACACCTGTTTACCTTTTTCATTTTTCTCCCCAGCTAAACATAAGCTCCACGAACATGAGAAGTCTTTCTGCCTTATTCACCACTATACCTCTCATGCCAAGCATAGAACCCGGTATTTGGTAAGGACACTATGGATATTTGAAGTAAAAGAATACAAAAGAATATGCTCTCAGCATAATCTAACAGCATCTATCATGTCCATTTTAAACATTCTAAAACACACTGGTTAATTTCCTATGAATAGACTGAAAAAATGAGCAACATTTTTATAACTTTACATTTAATATTGTGTTGTTTTTAATATATAGAAATTCCCTCAAAAAGAGAATTTTTTTCATGAAATTGTACTCCAATTTTAGAAAAAGTGAAGATGCTTACTGAAACTTTTTTGAATTTCAAAAACAAAAAGGCATATAGTGAAAAGCTTCCTTCTCACCTATATTCCCTATCCATCCACTCAGTTCCCACCAACCTTCCAAAACAGGTAACCACTGTTACTAGTTCCTTCTTTAATCTTCAGAGAATTTTCATACATATACAAGCACTTATTTAAAAAAAAAAAAAAATGCCAGAGGCTCAGCGCCTGTGGCTCAGAGGCTAGGGCGCCAGCCACATACACGGAAGCTGGTTCGAATGCAGCCTGAGCCTGCCAAACAACAACTACAACCAAAAAATAGCCAGGCATTGTGGTGGGCACCTGTAGTCCCAGCTACTTGGGAGGCTGAGGCGAGAGAATCACTTAAGCCCAAGAGTTTGAGGTTGCTGTGAGTTGTGATGCCACAGCATTCCACCAAGAGCAACATAGTGAGACCCTGTCAAAAAAACAAACAAAAAAAAATACCAGAAATGGTAGCATACAATGCACATTTTGCTACACTTTGCTCTTATAACTTTAGGATATTTTGGAGATATTTACATATCAATTTAGAAAGAGCCTTCCATTTCTTTCCACAACTTCACAACTTTGTTTGCCATCTCAGAAGGTATGATTTATCTGACTGGTCTCCTGTTGATGGACATTCAAACAAGGCTATAAATAATTTTGCTCCTATGTAATCCTGCACACATACAAATACATCTGCAGGTTAAATTCCTAGAACTGGATCACTGGGCCAAAGGATTTATATGCCTATAATTTAAAAGCTATTGTCCAATGGTTCTGTATCTATCAGGGTCCATTCAGAGAAAGTCATCCCTTTAAGGATCTGAAATAGAAAGAATTTAATATAAGGATCTGGTTATATATGTCATGGAAAAACTGCAACATCAAAAAGGAAACAGTAAGACAATCCAGAGATCAGCAAGAAAAAAAGGGACTTCCACTTTTTGGTTGGAAAGTCAAAGGGAAGAAGTATTTCCAAAGTGTAGGAGCTGGAGCCGAAAGGACAGAAGAGATAACGTTTCAAGCAGTTAGAGGGGAGGAGAAATAACCTGGTTTCATCCTTCTTTCTGCCCTTCAGTCTCCCACTGGATAAACCAGCTCTAACCCAGCCGCCTGGGAAATACTGCCTGCAGAGGTGAGTCCTGCAGGGAAAGGGCAAGAAATGGATCTGAGCCAACAGGACACAGGCTAGCTCTGTCTCTTTTACAGATGTGACTAATTTACACTACTACCATAAACGTTTGAGACAACCTTGGCAACAGACTGTTTTCAAACTTAGGAGTTACTGCTTGTCTGACAGGTGAAAGGAAGATCACAATCTAGTCTTAATTTACACATAATTTACTATGAGTGATTTTCAACGTGTGTGCCGAGATGAGTAGCATCTCTTCATGTGAAGCACAGACTCAACCCTCATCTACATTGATGGGAGCGAAGTCGGGTGGGGAGGGAACACCAGTTAAAGTGTCATGGATGGTCTATCCAGGAACATCAATCCCACAGACTCTCAAACTGGGCATGAAGATGGTGACAATGAGCCAAACTGCCAGTTACCTCTTAAGTGGAGACATAGTTCGAGAACTGTTCTACAAAAACTGAAAGTCAACAAAGTCCAAAAGAAATAAAAAATACCTTAACTACACTCCACACACATTATAAGAACAATTTGTTCTTGGGGCGCCAGCCCCATATACCAAGGGTGATGGGTTCAAACCCGGCCCCGACCAAACTGCAACAACAAAATTAGCCAGGCAGTGTGGCAGGTGCCTGTACTCCCAGCTACTCGGGAGGCTGAGGCAAGAGAATCGCCTGGGCCCAGGAGTTGGAGGTTGCTGTGAGCTGTGTTACACCACAGCACTTTACCAAGGGCGATAGCATGAGTCTCTGTCTCTAAAAAAAAAGAACAATTTGTTCTTGTGATCTTGTACCCTGTCTTGCTCCTCCTTGTAACTGCCTTCCAGTTATTCATGCCACCATCCTCCCTGTCCTTATCTTGCACCAATAATTCCTCTCTGTCTGTCTCAGTCTGTCTTTTGTCTTTGTCTCTGTTCTTCCCTAAATAAAATTTAAAAAAAAAAAAAGAATAATTCCTCAGAAAAAAAATCAAAATTAAATTATAGAAACAGCAAGCAGGAATCAATTTTTAAGTCTTTTAACCCGACCAATACATTAACAAAAAAAGACCTTTTAAATTTTCTTTGGGTTTTGCTGTGACCACTGTTTAAATATTTACCTTATCATTTAAATAAACTAAAATTGACTCCCCTGGATACAGTTCAATGTATTCGTATACTCTAAAAATATTCCCCCAAAATGTTATGCCTTACAATCAGCTTGGCAATTGAAACTTTTTTCTCTCAAAGAGTTGAGCTTTCTTTTTAAAAACATGAATTTTAAAGCAAAGCATTTTTAAAAAATCTAAATGGCTTTAACTATAAGAACTGTAAACAGGCATATTAACTGCAAAACAATCAAGAGTTAAATATAAGCACGAGTTTATACAATAATCACAGTGACTCATATTTCAAAACTTTGAAAGATTTTTCAGTCGATTCAAAAATAAATACTTAGGGCCGGGTGTGGTGGCTCACTCCTGTTAATCCCAGCACTGTGGGAGGCCCAGGTAGGTGGATCCCTTGAGCTCAGGAGTTCAAAACCAGTATGAACCAAAAGCAAGACTCCATCTCTACTAAAAAAAAAAAAAAAAAAAAAAAAAAATAGAAAAATTAACCAGGCATCATGGCAGGTGCCTGCTGAGGCAGAAGGTTCCCTTGAGCCCAGGAGTTTGCGGTTGCTGTGAGCTACACCAATGCCATAGCACTCCAGCCTAGGCAATAAATAAATAAATGGCCAGATAGACATATTTTAAATAAATACTTATCCTAAGATTGCCAAAAAATATGTTTAAGTGACTTCCACAATGCAAGGAAAAAAGTTTTGTTTTGTTTTGAGACAGAGCCTCAAGCTATCCCCCTGGGTAGAGTACCGTAGCATCACCTCTCACAGTAACCTCCAACTCCTAGACTTAAGCGATTCTCTTGCCTCAGCCTCCCAAGTAGCTGGGACTACAGGCGCCCACCACAACGCCCAGCTATTTTTTGGTTGCAGCTGTCATTGTTTGGTGGGCCCAGGCTGGATTCAAACCCTCTAGCTCAAGTGTATGTGGCTAGCGCCTTAGCTGTTTCAGCCACAGGCGCCAAGCCAGGAAAAAAGATCTTAAGCCAAATCAGTAAAGCTTAAAAGTTGTTTTCCAATATCTAGCATGCTTCCTAGCATTTCAGTAGATAATAAATACATGTTCATTGTTAAATGCTCCAGTGAGGTGAATTAAATGATACATTTAAAACATTCACATGGGCCAGATATGGTGGGTCATGCCTGTAATCCTATAATCCCAGCACTCTAGGAGGCCCAGACGGATGGATCGCTTGAGCTCACCTGTTGAAAACCTGAGCAAGAGCAAGACCTGTAGTCCCAGCTACTTGGAAGGCTGAGGCAAGAGGATCACTTAATGCTAAGAGTTTGAGGTTGTTGTGAGCTATGATGCCACCTGGGGGCAAAAAAGCGAAACTTGGCTTGGCGCCTGTAGCACGGTGGTTACCACGCCAGCCACATATACCCAGGCTGGTGGGTTCCAACCCAGCCTGGGCCAGCTAAATAACAACAACTGCAAAAAATAAATAAATAAATAGCCGGGAGTTGTGGCAGGTGCCTGTAGCCCCAGCTACTTGGGAGGCTGAGGCAAGAGAATCACTTAAGCCCAAGAGTTTGAGGTTGCTGTGAGCTGTGACGCCACAGCTCTCTACTAAGGGTAACATAGTGAGAGTCTGTCTCAAAAAAAAAAAAAAGAAAAGAAAAGAAAAGAAAGACTCTGTCTCAACAAAAAATAAAAATTAAATAAAACATTCGCATGCCTTTTATAAGGTGGGTTCTTTTTCAAATTTAAAAGTAATATATACTTTATTCTAGAAATCTGGACAATATAAAAACTAAGAACATTAAAAATTCATAATGCCGGGGCGGCGCCTGTGGCTCAAGGAGTAGGGCGCCGGTCCCATATGCCAGAGGTGGCGGGTTCAAACCCAGCCCCGGCCAAAAAAAAAAAAAAATTCATAATGCCCTACTCGGGAGGCTGAGGCAAGAGAATCGCGTAAGCCCAAGAGTTAGAGGTTGCTGTGAGCCGTGTGACGCCATGGCACTCTACCCGAGGGCGGTACAGTGAGACTCTGTCTCTACAAAAAAAAAAAATTCATAATGCCAACAGTTTTTACCATGTTTAGACCATGATGTATAAAAGTGCCTCTTCTTTTTGTGACAGACTCTCATTTTGTCACCATCAGTAGAGTGCCATGGCATCATGATAGCTCACAGCAACCTCAAACTCTTAGGCTCAAGTGATCCTCCTGCCTCAGTTTTTCTAATTTTAGTAAAGACAGAGTCTCACTCTTGCTCAGGCTGGTCTCAAACCCCTGAGCTCAAGCAATCCACCCACCACGGCCTACTGGAGTGCTAGGTTTACACTGCACCCGGACTAAAACCGCTTATTTGTAAAAGTTGGAAAATGTTTCATCCAGTAAACTTCCATAATTTACTTCACCATTCCCCTACCATTGTGCATTACTATTTGCCATTTTTTACTATTATAGATGGTATAATGCATAAACTTCAGGCATTTATTTCAAGTTTGCTTTCCTGTGATGTATTCCCAAAAAGGATATTATTAACAGACCAAAGGTAGTTGTTTTAAGACTTTTGATACTTAATACCATCCTTTGCTATAATACTCAAGATCTATCTGTAAATTTCTGGAGTACTTTAGGGTTTTTTTTTTCTTTTTATGCCTGCTTTTACCTCTAAGTCTACATTTCTTCACTCACAGAGTTGAAAGCACCTTCCAAACAAAATCACCAAGCCAGCTAAGCTAGCTACCTTGAGTCTAATGTCAAACGTTTAAATATTACAGTTGTCTTTATTTTCTAACAAGAGAAAAGAGCTATGCCAAATTGTGACAGGCAGGAAGCATGGCACCAACAGGGAATCCATTACTTAGGATCTCCAGTCTCCAGAAGGACAGCCTGGGTATGTAGGAGGGTTTGCAACTGGGCTCCTTCTTTCCACAGCACCCTCTTTCATAAACACGCCCACTCGGTGCCACAGTGCTACCCCTAGCTTCAACTACGAGAAATTAAGTCGCCAAATGCCATGACTGTTGCCAACTTCCCTTCCCACCATCTCGACCGCGCCACATCCCTTCTCTCAGCAAAAACATTTCCCTCTGAACAGCACTTGAATTCGGGGAAGGCACCTTGATTAACCACTTCATCCTGAAGCATTCAATACTGCTGATTCTTACAGGCAGCTGCTCCACCAGCCTGTAATTAAGACTTTTCTAAATGCTCCCGTATTACATGGTGTTCTGATGACTTGGTCTGTCAGCAAAAAGGATCTTCTGCAAAAGTATAGAGAACCTCAACTTCGGCTATTCCTGTAAAATATGGGCATTAACCCTTTGCTTTCCCAATCAATGACCCACTTTATACAGAGGCACGTTATCCTGTTTTTAAAAGCTAATTCATAGCATAACCCAACAGTAATTTGTAACCCACGAAATAATTTATAGCAAACACGACTCTTCCAGCAAAAGGAAACTGAACGTCCGACTCAGAAAACCTGGGCCACACCAGGCGCAATGACACCACTCGCTTCAGAAAGGTATTCTCCACACCTGCATCTCTCTCCTCACCCCACCCCCGTGCTGGCCGTGGCTCCTGACTCCCACCCTCGACTGAACCGACTCGTTGTTTTTTTTTTTTCCCTTACTCTGTATCTGTAACGTTTACTAATTCATAATATGCTAACCAGATCTGGACTCGAACTGCCCCCTCCTCGTTTCAGAAATTCCAACAACCTCTTCTGACCTAAAGCCAAAAAAATTGCCAAGATTTCCAACCTCTCCCCCTCCCCTCACCTCCCCTCCTGTGCCCCGAGGGAGCCCCAATTCAAAACTTTCCCCTCCCGGTTTACCACCGGCTCACTCGCTTCCGACCACCTGAGAAAAGGAGCTGAAAGGGGTCATCGGAAACGCCGGGCTCAGGAGGGCGTAGACGCCCTTGGCAACAAAATGCCTGGAAGGTCGCCCCAGAAGGTCCGCCGCCTCCGAAGAGCGACCCTCGAGCCCTGGCCCAAAGCCCCTGTACCACCCCGGCCCGTGGCGGCGCCTGCCTTGCACCCGGACCCTTGTTCGGGCTGCGCGGCTACCCCGGCCCGCCCCCTCCTAATCCCCACTTCCAGGGCCCCAGCCTCAGGCCCCGGCCGCGCGCGCCTCGGGCCTCTCGCGGTCGCCAGCCCGCACCTGCTGGGCAGCAGGTATCGTGTCCTCAGGCGGACCTCACCTCCCGACCCCTGCCTGGGTCCCCGCCCGCGATCCGTGGCCCCAGGCCGCCAGCCGGCCGACCACACCTCCGACACTCACCGCCGCCGCCTTCGCCACCGCCGTCTTCATCCATCTTGAGGCCACTCCCGCAGCCAGCGAGCCCGGGGCCGGAGACTGGGTCTGCTGCCTGAGGGAACGCGCAGGCGGCCGGGAGGATCCTCAGCGAGCGGACCGGGTCGCAGCCGGGCCTCCTCCGGCCGGGCGGGGCCTCACTGCTCGGCGCGCTGTCACGTGGCACAGGCCCCGCCTCCCCAGGCGCGGTGGGCGGGGCCTGAGGCTCCCCACCCGCGGGAACTCGCCAGGCCCGGCGGCTTCTGCAGCGGGTGGGGGTGGAGGGAGGCCGGATCGTTCCAGAGCCTGACAGCCAGCAGGTGGCTAGATGCCTTCTCGCCTACCCATAGCCCGACGCCTTCCAGCATCTTGGGGACGGGCGTGGGGTCCATGACACGGGAACGCCCCACTCTACAAACCCCAGTGGCCAGAGGTCCACTTCGCACGTGCACTTGGGGAAAAAGATCCAGAACACAGTCAAAAGTCAGGCCTTCCCCTTTGGCCCTAAGACATGTCAGAATAATTCCAGCTTTTCAGCTTTCTGATGTATAATGAAGCCTCTCCTTCCCTGGCGATGAGTGCATCTTTAAATTAAGTAAGTGTAGAGCTTGTAAATAGATATTTTGTCCTAAGGTTGGAATAGAATTCCAACCTGACACACCTGGGTCCCAACCCTCAGCACGCATTGTAGGGGTTGGCCAGTCTGGCGTCAGATGCCCTTGGAGTTTAGCTCTAGTCTCCCCGGGAGAGCTGCCAGCTGCCCTGGATTTATGAGGCAGAAGGAGCTCTGAATTAAATTTCCCGTGGGCACAGCCAGGGTCCTAAGCACAGGCCTGGTGGAAAGCCTCTGATTGCCCTGCTGCAGATCTGTGTGGTCGCCTTCCTCACTCCCTGCATCTGCTTCCAGTAACTACTAAAGCATCTCACGTAGCCCCTCCCAAGCCTTTCTGCTTGAACTAAATTGCATTAAAGAAAAGCAAACATCATAATGGTGGAAATAGCTCATCTCTAATATAATTTTTCAGCAACTGTTTTGTATTTTCGAATTGCCCATTGAACCGAAGTGGACAGGTTTCATCTATCAAAGTGGACAGGTTTCACCTTTTTGTTCAGGGTTGTGGGATCATTCCAAAGAATTCAATCTCCTACTAATCTCCAGAATTAAACACCCAGCATTCCAGTGCTTCCAAAGCCATGGGGAACACTTCTGGGTGCAGAAAGGATGTTTGGCAGCTTGTGTAACAAAGATGCAACAGAAAGCCTGGTTGGCTGGTGCCCATAGCTCAGTGGGTAGGGTGCTGGCCACATAACCGGGTTCGAACCTGGCCAGGACCTGCTAAAACAACGACAACTGTGGCAAAAAAAAATAGCCAGGCACTATGGAGGGCACCTGTAGTCCCAACTACTTGGGAGGCTAAGGCAAGAGAATCAATTAAGCCCAAGAATATGAGGTTGCTGTGAGCTGTGATGCCAAGGCACTCTACCCAGGCGACAGCTTGAGGATCTGTCTCAAAAAAAAAAAAAAAGAAAGAAAGAAAAAAGAAAAGAAAAGAAAAGAAAGGGGGTCCGGGAGTCAGGAGATGTAGGTTTAGCTCCCAATCCATAGGCTGATCTTGTTCCTGTCAGCTTTGCTATCTTGGAGATAACAGCATAGTTACTGAGAAAAATGACAGAATCCTTTGAACTTCAAAATGTGAAATCAGGGGTTTTGAACCCAAAGATACTATCAGTTATAAATGCTTTTCAATGTCAAGTCCTAATTCTTTAGGTTTTTTGGAACGATCTATAGGTGCTTCTCTCAGAGTTTTAATCTGAAAGTTGCTTCTCTGATCCCTATCTAATCTAATTTCCATCATTATAAGCACAGCCCAGTCATAATACAAGCAGAATATTATCTCCACAGTTTAGCCTGGGCCCCCATTTTAATAGAGCCTGCAAAAATGCTGAAAGAATAAAGGTTTAGGGTGTCATTTCTGTGCTTTTATCAGAAATTGGAACACTTCAACACCTTCACAACTCCAGAGAATATCTAATGGAAAAATAAGACTTTTTTTTTAAAAGAAGTGCTTTCCAGTATTTCTCAAATTCAACCAAGACAGCAGTTATCTATGATAACTATGTAGGTGCATATTGCCCCTACATGTAGGAACATTAAGTATCCCAGTTATCCACTAAGGTAGGCACTCAAGTTATACCTACCCCGTTTTCCCGAAAATAAGACATCTTCCGAAAATAAGACCTACTTACAGGAACGATAAGACGTCCCCTGAAAATAAGACCTAGCGCATCTTTGGGAGCACACCTTAAAATAAGACACTGTCTTATTTTTGGGGAAACAAGGTAGTTTATGTGTGGTTTGCTCAGATGTTGAAAGTTTAATAAGTGAATTTGTAAGGAAAAAAATTCATGCAATAGGCATGCAATGCCCCACTCCTGCAAATTCATGCAACATCACTCCCAGATAACAATTATTAAACCCAATTATTAAATTGCTGCTATTGTTCTGTCAGACAATAAATAGCTACGCACCTCCTATATTCCAGGCACTATACTAGGTGCTGGGAATACAATGATGGTGAAAAAGACAGATTCGATCCGTGCCAGCCACATACACCAAGGCTGGTGGGCTCTAACCTAGCCAGGGGCAGCTAAACAACAACTGCAACAAAAAAACAGCTGGACTTCTTGGTGGGCACCTGTAGTCCCAGCTACTTGGGAGACTGAGGGAAGAGAATTGCTTTAGCCCAAGAGTTTGAGGTTGCTGTGAGCTGTGATACCATAGCACTCTACTAAGGGTGACATAGTGAGACTCTGTCTCAGAAAAGAAAAAATAAAAAGACAAATTCAGTTTCTGGCTTCATGGAACTGATGACCTAGAAGGAATACAGCCATTAAAAAATAATTATTTAACTGTAATTTTTTGTCCTACCTTGCTTATAGACTTTCTCACAGTTTGCTGTTTTATGTGTATTGGCTTTGCAGCCTTAAAACTCCTTCAGAACAAAGATTGTAGTTGGTATTTACTATCTCCGTTATCTACTGCAAAGTGTAACCATATCAAAAAAGGAAGAAAACAAGAGTATTTGCTATTTTTGTTGGATGAACAGGGCCATTGAAGTGGGAAACATTTTGAAAGCATGTTGAAATCCATTTATCAGCTTTTCGACCATTGCAGAAATAGTTTAAGAAATTAAGAACGTGAAAGGAAAGGTCAGAAGACATCTTCGTACATTCATCTCCATCTTCCAAGTGGAAGTCTGTGAAATCAGGCAGAATTGTCCTCTCCTAGTGATAAGGGTCACAAGAACCAAAACCCTGCCAAGGCCAATCTCTTTATGCTTGTCCAGAAGAAGGCAACCCATGCTGCCTGAACTATGGCTAATTCCAGAACAGTTCTCATCTCTCTGATAACGGTCAACAAATGCAGACACAGAAGTGACTCAACAGATGGGGACCTTGGCTAATCCATTATATCTGCTCAGTGATCAGCTCAGTGTCAATTCACAGTCACGGAAGGAATGTTTTCTGAAATCTAATTTCATCTAAGAAAGAAAACATTTCTTTGGAATGGATCTGACTCTTTTTTTTTCCTTAGACAGTCTTACTTTGTCCCTCTTGGTAGAGTGCCATGGCTCCATAGCTCACAGCAACCTCAAACTCTTGGGCTCAAAGCGATTCTCTTGCCTTAGCCTCCCAAGTAGCTGGGACTATAGGCACCCCCCACAGCACCCATCTGTTTTTAGAGATGAGGTCTTGCTCTGGCTCAGGCTGGTCTCGAACCTGGTAACTCAGGCAGGTAACTCAAACCTGGTAACTCAGGCAGGTAACTGGAACCTGCCTCAGCCTCCCAGAGTGCTAGGATTACAGGCGTGAGCCACCACACCCATCCCTGGAATGGAGATGATCTTGTACAGATTAAAATGTTCCACTCGGCTCAGGCAAATAAATAAGGGACAAGTATCAAGTTCCATCCTCATTAAATTTTCTTTTCTTTTTTTTTTTTAAGACAGAGTCTTACTATGTCGCCCCCAGTAGAGTGTTGTGGCATCAAAGCTCACAGCAACCTCAAACTCTTGTGCTTAAGTGATTCTCTTGCCTCAGCCTCCCAAGTAGGTGGGACTACAGGCACCCGCCACAAGGCTCTGCTATTTTTTGTTGCAGTTTTCATTGTTGTTTTAGCAGATCCAGGCTGGGTTCCAACTTGCCAACCTCAGTGTATGTGGTCGGTGCCCTAACCACTGTGCTACGGGCACCGAGCCCTCATAAAATTTTCAAAAGCCCCAAGATCTGGCTTGGTGCCCATAGCACAGCGGTTATGGTGCCAGCCACATACACCAAAGGTGGCAAGTTCAAACCCAGCCTGGGCCAGCTAAACAATTACAACAAAAAAATCCAGGGCCTTGTGGTGGGCCCCTGTAGTCCCAGCTGCTTGGGAGGCTGAGGCAAGAGAATTGCTTAAGCCTGAGAGTTTGAGGTTGCTGTGTAAGACTCTATCTCAAAAAAAAAAAAGAAAGAAAGAAAGAAAAGAAAAAGCCCCAACATCCCATTCTTCCCTCTGCTTTGTCTCGCTTTCCTGTTGTTCAATGCAGTCCACCTTAGTCTTGTTCTGCCCCTTCTAGAATCCACACAATTGGCATCAGTTCCCTGGCCTTACATTACCTAGGGCAGCTTAATTCCTTTTAGACTGACTAGTAATTTGCATTTTTGTAAGAACAAAGATGGTCAGATTTCTCTTTTGTGGTAAACTTGGAACAAATCATTTGACAACCATTTTGAACTATTTGCCTTTGGAAAAAAGGCATCATACCCACTCAAGGCAGCTTCAGTACTAAAAATTATTATTACTCTAGAAGTAGAGTAAGAAAAAGCTGTGTTATTTTAATCTAGTTCTTCATTTTTATAAGTATGTCCCTGACCTACTAGCAACAACCAAAAACATTAATTTAAAAAATTAAGTTGGTCAGGAGAAAAGAAGTTAGAGTCTATAGTATGCCACTTACAATCATCAAGAGAATACAGCCTGGGGTGCAGAGTGTACTATTGGACAGGCAATTAAAAAGAAAAAAAAAAGTGGGCAGGCAGCGCCTGTGGCTAGGTGAGTAGGGCACTGGCCCCATATACTGAGGGTGGCGGGTTCAAACCCAGCCCTGGCCAAACTGCAACACAAAATTAGCGGGGTGTTATGGTGGGCGCCTGTAGTCCCAGCTACTCAGGAGGCTGCGGCAAGAGAATCTCCTAAGCCCACGAGTTGGAGGTTGCTGTGAGCTATGACGCCACAGCACTCTACCAAGGGTGATAAAGTGATACTCTGTCTCAAAAAAAAAAAGTGAAGATCACAAACATAAGGACACAGCACATCTGTCTACATGCATGGTTCCCTTAATAGAAAGTGTGCTCCTACCCAGCCTCTAAGAGACAGAACACTAGTCACTGAGTACTGTGATCCAGAGAACCAGACAGAGCCAATGCAAATATGATTCTGTAATTTGAGTTCTTGTACAGCAAAAGCCAGCCATGAGGCTGGTCATTATATTGAGTATAGACCAGTGATTGTCACAGGGTCCTAGTCACGATGTCACCTTGAGTACCTGGATAACGAGGCTCTAAAGTCAGACAGCACAAACACTTCTGTTTCTTGGCTTTGTTACCTTGACCTTGAGTAAAGTATTTCACCACTCTTGTCCTGGTTTCTGTGGAATTTCTCTGAAATAGAACCAACAAAACCCGGGTTCATCTGGTAACAGAACTAGATGCTGTTGTACACGGCAGTGTATGGCACACAGTAAGCACTCAATGAATGCTCGTCATTGTCATACACAGAAGTAGAAAGGTTCCACTCCTTCTCACTCAGTAGCCAGGCCTAATCTGTCAGCCAAGTTGAGAAGCAAAGCTGAATTTGAGTGAGGGCTCCTGCTGCCACAGCTACATACTAGCAGCTGTCTTTCCTTCCAAACCTCCCTTTTGGAACCTGCCAGTGCCATGTTCCACGTGCTCAGTTTATGAACTGTCCCATACTCCGTACCTCATTAGTCCACTAAAGAACTGAATTCTGGCGTCGCCCATGGCTCAGTGAGTAGGGCACCAGCCCCATATACCGAGGGTGGCGGGTTCAAACCCAGCCCCGGCCAAATTGCAACAAAATAATAGCCGGGCGTGTTATGGTGGGCGCCTGTAGTCCCAGCTACTCGGGAGGCTGAAGCAAGAGAATCGCCTAAGCCCAGGCGAGTTGGAGGTTGGGGGTTGCTGTGAGCTGTGTGATGCCACGGCACTCTATCAAGGGCGATAAAGTGAGACTGTCTCTACAAAAAAAAAAAAAAGAAGAACTGGGTTCTTAGGGCCACAGTCACACATATGCATTTTCATAAGGGAATCTAGGGAATCATTGTCATACACAGAAGTAGAAAGGTTCCACTCCTTCTCACTCAGTAGCCAGACCTAATCTGTCAGCCAAGTTGAGAAGCAAAGCTGAATTTGAGTGAGGGCTCCTGCTGCCATGGCTATATACAAGCTGCCACTAACTTGTCCTGGTTTCTGTGGAATTTCTCTGAATTTCTATGGAATTTCTTGAAATTTCTCTGACAGCTGCCACTGCTACATACTACCTCCTCCTTTGATGATAGTTTATTGGTTCAACAACCTATTCCTTTTTTTTTTTTTTTTCTGGTTTAGAAATTCTTTCTTTTTTTTCTTTTTCTTTATTTGAGACAGAGTCTTGCTCTGTTGCCCCAGCTAGCATGCAATGACATCATCCTAGCTCACTGCAACCTTAAACTTCTGGGCTCAAGTGATCCCTTGGTTCAACCTTCCAAGTAGCTGAAACTACAGACATGCACCAATGTACCCAGCTATCAGTGAATTTTAGTGAAGAAAAGACATATCAGACTGTAGTGCCCAGAGTCATATGAGGGCCCTGGAAACTTCACCACATCACCTGGCAGCAGGCAAGGCTCTTTTTCTTAGAAAAAATAAAAGAGGGCGGCGCCTGTGGCTCAGTGAGTAGGGCGCCGGCCCCATATGCCGAGGGTGGCGGGTTCAAACCCAGCCCCGGCCAAACTGCAACAAAAAAAAAAAAAATAGCCGGGCGTTGTGGCAGGCGCCTGTAGTCCCAGCTGCTCGGGAGGCTGAGGCAAGAGAATCGCGTAAGCCCAAGAGTTAGAGGTTGCTGTGAGCCGTTTGACGCCACGGCATTCTACCCGAGGGCAGTACAGTGAGACTCCGTCTCTACAAAAAAAAAAAAAGAGAGAGAAAAGAAAAGAAGCTGGACACAGTGAGCCGGTCTCACACCTGTAATCCGTGCACTTGGGAGGCCTGAGCTCACGGGTTTGAGACCAGCCTGAGCCAGAGTGAGACCTCATCTCCAAAAAAATAGCTGGGTGTTGTGGCGGGTGCCTATAGTCCCAGCTACCGGGGAGATTGAAGCAAGAGAACCGCTTCAGTCCAAGAGTTTGAAGTTGCTGTGAGCTACAACATCACAGCACTCTGCCAAGGGTGACAAAGTGAGACTCTGTCTCAAAAAAATAAAAAAAAGAAAGAAAAGAAAAAACAAAAAGAGGAGGGATCTACTGTGCAGACCCAACTCAAATACTTCCCCCTCAATAATAGATTAATCATAAACATTTGATTTTTAGAGTTATATTTTTTTAACTAATATGTTTTTAGCTTGATGTGGTTTAAGTTTATCACTGAGGTTTCAAATACATAAGCAAACTATTGAGGATGCTTACTTCACTGGAAGAAAAATATGAAATGATACTATTTCTTCCTATTGGGGTACCTGATAACAATGTTAAATCTCTTTTTCCCCTCCTTTAGCAACACATTAGACAGATTCTGAAACTTCCTGATTGCTTTTATTGTTAAAAATAATGTGGACTGGGGCAGCGCCTGTGGCTCAGTCGGTAAGGCGCTGGCCCCATATACTGAGGGTGGCAGGTTCAAACCCAGCCCCGACCAAACTGCAACCAAAAAATAGCTGGGCATTGTGGCGGACGCCTGTAGTCCCAGCTACTCGGGAGGCTGAGGCAAGAGAATCGCTTAAGCCCAGGAGTTGGAGGTTGCTGTGAGCTGTGTGAGGCCACGGCACTCTACCAAGGGCCATAAAGTGAGACTCTGTCTCTACAAAAAAAAAAAATAATAATGTGGACTTCAGATTCTAGCAAGTAGAGTGGACATATATTCCCATACAACTAAAATCTATGAACGTTGTATATGAAACAAACATAAGAAGACTCGAAAAGTAGGAAAGAAGAAAGCAAATAGACTAGAGGTCTCAAGACCCATGAAACAATCCAGAGGTGAAGTCCCTGGGCTTTCTTTGTGCCTTGTCTGTCCTAGTCTTGATGCTGTGCAGAAACCCAGAAACACAAGACGGGACTCAGTGGTTCATGCCTGTAATCCTAGCACACATGGAGGCCAAGGCAGGTGGATTGCCTGAGCTCACCGGTTCAAGACCAGCCTGAGCAAGAGTGAGAACTTGTATCTAAAAATAGCCAGGTAAAATAAAATAAAAATAATAAAATAAAATAAAATTAGGCGGGTGGCGCTTGTGGCTCAGTGAGTAGGGCGCTAGTCCCATATGCCGGAGGTGGCAGGTTCAAACCCAGCCCCAGCCAAAAAAAAAAAAAAAAAAAACACACACACACAAAAAAATAATAAAATAAAATTAGGCAAACAGTGGAAAAATAAATAAATAAATAAAAATTTAAAAAATAAAAATAGTCAAGCATTGTGGTGGGCACTTGTAGTCCCAGCTACTTGGAAGGCTAAGGCAAGAGAATCACTTGAGCCCAAGAGTTTGAGATTGTGAGCTATGACAACATGGCACTCTACTGGACAACAAAGTGAGACACGATCTCAAAAAAAAAGAAAGAAACCAGAAACACCAACTGAGGAAGACCAAAAAAAGGCTATACTCTCCATCCAAATGATAGCATAGCAAGACAGACAATTTTTAGATAATAATGCTCTACTCCAGCCAGCCCTGCCTCCACCAAAATCAGCATACATATACCGAGGATAGCGGGTTTGAACCCAGCCCCAGCCAAACTGCAACAAAAAAATAGCCGGGTGTTGTGGCAGTCGCCTGTAGTCCCAGCTACTCAGGAGGCTGAGGCAAGAGAATTGCCTAAGCCCAAGAGCTGGAGGCTGCTGTGAGCTGTGACACCACAGCACTCTACTGAAGGCGACAAAATGAGACTCTGTCTCTTAAAAAAAAAAAAAAAAGATTTTAAAGCAGTCATTAGAAAGAAGGTCAGTGGCTGGGCGCCTATAGCTCAGCAGCTAGGGCACCAGCCACATTCACTGGAGCTGGCTGGTTCAAATCCAGCTCGGGCCTGCCAATCAACAATGACAGCTACCCAAAAAATAACTGGAGATTGTGGTGGGTGCCTGTAGTCCCAGCTACTTGGGAGGCTGAGGCAGGAGAATTGCTTGAGCTCAGGAGTTGGAGGTTGCTGTGAGCTATGACTCAATGGCACTCTACCCAGGGCAACAGCTTGAGACTCTGTCTCAAAAACAAAAAAAAAGAAAGGAAAAAGGGTCAATGAACACACTGGGAACAAATGAAAAATTAAAAAGTCGCAGCAGGGTGGTGCCTGTTGCTCAGTGAGTAGGGCGCCTGCCCCATATACCGAGGGTGGCAGGTTCAAACCCAGCCCCCGGCCAAACTGCAACAAAAAAATAGCCAGGCATTGTGGCGGGTGCCTGTAGTCCCGCAGTTGCGGTGATGGAGGTTGCTGTGAGCTGTGACGCCACAGCACTCTACCGAGGGTGATAAAGTGAAACTCTGTCTTTACAAAAAAAAAAAGTCTCAGCAAATAAATGCAAAAAAGGAATAGAAGATATGAAGAAGAATCAAATGGAAATTATAGAACTAAAAAAGAAAACCCAAAATTAAAAAAAAAAAAATCAATATGGCTCGGCACCCATAGCTCACTAAGTAAGGTGCCAGCCACATACACCAAGGCTGGCGGTTTCAAGCCCAGCCTGGGCCTGCTAAACAATGACAACTGCAACCAAAAGTGGTCAGGTGTTGTGGTGGGTGTCTGTAGCCCCAGCTACTCAGGAGGCTGAGGCAAGAGAATCACTTAAGCCCAAGAGTTCAAGGTTGCTGTGAGCTATGACACCATAGTACCCTACCAAGAGTGACATAGTGCAACTGTATCAAAAAAAAAAAAAAGTAAAAAAATCAACAGATGGGCTCATAGTAAAATGAAAGGGACAGAGGAAAGAATCAATGAACTTTTTTTTTTTTAAACTTTTTTTTAAACTCCAGCAATCCACTAGTTTTGGCCTCCCAGAGTGGTAGGATTACAGGCATGAGCCACCACACCAGGTCACAATCATTGGGCTTGAAGACAGATCAATCAGCGAACTTGAAGACAAGAAGCAATTGTCCAATCTGAACAACAGAGAGAAAGGGGGCTGTCCTTCAGGGACCTGTGGGACTATAACAAAAGATCTAACATTCATATCATTGGAGTGTTCTGGAAAAAGAAAAGAAACAGGGCAAAGCTGGAAAAATATTTGAAGAAATCATGCCTGAAACCTTCCTATATTTAGGAAAAGACATAAAACTACAGAGTCAAGAAGCTGAGTAAATTCCAAAGAAGTCCATACCAAGATCTATCATAGGAAAACTCTGAAAGAGAAGGGGGGAAAAAGTCTTGCAAGCAATGAGAGTAAAACAGCACCCTACGTTATGAATATTTTACCACAATAAAATTAATTAATTTTTAAAGGCTGTTTTTTTTTTTAAGATCAATACAATTGACAAACTTCAAGCAAAATTGACAAAGGAAAAAAAGACACAAATCACTAATATCAAGAAAGAAGCAGTCCCAGCTACTCGGGAGGCTGAGGCAAGAGAATGGCTTAAGCCCAGGAGTTGGAGGTTGCTGTGAGCTGTGTGAGGCCACGGCACTCTACCGAGGGCCATAAAGTGAGACTGTCTCTACAAAAAAAAAAGAAAGAAGCATTACAACTCATAGCAGTGAATCCAAAAAAAAAAAAAAAAAAAAAGAAAGAAAGAAAGAAAAAGAAAAGGAAAGAAAGAAGGAAATAGTCCCTGCAGAAATCAAAAGGATTATAAGAACATACTACAAAAAACTCTATGCTCATAAGTTTGACAACTTGAAAGAAATGGACCAATTCCTCAAAAATTACCACTACTTACCTAAAATGAAATAGAGCATTTGTGGCTCCGCGCCCGTAGCTCAGGGGGTAGGGCACCAGCCAAATACACCAAGGAAGACAGTTTTGAACCCAGCCCAAGCCAGCTAAACAACAATGACAACTGCAACAAAAAAAATAGCCAGGTGTTGTGGTGGGCACCTGTAGTCCCAGCTACTTGGAAGGCTGAGGTAAGAATCCGCTTGAGCCCAAAAGTTTGAGGTTGCTGTGAGCTGTGACGCCACAGCATTCTACCCAGGGCAACATAGTCAAACTATCTAAAAAAAAAAAAGAAAGAAATAGATCATTTGAAGAGCCTATAATGATTAAGAAAATGATTGAGGGCGGCGCCTGTGGCCCAGTGAGTAGGGCGCCGGCCCCATATGCCAAGGGTGGCGGGTTCAAACCTAGCCCCGGCCAAACTGCAACAAAAAAATAGCCGGGCGTTGTGGCAGACGCCTGTAGTCCCAGCTGCTCGGGAGGCTGAGGCAAGAGAATCGCGTAAGCCCAAGAGTTAAGAGGTTGCTGTGAGCCGTGTGATGCCAAGGCACTCTACCTGAGGGCGGTACAGTGAGACTCTGTCTCTACAAAAAAAAAGAAAAAGAAAATGATTAAGTTCATAGTTTTAAAACTTCCAGAAAAAAAAATCTTTAGGCTCAGATACGGTCACTGGAAAAGTCTACCAAACACAGAATTAATATTGGCCTGACATGGTGGGTCACATCTGTAATCCCAGCACTTGCCCTTATGAAAGGGAGGCTGAGGCAAGAGGATCACTTGAAGCCAGGGGTTTGAGACTAGCCTGAGCAAGAGCAAGAACCTGTCTCTACAAAAAATAGAAAAATTAATCTGGCAGAGTGGGGCATACCTGTAGTCCCAACTACTTGAAAGGCTGAGGCAAAAGGATCACTTGAACCCAGGTAACCGTGAGCTACCAGGGCACCACTACACTTCAGCCTGGGCAACAGTTTGAGACCCTGTCTCAACAATAAAAAAAAAATTAATATCAATTCTACACAATCTCTTCCAGAAAAGACAAGAGGGAGGAACACTTCCACATTCATTTTATAAAGTTCGTATTACCCTGATACCAAAACCAGAGACGGTACAAAAAAAGGGATAATGTACTATTAATATCTCTCATGAATATATACACAAAATTCATTAACAAAATACTAACAAACATAATTCATCAATGTATAAAAAAGAATTTTACACCAAGATTGGTTTATTCCGGGGATGCAAGATTAGTTCCATATTCATTAATCGGTTGACGTAACCTAACATATTAGCAGGCAAATAAGAAAAATTACATGATTATGTCAATTAATGCAGAAAAAGCCTTTGTCAAAATTTGACACCCACTCATTATTAAAACTCAGGCCAGGTGTGGTGGCTTATGCCTGTAATCCTAGCACTTTGGGAAGCTGAGGCAGGAGGATGGCTTGAGGCCATACTTCAAGACCAGCCTAAACAACAAAGTGAGGCCATGTCTCTGTCTAAAATCAAAACAAACACTCAAAGACATTAGAATAGATGGGCACTTCCTGAACTTGATCTAAAAAAATCTACAAAACCCTATAGCTAACATTATACTTAATGCTGAAAGACTGATGCTTTCCCCCTAAGATTAGGATTTCATTCTCACTATTGCTACTCAACATAGTACCTGAAGTTCTAGCCAGGACAATAAAGTAAGAAATGATGGGCAGCACCTGTGCTGAGTGGGTAGGGCGCCAGACCCATATACCAAGGCTGACGGGTTCGAACCGAGCCCTGGCCAGCTAAAACAACAATGACAACTGCAACAACAAAAAAAATAGCCCGTGGGCGGCACCTATGGCTCAAAGGAGTAGGGCACCGGCCCCATATGCCAGAGGTGCAGGGTTCAAATCCAGCCCCGCCCAAAAACTGCGGAAAAAAAAAATAGCCGAGCTTTGTGGTGGGCGCCTGTAGTCCCAACTACTTGGGAGGCTGAGGCAAGAGACTCGCTTAAGCCCAAGAGTCTGAGGTTGCTGTGAGCTATGATGCTATGGCACTCCACCCAAGGCAACAGCTTGAGACTCTGTCTCAGAAATAAACAAAAAGAAAAAAGAAAAAAAGGGCGGCGCCTGTGGCTCAGTGAGTAGGGCACCGGCCCCATATGCCGAGGGTGGTGGGTTCAAACCCAGCCCCGGCCAAACTGCAACAAAAAAATAGCAGGGCGTTGTGGCGGGTGCCTGTAGTCCCAGCTGCTCAGGAGGCTGAGGCAAGAGAATCGCATAAGCCCAAGAGTTAGAGGTTGCTGTGAGTCGTGTGACGCCACGGCACTCTACCCGAGGGCGGTACAGTGAGACTCTGTCTCTACAAAAAAAAGAAATAAAAGGCATATAGATGAAAAAGAACAAAATAAAAGAGCCCTTATTTACAAATAAAATTATCATTTACATAGGAAATCTCAAAACCTCCTAGAATTTATAAGAGTTCAGCAATGTCACATGATACAAGAACAATATATAAAAACAATTGTATTTCTGTGGCTCAAAGGAGTAGGGTGCCAGCCCCATATATAGGAGGTGGTGGGTTCAAACTCAGCCTCAGCCAAAAACTGCAAAAAAAAAAAAAAATTGTATTTCTAAATACTGTTGATGAACACAGAAACCAAAATTTAAAATACAGTGCAATGCGTAAGTCCTTAAAAAATGCTTGTGTAAATTTAATAAAACATGTACAAGATTTGTATGCTGAAAATCAGAAAACAGTGATAAAAAAAAATTAAAGGAAGGCCAGGCACCATGACTCAGGCCTGTAGTCCCAGCACTTAGGGAGGCAGAGGTGGAAAGATCACTTGAGGCCAGAAGTTCAAGACTAGTCTGAGCAAGAGTGAGATCTTATCTCTATAAAAAAAAAAAAAAAGAAAAGAAAAATTTGGCTCAGCACCCGTAGCACAGTGGTTACAGCGCTGGCCACCTGCACCAAGGCTGGTGGGTTTGAACCTGGCCCAGGCCATCTAAGCAACAATGACAACTGCAACAAAAAAATTGTTGGGCATTGTGGCGGGCACCTCTAGTCCCAGCTACTTGGAAGGCTGAGGCAAGAGAATCGTTTAAGCCCAAGAGTTTGAGGTTACTGTGAGCTGTGACACCATGGCACTCTACCAAGGGTGACAAAGTGAAACTCTGCCTCAAAAAAAAAAAAAGAAAGAAAGAAAAATTAGCTGGGTGTGGTGGCACACACCTGAAGTCCCAGCTACTTGGGAGTCTAAGGGAGGACGCTTTAACTCAGGAGCTTGAGGTTGCTGTGAGCTAGGTAAGCAGATGCCATGGCACTCTAGCCTGGCAACAGAGAGAGACCAACCTTACCTTCCAAAAAGAAAGAAAGAGGGGAGGGAAGGCAAGGGGGAGGAAGATTAAGAAAAGGAGGACAGGAAGGAAGGGAGGAAGGAAGGACTCAAATAACTAAATAGAGAGACATATTGCGTTCTATCTTCAGAGTACTCAACATTGTGAAGATGTTAATTCTCCCCAAATTGAGACACAGGTTTACAGCAATTCATATCCAAATCCCAAGTGGGAGACATCACTTTACCTAATTTCAAGGTTTACTATATAGCTATAGTAATAAAAACCTAGGGACATTGGTGGAAAGATAGAGAATGTAGGTCAATGGAACAGAGGGGAGAAGGCAAGAATAATCCCACACAAGCCACAGAAGCCAACTGATTTTTAACAAAGATGTAAAAGCAATTCACTGGAGGAAGCATAGTCTTTTTAACAATGGTGGTGGAGCAACCAGATATTTATAGGCAAAACAACCTAAAACCTAAACCTAACAAAACTTAACTTTACAAATATTAACTCAAAATGAGCTGTAGATTTAAATGTTGAGTATAAAACCACAGAACTTTTAGAAGGTAATACAGGAGAAAACTCTTTGGGACCTAGGGCTTAGTGAAAATTCTTAGACATGACACCAAAAGCATAATCCATGAAAGAAAAAAAATTAATAAACTGAACATCATCAAAATTTGAAACTTTTGCTCTATAGAGCAATTGTAGATGTTACTAGTAAAGAGTAAGGTCATTGGGTGAAAATCTCAATTAAAAAGATGAAAAGCTACATGTAGGGAGAAAATATATCCAATATTTTTTAGGGAGAAATATTTGCTGCATATCTGACAAAGCACTCATTTCTGTAATGTATAAAGAAATCCAAAAATGTAGCAGTAAAAAATCATCCAATTAGAAAATGAGTAACAGACGCAAACAGACATTTCACCAAAAAGGATGTGTAGATGAAAAATAATCACATGAAAAGATGTTCAACACCAGTAGCCATTAGGAAAATGTAAATAAAGACCACATGAGACATTACTACAGACATATTAGAACAGATAAAAACAGTAACAACACCAAATGCTAAAGAGGATGCAAAGAAACTAGATCTCTCATACCTTGCTGGAATGTAAAATGGTACAGTCACTCTGGAAAGTAGTAGTTGGACAGTTTCTTTAAAAACTAAACATACACTTATCATATGACCTAGCAATTACATTTCTAGACAATTATCACAAAAAAATGAAAGCTTATGTCTACCCAAAACCATAGACCTGAAGGCTCATCATGATTTATTTGCAATAACCAAAACCGGGAAACAACTAAAGTGTCCTATGATAGGTGAATAGTTAAACTGGTACATGCATAATATGGAATACAGCCCAGCAATAAAAATGTGAACAAACTGTCAATACATGCATCATCTTGGAAGGACCTCAAGGGTGTCATGCAGGATGAAAAAAGCCAATCTGGGCAGCACCTGTGGTTCAGTGAGTAGGGCACCGGCCCCATATACCAAGGGTGGCCAGTTCAAACCCGGCCCCGGCCAAACTGCAACAGCAACAACAAAAAAAGCATAGCTGGGCATTGTGACAGGCGCCTGTAGTCCCAGCTACTCAGGAGGCTGAGGCAAGAGAATTGCCTAAGCCCAGGAGCTGGAGGTTGCTGTGAGCTGTAACGCCACAGCGCTCTACTGAGGGCGACAAAGTGAGACTCTGTCTCAAAAAAAAAAAAAAAAGGAAAAAGAAAGAAAGAGAAAAGTAAAAAGCCGATCTTAAAAGGTCACATACTTGGGAATCCATTCATATAACATTCTTGTCCTGGCACGGTGACTCACGTCTGTATTCTTAGCACTCTAGGAGGCCAAGGCAGGTAGATTGCTTGATCCCAAGAGTTCGAAGTTGCTGTGAGTTAATGATGCCATGGCACTCTACGGAGGGCAGCAAAGTAGACTCTGTCTAAAAAAAAAAAAAAAAAATGTTGGAGCCTAAGCAAGAGTGAGACCCTGGCTCTACTAAAAATAGAAAAATTAGTCAGGTATGGTGGCACACTTCTGTAGTCTCAGCTACTTAAGAGGCTAAGGCAAGGGATCGCTTGAGCCCAGGAGTTTGAGGTTGCTGTGAGCTGTGATGCACTCTACCCAGGACTACAGAGCAAGACTCTGTCTCAAAAAAAAAAAAAAAATCTCAAAATGACAAAATTATAAAGATGAAAGATAAATTAGTGATTTGGCACTAATTGTAGGGACAACAGCAGGTGTGACTTTAAAGGCATAGCAGGAGGGAGACTTCTGTGGTATAGAACAGTTCTGTACCCCGATTGCTGTGGTGGTCACACAGATCTGCATATGTGATACTGCACACATGACTTGTGCCATTGTCAGTCTCCTGGTTTTTATATTTTACTATAGTTAACATGAGAAGTCATCAAGGGGGGAAATTAGGAAACAGAGGGTATGAGAACATCTCAGGCTTCCTTTTACAAGCGGCCTCTGCCCTGGGACTCCCCATCTGGCTGGATAAGATGCAAAACCACCTCACAGCCAAGGCCCTTCTTTGCCCTGTCCTTTCCCAGGTGTCTCACCTGTGCTCTCCCCTGCTATCCAGCCCCCTCACCACATGGCCCACAATGAGCCCTTACACTTCTAACTCCAGAGAGAACCCCAACTACACAGTGGCTACCTCGGATCAAGTTGGTGTTGACTGAGAAACGGGACAGGAGACACAGGAAGTTTTAACCTCCAAACAAACCAAAATGCAATATTCCTTAAAAGAGAAGGGGAGGAACAGAGGCAGTCTGGCTTTGCCTCTGTGTTTCTAAAGATTTGTGCAGATCAGATTTGTAGGTCTGAGATTTAGGGACCATGGCTGCCATTTGGAGTTTGTGTGTACTGGGCTGAATAGTATCTCCCCCAAAATTCGTGTCCTCCCAAAACCTTAGAAAGTAACTTTATTTGGAAATAGAGTCATTGAAGATGCAAGATAAGGTCATAGTGGGTGGCACCTGTGGCTCAGTGAGTAGGGCGCTGGCCCCATATACGAAGGGTGGTGGGTTCAAACCCGGCCCTGGCAAAATGCAACCAAATAAATAAATAAAAATTAATTAAAAAAAAAAAAGACAAGGTCATAGTGGATTGGGAGGCCCTAAATCCAATGACTGTCAACCTTATAAGAAGAGAAGACATTCTTCTTGATCAAATTCAATACTAAAAATAGTTAAATAAATAAATAAAAAGAGACACAGGGAAGAAGGCCACATGTCAGAGATTGGAGTAATGCAGATCATGAATCTAAGGATTCCTGGGAGCCACTAGAAATGGGAAGAGAGGCCTGGAAGGATCTTCCCCTTGAACCCTCAGAGGGTGCACAGCCACCATCATCACAATCACAAAGTTGATTTCAAACTTCTAGCCTTCAGAATTGTGAGAGAATAAATTTCTGTTGTTTTTAAACCAAGCGGTTTGTGGTTATTTGTTACAACAGCCCTAGGACACTATTACTGTTACATTTGGTTTTTTGGAAGGTCTTTGGCAAGTGGAGGCTTTTGCTAAGGAGACCAAAGGAAGGAAAGTCTTTGCTGTCCTGAAGCAGTCAGTGTGGCTCCCACACAAAGAGGATGAATCCCAGATTGAATCCATCTGGGAAGTGAAGAACTGTCTTCTACAAAAGGAAAAAGGGACACACCCTCAAGCATGCAGCATTTTTCTATGTGTAAAAGAGGAGCTGGAAAACAAGCAAACAAAAATCACATTCTGGTGCCGCCACATAAATGTACTGCCCAGGGCACATTCTCTTCTCGGCGCCTGCTCGTTTTCAGAAGATTCCGAGTCAGCTGGCTGGAGCTTAGTCATGGCCATTCTAACCTCCTGCAAGCTGCCAAGTTCAAAGGAGACAAGAAACGAAGCCTTCTGGACTTTCACAGGGAGACACCCTACCAGAGCAGGTGACTCAGACTGAGAGAGTGTCCTAATTTCTTAAAAGGCTTTCAGTTCTCTCAGCCTCTCCTGAGTAGAGGCAAATTCCTCCAGATATCTCTCTCTTGATCTTTAGCATCCTTTTATCTCTTGAATTTAGGATAATAAGCAAGCAACTAGGGAGCTTGAGTTTTGCCCAGCGCCTGATCAATATCCCACCACCATCATCACAACCACCTCCACCACCATCACAATCACCACTACCACCCACAACATCACTACCACTATCACCAATATCACCACCACCACCATCACAATCACCACTACCACCTCCACCATCACCACCACTATCACCAATATCACCACCACCACCACACAACCACCACCATCACCACCACTATCACCACCACCACCACCACCATCATCACCACCATCACTACCATACGACCACTACACCATCACCACTATTACCACCAATCACCACCACCACCACCACCATCATCACCACCATCACTACCATACGACCACTACACCATCACCACTATTACCACCAATCACCACCACCATTATCAGAATGGCAAACATCCTGCCTCTGCTGCCTCTGTTCTTTCTCTTGTGCCATCTAGCATCTAGAATAAAAAAACAGGAAAATATTCCAGGTACTCCCCAGGCCCTGGGAGCAGCACATGTTCAGGAGTCCCCAACACTAACATGACCAATGTCCTTCTCTGTGCCTTCGTCTTTTCCTAACTCTGTCCCATCTTTGTTGAGCCCCTACCAGGTTGTGAAGGCAATGATTCAGGGGTCAGAAACTGACACTTAGGATTGAATTTTCATGCTTGATCCTGTAGCTAAGTGGTTAGGGCTCTGGCCACATACCCCGAGGCTGGCAGGTTTGAACCTGGCCCAGGCCTGCTAAACAACAACAACAAAAAAATAACCAGGTGTTGTGGCAGGTACCTGTAGTCCCACCTACTTGGGAGGCTGAGGCAAGAGAATCACTTAAGCCCAAGAGTTTGAGGTTGCTGTGAGTTGTGATGCTACAGCACTCTACTGAGGGCAACATAGTGAGACTCTGTCTCAAAAAAAAAGATTGAATTTTCATGTGGCTCATGGGCAAAGGATTTGGGGTGGGGAATGACAGCTTAATGGGTTTTGGATTTCCTTTCAGACTGACACAAATCCTTTGGTGGTGGTTGCACAATATGGTGAATGTGCTAAATGCCACTGAGTTGGCTAACTTTATGTTATGTGAATTTCACCTTAATAAATTTAAAAACTATGGAAATTACATAGCAAGGGAATTCCATGACTGACAATTTTTTTTTTTTTTTTTTTGTAGAGACAGAGTCTCACTTTATGGCCCTCGGTAGAGTGCCGTGGCCTCACACAGCTCACAGCAACCTCCAATTCCTGGGCTTAAGCGATTCTCCTGCCTCAGCCTCCCTAGTAGCTGGGACTACAGGCGCCCGCCACAATGCCCGGCTATTTTTTTTGGTTGCAGTTTGGCCGGGGCCGGGTTTGAACCCGCCACCCTTGGTATATGGGGCCGGCGCCCTACCGACTGAGCCACAGGCGCTGCCCACATGACTGACAATTTTTAATGTTATCAGTGCCTAAAAGCCCATCTTGCCTCTTCATTTGACAGAAGCTAACTCTCTGTCAAATGTGTTCGGGCAGTAGCAGTTCCCAAGCCCCACGGAGTGGTCCACGCTGGGACAGAATTTTGATCTCACTGTCCTTCCCTCCCCTTTTTCAGGGTCTTCTTTTCTTACACACCTTATTAATACTAAAGATGAAACAAGACAGATGCCCACAGACTTGAAATTAAGGCTCTTTGAGAGGTGACTCAGGAAAGCAGATTCTCATTGTGCCTGACCCCAAGAGGCTGAGACATCTTCTGAGTGCTTCTGGAAAACCAATGCCTGACAGAACTGCCAGACCATGTCTTCAGGCACCTTCCCCAGGAAATATGACAGTGCAGTCTCCTAATTGCTGGGTGGCCAGCTAAGTGCTGTGACCCTCTGAGACATGTCACCCAGCAGGTTCTCCAAGAAGCATTACTTGTCCCACAAGCTCCAGGAGGCCCCAGCAGGACCAAACTGGCCACGGGTAAGGAAGGGCACCTGGGAGCCCTCTTGGTAAGGACGGAAAGAAACTGAGAGCAAAAAGCAGCCAAATAATCCCAGCAGAGGTAACAATTCCTTGTATGCCAGTGCTCACAGCAGTACTATTCACAATACCCAACAGGTGAAAACAGACCAAATGTCCATTCATGGGTAAAAAGATAAACAAATGGGGTTAAATCCATACACTGGAATATTACTCAGCCATAAAAAGGAGGGAACCATTGACATATGACCCAAGGTGGATGAACTTGAAAGGAAAAGGAGCCAGGCACAAAGACTACATACTGCATAGTTCTATTTATAGGAAGTATCCAGAATAAGTAAATCCATAGAGACAGAAAGCAAATTCGTGGTGTGAGGGACTGGAGCAGGGGTAGAATGAGGAGTGACTGCTTAATGGGTATGGGGTTTCCTTTGGGGTAGGGTTTATATATTTTGGAACTAGATAGAGGTGGTGGCTGCCCAACAGTGGGACTATACTGAATGCTACTGAACTGTATACTTTATTTTTTTTATTTTTTATTTTTTGAGACAGAATCTCACTATGTCACCCTCAGTAGAGTGCTGTGGCATCACAGCTCACAGCAACCTCAAATTCTTGGGCTTAAGTGATTCTCTTGCCTCAGCCTCCCAAGTAGCTGGGACTACAGGCGCCTGCCACAATGCCTGGCTATTTTTTGTTGCAGTTTGGCCAGGGCCAGGTTTGAACCCACCACCTTCGGTATATGGGACTGGCACCCTACCCACTGAGCCACAGGCACCGCCCACACCCAGCAATTTTTTGGTTGTGGTTGTCGTTGTTTAGCTGGCCTGGGCTGGGCTTGAACCCGCCAATCTCAGTGTATGTGGCCAGCACCCTACTCACTGAGCTATGGGTGCCAAGCCTGAACTGTATACTTTAAAATGACTATTTTAAAAATTGTATATAGGCTGGGTGTGGTGGCTCACGCCTGTAGGGAGGCCAAGGAGGGTAGATTGCATTCAGAAGTTTAAGACCAGCTGAACAAGAGTGAGACCCTGTCTCTATTAAAAAAAGAAAAAATAGCTGGGTGACATGGCAGGTGCCTATAGTCCCAGCTACTTAGGAGGCTAAGGCAAGGTTACTGTGAGCTATGACACCATGGCAACAGTTGGAGACAACAGAGTATGATTCTGTCTTAAATAAATAAATAAAAATAAGTAAATAAAATAAAAAATAAAAATTATATACATAATTGCAATAAATATATATAATTTAAATTTTGTCATTAACCATGTCTAAGTGTACAGTTCAGTGGCATTAAGCACATTCACATTGTCATGCAACCGTCACAACCATCCATCTCCAGAACTTTTTTATCTTCCCTAACTGAAACTCTGTCCCCATTAAACAACACCTGCCTATCTCCCCTCCTCAGCCCCTAGCCACCACTGTTCTACTTTCTGTCTCTGTGAACTTGACTACTCCAGGGACCTCATGTAAGTGGAATCATACAGCATTTGTCCTTTTGTGTCTAAAATGGTTGATTTTATGTTATGTGAATTTCACCTCAATTTAAGAAACAACAGACAATACCAACCACCTCTTCACCCTGATCGTTTTAGCCAGGGACTGAATCTGAGTTGAAGTGACCACAGCCCCTCCTGGATGTACCCTCCACTGTCACCCCCAAGGATAAGATTGAGTTGGCAGGAGATCAAACTCAGCTTGTGTGGTGGCAGTTGCAGCCAGGAGCTTCCCTTAGGGAGACTGTAAGATCTGGGTAGGAGGAAATTCTGCCTGGGGCCTCAAACAAGGGCTCCATGAGCAAATCGCAAGTTTAAGTGCCTAAGAAAAGTGTCTCGGCTGTGGTTTCCTCCCTAAGTGTTCAAAAGCAGACAGCTCATTCCTGTTAATGGAAAGGGCTATCTGCTTCCTGGATTTTGTGATTGGGGTAAAAACCCATGAGAAAAACCTCCCAGGCAGCACTGCCAATGGCCCCCCCATCCATTTCTTTTCTGAGCATAAAGTCAGGTTAATTATTTATAATGGGGCGATGATGAAGTGTTAGGAGTAGACAGGCTTCCTCTCCTAATTGTCAGGTTTCTGAGAAGGAGGCTTAGCCTGGAGGGATTTTGTGATTAGAATGAAAGAAAATATAAAAAGATGAAGTGCACTTTGGCTTGGTCCAAAAAAGCAGCCATGAGAATTAAAAGGAAAAATTATTTCCTAATAATTAGAACATGGAAAGAGAGGGAACATGAAAGAAAGATGGTTTCTGTGAAAGTCCTCTTGCTATTGGGCCCTAATCTGAATCCCCTACAGCCAGAAACCAATGGGAGATGCCCACTATGTCATCTCTGCCTGCTGTGGAGCCAGTTAATTGTTGATTCTGAAGATAAAACAGCAGACTCTTTCCTTCTGGTAGGAAACGCCAGGGCTGGGAGAGACTTTCAGCGAAAACAAATAAAACTTTGGTTTTTCTAGAGGACCACACATGTGACACCTTCTGTTTAATTTCTAGCCTCTTTTACAGGAGCATCTTCCAATATTTCTCCAGTTGCTTCTTACATGGGCAATGAATACCCAGCCCTTGAATCATTGATACTTCACATGATTAGGATGGATGAAAGAAAAAAAAAAATAGAAAGAAAAAAGAACCAGCTTCCACATAGTCCTGTTTTGCTACTCATAGAACATTTGAGAGAAGAAATTCTAATGTTATTAACTAACATGCAATATGAATGCTATATGTTTGTTTTGTATCCTCTTGGTCCCCAGGCACCACTGGCAACTAAGAGCTGATTTATATTTATCAGTTTAAATCCTAGGTATTCTTCCTTTGAAGTGGCATATATAGGACACAATGAGAAGTTTCCAGTAGAGAGGACTTGATTTGCATAGCTTGATTATTGGAGGATTTTTTTCATTCCCACCCCACCAAGAGGGTCTGAAGTTTCTGTGAATTCTGAAGCACATTTTGCTTCCTCACATTGCTGTGCACCTCAGCAACAATCGTTCATTTAGGTGTGAAATTTAATAACAGATACATTTAATTATACACCTTGCATCTGCCTGTCATGGAGCATAGAAAACAAAATGTCTCCTAGAAAAATCCAAGACAAGAAGTAATGAAGAGGCTGTGACTCTCAGGCCACACGAGTTTGAGACCAGGCTGAACAAGAGTGAGACCCTGTCTCTACTACAAATAGAAAAATTAGCCAGGCATTGTGGTGAGCACCTGTAGTCCCAGCTACTTGAGAGGCTGAGGCAAGAGGATCGCTTGAATCCAGGAGCTTGAGGTTGCTGTGAGCTGTGATGCTCACAGAGTGCTGGCCTGGGGCAACAGAGTGAGATTCTGTCTCCAGAAAAAAAAGTTGCCTGTGTCTTTTCCTTTTCCTTTGACCTATCCCCTTTCTTTCCCTGACAAACTCAACATGTTTAAAATGTAGCTCAGGCCTCCCATTCTCTGGTGAGTCCTCTGAACCTCCACTTCTGATGGCATAGATTTCTGCTCCAAAGAAAGGAGAAAATGGTCTAATGATGTGACTGTCCACCCTACAGTGATGTGAGCACAGGATACAATGGAGGCAAGAGAAGATATGTCTCAATTACATTAAAATAGAGGTAAGAGAAGATATGTCTAAATTACATTCTTCCAAAGTCACTTCCAGCTGTTATAATTGTGGGGGGTTTTTTGTGTTTTGTTTTTTGTTTTGTTTTTTTTTGAGACGGGGTCTCAATCTATTGCCTGGCTACAGTACAGTGACATCCTCATAACTTGCTGCAGCCTCCAACTCCTAGGTTCAACCGATCCCCCTGTCTCCACCACCCAAGTAGCTGGGACCACGGGCACCCGCTACCATATCCAGCAAATTTTTTCACTTTTTGTAGAGACAGGTTCTAGCTATTTTGCTCAAGCTAGTCTTGAACTCTAGGCCTCAAAAGATCCCATTAAGCAATCACTCTTTATTCCTCATCAGCACTCACATGATCCTTGAGGTTTTATGTGTGTCCCATTTTTCCTGGGGATTTAGAATCAGTCAAACATTCAGAGTGAACCAGGAGACCCAGAGGGGTGATCAGCTTCCCACAGTCACACAGTTTCAGAGCTAAGTCCTGGCTCATTTTAGAGGCTACCTTCTAGCTCACCAAGGTACAAGGAGGACAGCTCAGGAATTAGAAAGCAGAAAAACATCTGTGACATTTGAAATCTGATGGGAAGTTCTTACAACGTATGCGGCTGAAACACAACAGTACGCCACAAAAAGTTCTCCTGTGGAATTATTTATAAGAGTAGCTATACCTGGGCATCTGTAGCTCAGCGGTTAGGGCACTGGCCACATACACTAGGGCTGGGAGATTTGAACTCGGCCCGGGGCCTGCTAAACAACAACAACAAAATAGCCCAGCGTTGTGGTGGACGCCTGTAGTCCCAGCTATTTGGGAGGCTGAGGTGAGAGAATCTCTTAAACCCAAGAGTTTGAGATTGCTGTGAGATGCCTTTGCACTCTAACGAGGGCAACATAATGAGACTGTCTCAAAAATAAAAAAATAAAAAAAAGAAGGAGTAACTATATCTCATTATGCTTAGTTTTCACTGTACTTTTACCCCCCACCAAAGAATTCAACATGTGCACACGTGCCAAGAGTGTGAACTGATGAAATCCTTGAGGCAGAGCAAATTGGTAATACCATTTAAAAGCCTTTAAAATGGGGCGGCACCTGTGGCTCAGTCGGTAAGGCACCGGCCCCATATACCGGGGGTGGTGGGTTAAAACCCGGCCCCGACCAAACTGGAACCAAAAAAAAAAAAAAAATAGCCAGGCGTTGTGGCGGGCGCCTGTAGTCCCAGCTACTCGGGAGGCTGAGGCAAGAGAATCACCTAAGCCCAGGAGTTGGAGGTTGCTGTGAGCTGTGTGAGGCCACGGCACTCTATGCAGGGCCATAAAGTGAGACTCTGTCGCTACAAAAAAAAAAAAAGCCTTTAAAATGTTGATACCCTTTCACCTGGTAATGTCCCCTTCTAGGAATTCATCCAAAAAAAAATCCAGAAGTACAGATCATTTTTTAATGTCTTGAATACTAATTTTCTATACTGGAAAAGTAGAAAAAGCCTAGTCCAACAGTAGGGGTACAGCTCAGTAAGTCATTGTACAAATCCAGACAATGGACTACTATATAATTAATCATGAAATGATTCTTAATGATATGGAAAAACACTTGTGAGATAATGTTGTTTGGGAATCAGTATAACAAATTCATAGATAGAAAGTAGAATGGTAGTGACCAGGAGCTAGGAGCAGGAAGAGCGGGAGAATTAAAGGGGATAGTTTGAGTATGGGAAGATGAAAATTCTGGAGGTGGATAATGGTGATGCTTATTCAATAAATGTTGTACATAATGCCACAGAACCATACACTTAAAAATGGATAAATTGTATACTATGGATATTTTACAACAATAAAAAGCAAGATAAAAAATACATATACGTCATCTAACTCCAGTAAGATTAGCCCATATCACAAAATCCCAAGACCAGAGATGTTGGCGTGCATGCGGAGAAAAGGGAACACTTCTACACTGCTGGTGGGAATGCAAATTAATACATTCCTTTTGGAAAGAGGTTTGGAGAACACTTAGAGATCTAAAAATAGACCTGTCATTCAATCCTATAATTCCTCTACTAGGTATATACCCAGAAGACCAAAAATCACATTATAACAAAGATATTTGTACCAGAATGTTTATTGCAGCCCAAATCATAATTGCTAAGTCATGGAAAAAGCCCAAGTGCCGGGTGGCACCTGTGGCTGTCGGTAAGGCGCCGGCCCCATATACCGAGGGTGGCGGGTTCAAACCCGGCCCCGGCCAAACTGCAACCAAAAAATAGCCAGGCATTGTGGCGGGTGCCTGTAGTCCCAGCTACTCGGGAGGCTGAGGCAAGAGAATCACTTAAGCCCAAGAGTTGGAGGTTGCTGTGAGCTGTGTGAGGCCACGGCACTCTACAGAGGGCCAGAAAGTGAGACTCTGTCTCTACGAAAAAAAAAAAAAAAAAAAGCCCAAGTGCCCATCGATCCACAAATGGATTAATAAATTGTGGTATATGTACATGATGGAATATTATGCAGCCTTAAAAAAAGATGGAGACTTTACCTCTTTCATGTTCACATGGATGGAGCTGGAACATATTCTTCTTAGTAAAGTATCTCAAGAATGGAAGAAAAAGTATCCAATGTACTCAGCCCTACTATGAAACTAATTTATGGCTTTCATATGAAAGTTATAACCCAGTTATAACCTTAGAATATGGGGAAGGGGGAGAGGGAGGGGAGGGAGGGGGAGGATGGGAGGAGGGAGGGTAATTGGTGGGATTACACCTACGGTGCATCTTACAAGGGTACATGTGAAACTTAGTAAATGTAGAATATAAACGTCTTAACACAATAACTAAGAAAATGCCAGGAAGGCTATGTTAACCAGTGTGATAAAAATATGTCAAATGGTCTATAAAAACAGTGTATGGTGACCCATGATAGCATTAATGTACACAGCTATGATTTAATAAAAAAAAAAAAAGGAAAGAAAAAAGAAATACATATACAATATGATCTAACCACATAAGAAGAAAAAAGTTACATATAAAATATTACCAACTGGGCGGCACCTGTGGTTCAATGGGTAGGGCACTGGCCCCATGTGCCGAAGGTGGCAGGTTCAAGCCTGGCCCTGGCCAAACTGCAACAAGGAAATAGTGGGGTGTTGTGGTAGGTGCCTGTGATCCCAGTTACTCAGGAGGCTGAGGCAAGAGAATTGCCTAGGCCCAGTAGTTAAAGGTTGCTGTGAGCTGTGTGATGCCATGGCATTCTACCGAGGGCAATAAAGTGAGACTCTGTCTCTACAAAAAAATTTTAAAAATTAAAGAAAATTACCAACAAAATAGACGAAAATAATAACATCGGTTACCTTTTGGTAAGGGATCTATAGATAACTTTAGTTCTCCCATCTCCATTTTTCTGTATTTCCTATGTATTCTGTGTATATATAATAGTCAGGGAAAAAAGCTTTAATCTTTAAATGGAGCCTAAATGAACAAAGGAAGAATGAAGTTTCCACTGTAGCTTTTCCCCACAGTTAATTAAAGCAGGCACATTAAAAAATAAAACACACCAAATGTTCACAAAAATAGCAACCTTCCTTAGCATTCTTTTCAGAGATGAGAAATTGTTCTATAAAACAATTTTTTTAAAAACCAGCATTTAAGAAAAAAAAATCACTGAAAGTAAAACCCATGCATGTTTATAGTATCTTGATTTGTCATGGCATTTTGGTTTAGCCTGTTCTTCTGATTCTCTTTAATTCTCCCGTGAACTTCGAAGACACAGCCACAGTGTAGCTAAAATTTTGCCTTTGCTAATAACTTAGTTTATGAATGTTATAAATATAACTGATCTGTAAAGGAGAAAGCACATTTTTGGCAAAAACTGAGCACCTCCTAAGATGGGCTTAATTAAAACAAAAAACTCTCTAAATAAAATATCTCATCAGAACACATGAAAATGTAAGAAGCCGAACATGACAAAGTAGGCTTAAAGGCATTAAGAATATTTAAAGCAAACATTCTTCTTTGTAAGAGTCCCAAAATATGTCTAAGAGTGCACAAAAAGTCAAGACCACAGAACAAAGACTCTATGCTTGAAATTTTAATACACACATTAAAAAGACCAAGAAATATGACTGCAATCTGAGTGAGATTAGACAAAACCAGGAAGGTGATAACATAGCAGAAGGAAGTGCCTTTCAACATAAGAATTTTCAGCTTTATTCAAGAAACCTTAGCTCTGAAAAATGACAGTGGCAAGTAGCCACATTCAAGGCAAAACTTAACAGTTAAAAGACATTTTTTAAAGTGATTTCCATTTGCAAAGGCTTTCTTTGTTTGCTCTCAGTTCAATGTGAAGTTTTACTATATTTTCCAAAGTGACGTTAGCCACATACTCTGTGCAAGTAACAAAGAAGAAAGTTCTCGCATTTGAATTCCTGAACAGATGTGACTTACGGTGGCTTCTCTTGGAATCTCATATTCCAAACGATCAGTTAAAAACAACTTCTGAAGGGAAATGGCCTTTAAGATGTATTTACCAAAAAGCAAATATTAATTACATTTTAAGTTCAAAGTTTTATCTGCTCCATTTGCTGATATTTACAAGGTGAATTTTTAGGAAACTGTTGGCCTGGTGAGCAGGCATTTATGTTTCTTCTTAGTAAGCCCCCAAGGGACTTACCAAACCTACATTTCTGGGTTGTTTACCCACCGGAGAGCTGCTATGTGTTTGAGTAGCCTGTAGGAATACATTGCGTTGCATTTTTCCATATACCAACATACTTGCAAAATTGTAGATGGTAAATATTGCAATTAAACATATCATTTAAAAAACTTTATGTCTGGCTTGGCACCCATAGCTCAGTGGTTAGGGTGCTGGCCACATACACCGAGGTAGGTGGGTTCAAACCCAGCCCAGGCCTGCTAAACAACAGTGACAACTACAACAAAAAAATAGCCGGGCATTGCGGTGGGCACCTGTAGTCCCAGCTACTTGGGAGGCTGAGGTAAGAGAATTGCTTAAGCCCAAGAGTTTGAAGTTGCTGTGAGCTGTGATGCCACATCACTCTACCAAGGGCAACATGAGACTCTATCTCAAAAAAAACAAAACAGGGTGGCACCTGTGTCTCAAAGGAGTAGAGCACCGGCCCCATATGCTGGAGGTGGTGGGTTCAAACGCAGCCCCGGCCAAAAACTGCAAAATACAAAACAAAACAAAACAAAAAAACTTTATATCTGGAATCGTCAGGGCTTAACAGGGTTTACATATAGTTTTTCACAGATAGGGGGACTCAAAGTATTTATATATGTCTACTTTCTGTTTCCAGATATATCAAACACTTTGAGCTTTTCGCGCATTCTTTACTCTTTCTTTTTTTTTTTTCCCCCAGGGAGGGTGGGGTTTTATTCATTTATTCTTATTCCAGGTTGGGCTGGAATTAAGTGAAGTAAAGTCCCTCATTGTAGTGACTTACATTTCTCTAAATTGTGTATCTTTTAATGCTGTGATTAATTGCTCTAGACTTTAACTGTAGACGACTGCCCCTGGGAGTCACTGTAGGATCCAAGTAAGCAAGTGAGGCACCTGGGCCATGTTTGGATTTTATAAATATGAATGTGGGGTATAAAGATTTGGAGGGTCAAGACAGGAGACAGAGAGACAAGCTTGATGCATTCAGCAATGCATCTGAATGACAGCATCATTTTTACTGTTTCAGATACTACTAACACACCACCCCAAAACCTAGAGGTACAAAACAACCATTTCATCCTGTTGATATGTCTACGGGTCAGGAAATAACACCGGGCACAGCAAAGATGGCTTGTTCTTGCCTCATGATGTCAGAGGCTCTAGCTGGGAAGACTTAAAGACTGGGAGGTGTGAGGGTAACTTGATGGCTGGGGCTGAAATAATTCAGAGGCATCTTCGCTCACATGTCCAACCACCAATACTGTCAGCCAAAACACCTGCATGTGACCTCCCACATGGCTTGGGCTTCCTCACAATATGTTGGTCTTATGTAAGGTCTCATACGTGATGACAACTCAAGGTTCCACACACAAGCGTTATAGCAAACAAGGCAAGAGCTGCACAGCTCTTTATGAGCCGGCCTTGTAAGTCATCAAATGTCATTCGTGCCACATTCTATTAATTACAAATGAATCATAAATCTTCCCAGATTCAGATGGGGGTATTATTAGATTCTATCTCTTGATATGGTGACTGGATTCTAGAAGAATATGTGGGAGAGGAGATATTCTTGTGGCCATCTTCCTTTAACACAGTCTGCCACATTCATCAACCATTTTCTGACTCTGAAGTCCATTCTCTCACCCATTCTCCCATCATCAGTGATTGCTGAGGGTTGAGGATGGGAAGCAAAGAATTCACGGACAGCTAGATGGTCTTCTGTGGTCAGGGGAGACAATGAGGTGAGGCTAACTTTATGTGGCCTGTGGAGATTCTGGGGACAGAGCTAAATGTCTGCACTAGACATGACCAGAGAACAAGATGGGAGATGTAGGCTAGAGGGAGAGGAAATAGCTGAGCCCTAGGTGCAGAGAACATCAGGCTATTGGTGAGAGCTGGCTGGAGAATGGAGAGCTGGGCTGAGATGGGCGTCTGGGTAGGAAGTAATTCTCCAGTCACAGTGCACCAAGACGATGGAAGCTGGGATGGATGAAGGACCCAGCAGGATGCAGATTGTCAGAACAGCAACACAAGTCTGAGCAAAAAATCTAGTATCTGAATATCAGGCTAAGTGAAAGAAGCCAGACACAAAGGTCACATATTTTATGATTTTGTTTGTAAGCAATGTCCAGAGTTAGCATATCTATAGAGATAGAAAGCCATAGCTGGAAGGAGGGGAGAAAGGGGCCTTTCTGCTTAGTTGATACACGGGTTCCTTTTGGGGTGATGAAAACATTTTATAATGACATAGTAGTGATGGTCGCACAACATCATGAATGTGCTAAACATCACTAAAGGTAATTTTTTTTTTTTTTTTGAGACAGGGTCTCACTCTGTTGCTTGGGCTACAGTGCCATGGCCTCAGCCTAACTCAGAGCAACCTCATACTCATGGCCTCAACTGATCCTCCTGTCTCAGCCTCCAGAGTAGCTGGGACTACAGGTGCACACCCATCTCATTTTTTCTATTTTTAGTAGAGACTGGGTCTCACTTTGCTCAGGGTAGTTTCGACTTCCTGACTTTCAGCGATTCTCCTGCCGTGGCCTCCCAGAATGCTAGGATTATAAGAGTGAGCCGTGGCACCTGGGCTACTAACGGTAAATTTTGACATATGTCTTTTTGCTACAATAAAAAACAACTATAATCACATAATTCTTATAAGGAAGAGATGATAAATTAGACCTCATTAAAATTAAAAACATTTGCTCTGAGAAAGACCCTGATAAGAGAATAGAAAGACAATTATACACTGGGAGAAATTATTTGCAAACCATGTATCCAACAAAGAAATTGTATCCAGAACATATAAAGAACTTTAAAAATGCAACAGTTAAAAACAAAATGAGCCATTTCCATCAAACAAATGAAAAAGCAATGGAGGAAAATGACTCTTTTGTGACTCACTTCAAGGAGAAGTCTGTGTGATTATCTGATGTCTGTGTTGCTGATTAGAGCTCATAAATGCAGGTCCTGGGACTGGTTTTATTCACTTGTATCTCATGTGTGGCCTGGGGCCCAGCACATAATAAGAGAAAAAGGATTATTCAGAGGCGTGGCATGGTGGCCCACAACTGTAACTCTAGCACTAGGGGAGGCTGAGGCAGGAAGATGGCTTGAGGCTAGGAGTTTAAGACCAACCTAGCAAGAGTGAGACCCTATCTCTACAAAAAGTAGAAAAATTAGCTGGGCATGATGTCATGGACCTATGGTCCCAGCTATTTGGGAGGCTGAGAGTCAGGAGAATTGCTTGAGCCCAGGAGTTTGAAGTTGCAGTGAGCTATGATGATGCCACTGCACTCCAGCCTGGGCAACAGAGCAAGACCCTGTTTCAAAAAATATATTATTCAGTGAATGAATGAATGAAATGACTGAGTGTGAACAGGGCTACCACAGTGCTAGCAGAGAGCAGGAACAACGTAAGTGCTGGTCAGTTTTTGCCTGGAACTTTTGAAGCATTATGGGCTGGAGAGTCTACTGAACACAGCCCCCCAACATTCTGGCCTCAAATGACAACCAGAGGAAAAGAGTAGCATATTCATTCATTCAGCAAATATTTGTTGAATGCATAATATGTGTCATGCTCTGTTCTTAGCAGATGGCATACATCAGTGATCAAAACAGACTACAATCTCTGACCTCACAGGACACAATTCTATTCGTACAGCAACCTTTCTGATTCACCGGTGCAAATTTCAACTTGCCCAGCTTGTGGATGTGGCTGAGAAGGCTTCATTTGTTTCCATCCACTCAGATTTAACGTTTCTTGATTTCTGGGTATCTCAAAACTTTCATAATGACCCATGTATTATGTTAAAAGCTGATAGGGATTATTCATAAGAGGCAAAAGTTGTAAGCAACCCAAGTATCCATCATGGATGAATGGATTAACAAAATGTGGACTGGGGGTGGCGCCTGTGGCTCAGTGGGTAGGGCACCGGCCCCATATGCCAAGGGTGATGGGTTCAAACGCGGCCCCGGCCAAACTGCAACAAAAAAATAGCCGGACGTTGTGGCAGGCGCCTGTAGTCCCAGCTACTTGGGAAGCTGAGGCAAGAGAATCGCCTAAACTCAGGAGTTGGAGGTTGCTGTGAGCTGTGATGCCACAGTATTCTACCGAGGGTGATAAAGTGAGGCTCTGTCTCTACAAAAAAAAAAAAAAAAAAAATGTGGACTATCCATACAGTGAAATATTATTTAGCTTTAAAAGGGTAGAAATTCTGACACCTGGGCAGCGCCTATGGCTCAAAGGGGTAGGGTGCTGGTCCTATATGCCGGAGGTGGCGGGTTCAAACCCAGCCCTGGCCAAAAACCACAAAAAAAAAAACAAATTCTGACACCTGTTGCAACATGGACAAACTTTGAAGACAAAAAGACAAACACTAGATGCCACTTATATGAGTCACCTCATATATACCTTATATTGCTTCCACTTATATAAGTGCCTGAGAATATCAAGTTCATAGAGACAGAAAGCAGAAGGATGATTGCTGGGGCTTGGGCAGGGGGAATAGGAAGTTAGTGTTTAATGGGAACAGAGTTTCTGTTTTGCAAGGTGAGAAATATTCTAGAAATGGAGGGATGGTGATGGTTGCACAGCACTGTGAAATTTTATTTTGTTTTATTTTATTTTTATTTTTATTTTTTTTTGCAGTTTTTGGCTGGGGCTGGGTTTGAACCCACCACCTCCAGCATATGGGGCCGGCACCCTACTCCTTTGAGCCACAGACGCCACCCTATTTTATTTTATTTATTTTTTTGAGACAGAGTCTCACTATGTCACCCTCGGTAGAGTACTGTGGCATCACAGCTTATAGCAACCTCAAACTCTTGGGCTTAAGCGATTCTCTTGCCTCAGCCTCCCAAGTAGCTGGGACTACAGGCGCCCGCCACAACACCCGGCTATTTTTCTGTTGCAGTTGTCATTGTTGTTTACCAGGCCTGGGCTGGGTTCGAACCTACCAGCCTCAGTGTCTGGCACTGTAACCACTGTGCTATGGGTGCCAAGCCAAAATGCTAAAATTTTACATTATGTTTATTATACCATAATTTGTTTAAAAAGATGATAAGGGCTCTGACAAAAGGGATCTTGTGAGCAAGATTCAGCATTTTAACTAGAGCAGTCAGGGTCCTTTTCATTTATTTATTTATTTACATATTTATTTATTGAGACAGAGTCTCACTCTGTCACCCTGGGTAGAGTTTTGTGCTGTCATAGATAACAGCAACCTCAAATTGTTGGGTTCAAGCAATCCTCTTGCCTCAGCCTCCCGAGTAGCTGGTCTCGAACTCCTGAGCTCAGGCAATCCACCTGTCTTGGCCTTTCAGAGTGCTAGGATTACAGGTGTGAGCCAACACGCCAAGCCTCTTTGCATACTTTTACTCATACTTAATTGATAGGAAGATTTAAAAAACTGTTCTTTGGAGATAGAATTATGTTATAAACTATTGTGCAATTGTGAATAATATTGGAGCAAAGAGGAAATTTTAATTTGCATGTTGCTGTTATCCAGAGTAAAGGGAGAAAAAAATATTCTAGATATTTGAGAGCTATGCCTTCCACGGCTGAAACATTTTTCCAAACTTTTCTATTGGAAATACGTACAAGTTGGGAAATAATACTGCTCAGTCATAACTTGACAAATACACTATACTTAAAGTGTTTATTTAATCCTTTTGTAAAAAATAAAGTGATTAGGAGCAAAGACTTGAAGTGGGTGAGGGAGTGTTGGCCACATGGGCTTCTGGGGAAAAGCTGCCCAAAGATGAATCTGAGGCCACAGCTCGCCTGGGCTTCTAGAAGGGCCCAGAGGCTGGTGCATCTGGAGTTAGTAAGAGGAGGCAGCAGAGATAGAGAGCAAACAGGGCACCAATTACACAGGGCTGGAAGGCATTGTTAGGAATTTAGTTTATAATCTGAGTCACAAGGGTAGTAAACAAAAGATCAATTTCAACAAAGCACTAAAGAAAAGATCCCAGAAAAAAAAAATTAAAAAAAAAAAAAAAGAAAAGATCCCAGAACTCTGCTCCCAGGGTTGATGCTAGCTTGAAAACAGTTGTTTTGGAGTTTCTTTCCCCTGCTATTTAATTTATACCTAGAATAAGAGGCTCCTAGAATAAAATTTTATGAAAATGTAATAGGAAATTGGTCCACAGGACTAATTTCTCAGTAAAAAGCATGAGTTCAGTTAAACTTGGGAGTTGTCTTGGCTTCTGAGATCCTGCACAACCATATACTTCAGGAAGAGAAATGTAAAACATAAATAAAGCATAAAATACAATGAGACCTGCCCTGCCTTTTCAAGTGAATGGTTCTAAAGTCTTGTATGTATAACCCTACTATTAGGCAGATGTTAAAAAGTATAAGACAGACCTCTACCAACCCATGTGGAAAGATGTTCATGATACATTGTGAATTATTTTTGTTGCTGTTGCAGTAGTCATTGTTGTTTTATTTAGCTGGTCCTGCCAGCCTCGGTGTATGTGGCTGGTGCCCTATCCACAGAGCTATGGGCACCGCCAAATTTTTTTTTTTTTTTTTTTTTTTAGAGACAGAGTCTCACTTTATCACCCATGGCAGAGTGCTGTGGTATCACACAGCTCACAGCAACCTTCAGCTCCTGGGCTTAGGAGATTCTCTTGCCTCAGCCTCCCCAGTAGCTGGGACTATAGTTGTGTGCCACAAGGCCCAGCTATTTTTTTGTTGCAGTTTGGCCAGGGCTGGGTTTGAACCCGCCACCCTCGGTATATGGGGCCGGCATTCTACCCACAGAGCCACAGGCGCCGTCCCCCTTCCCGGCTTTTTTTTTTCTGTTTTTTAAAGACAGGGTCTCTACTCGGGTGTTGTGGCGGGTACCTGTAGTCCCAGCTACTTGGGAGGCTGAGGCAAGAGAATCACTTAAGGCCAAGTGTTTAAGGTTGCTGTGAGCTGTGACGCCACAAAACTCTACTGAGGGCAACATAGTAAGACTCTGTCTCAAAAAAAAAAAACAGTCTCACTCTGTGCCTTGGGTAGAGTATTGTGGAATCATAGTTCACAGCAACCTCAAACTCCTGGGCTCAAGCAATCCTTTTGCCTCAGCCTCTCAAGTAGCTAGGACCTACTACAAGCCAGACTAGTTTTTGTTTATTTATTTTTTTTGAGGCAGAGTCTCACTATGTTGCCTTCGGTAGAGTGTCATGGCATCACAGCTCACAGAAATCTCAAAGTCTTGGGCTTAAGCAATTCTCTTGCCTCAGGCTCCCAAGTAGCTGGGACTACAGGCGCTCGCCACAATGCCCAGCTATTTTTTGTTGTTGTTGTTTTTGCAGTTGTCATTGTTGTTTAGCAGGCCCAGGCCAGGCTCAAACCCACCAGGCCAGGTGTATTTGGCCAGCACCCTAACCACTGAACTATGGGCACCGAGCCTGTTTTTCCGTTTTTAGTAGAGATGGGGGTGAGTCTCGCTCTTGCTCAGGCTGGTCTCGAACTCCAGAGCTCAGGCTATCAACTCACCTCGGGCTCCCAGAGTGCTAAGATTATAGGCATGAGCCATAGCACCCAGCCCATTGTGAAATTTTTTTTTAAAAAGAAAGTTTATCAGCGGTGCCTGTAGCTCAGTGGGTAGGGAGCCAGCCACATACACTGACACAACCCCTATGGCCTTGGTGGCAGTCGCTGCATGAAGGAACCAGGTGTGACACTGATTAGAAGTACAAGCTTGCAGGAGGCTGGCTAACCTTAAGTGCAGGGTAGCCCTGAGCCCTCTCGATGGCTATTTATTAAGGTTATATATACACAACAGGTATAGAGAGTTAAGGTAATAAGAGGACTGCATGCGTAAGGATTATCACGTGCTCTTTCCTCAAGTGTTCTTTCCTCATGTGTTCTTTTCCCACAGCCCCCATGAAGAAGTACCAAGCATCAATGTTTAACACATGCTTACTAATGAGTGACCGATCTTATCTCATTTCAGAACACTGAGTTACTTGGGGGTTTACCCCTAAGTCACAAAACATCTCTAGGCTTGCCAGGATGCTTGCCTGGCAATGTGATGAAAGTCAGTAACTGCCCTTGCAAGCATGGTGTCCATTCCTCTACATACACTGAGGCTGGTGGGTTCAAGCCCAGCCCGGGCCTGCTAAACAACGACAACTGCAACCAAAAAATAGTCGAGCATTATGGCAAGTGCCTAAGTCCCAGTTACTTGGGAGGCTGAGGCAAGAGAATCACTTGCGCCCAAAAGTTTGAGGTTGCTGTGAGCTGTGATGCTACAGCACTCTACCAGGGGAGACATAGTGAGACTCTGTCTCAAAAAAAAAAAAAGAAAGAAAGAAAGAAAATTGAGGGTGGCGCCTGTGGCTCAAGGACTAGGGCGCCAGTCCCATATGCCAGAGGTGGCGGGTTCAAACCCAGCCCTGGCCAAAAACCAAAAAAAAAGAAAAAGAAAAAAGAAAATTGAAAGACTCAAACTCCAGTAAGCAGAAAGCATAAACACTAATAGGTTGGCCAAGAAAACAACTGCCATGGTAAGTAGTTTTTGGGTCTCACAGGAGGCCTCAAAGTTACTGTCCAAATAAAGCCAGTGACCTTCTTTTTTTTTTTTTTTTTTTTGTAGAGACAGAGTCTCACTGTACCGCCCTCGGGTAGAGTGCCGTGGCGTCACACGGCTCACAGCAATCTCTAACTCTTGGGCTTACGCGATTCTCTTGCCTCAGCCTCCCGAGCAGCTGGGACTACAGGCGCCCGCCACAACGCCCGGCTATTTTTTGGTTGCAGTTTGGCCGGGGCTAGGTTTGCAGTTTGACCCTCGGCCTATGGGGCTGGCGCCCTACTCACTGAGCCACAGGCGCCGCCCGCCAGTGACCTTCTTAAGGTACATTTATGAGTTCCCTGGAGCTCTTCAGCTCTTCAGTGGCTGGCCAGGGGGAAGCTGGGCCAGCCGGGCCAGCCCCCCAGACAGCCCATCAGGAGGATCCACACATTTAGGACTTACAAAGGCCTACAGATATTTTGGTTGACCAACTACATCTTTTTTTATTTTTTAATTTTCCCCTTTGAAATAATTATGAACAGAATGTATTTATTTCACATATTTCAGATTCTCATCTTTGACTACTTGTCATGAACTTTGTACTCAGAGTTTTATCTTTCTTGTGTGTGTGTGTTTTAAAACAGTCGTCCTCTGTCACTCAGAGTGGAGTACAGTGGTGGAATCACAGGTTGCTGTAGCCTCCAACTCCTGGGGTCTAACAACCCTCCTGCCTCAGCCTCCCAAGGAGCTAGGACAACATGTGCCACCATGCCCAGTTAATTTTGAAAATTTTTTTAGATATTGGTTCTTGCCACATTGCCCAGGCTAGTCTCAAACTCCTGGTGTCAGTCAAGCAATCCTCCTACCTCAACCTCTCAAGCCCTGGGATTATAGGTGTGAGTCACTGTACCCAGCCTTATAGTGCTTTGTCTTTAATCACCAATACTGGTGCTGATTCCAACAATCAGATCATTATTTTATTTTATTTATTTATTTATTTATTTTTTAGAGATAGAGTCTCACTTTGTCACCCTCGGTAGAGTGCCGTGGCATCACAGCTCATAGCAACCTCCAGCTCCGGGGCTTAGGCGATTCTCTTGCCTCAGCCTCCAAAGTAACTGGGACTACAGGCACCTACCACAAGGCCCAGCTATGTTTTTGTTGTTGCAGTTTGGCCAGGGCCAGGTTCGAACACACCACCCTCGGTATTTGGGGCCAGCACCCTAATCACTGAGCCACAGGCACTGCACCCAGATCAGAATTTTCGCCATGAAACAACATTTCCCACTGCCCCTGATGTACATACATAGTATTTAAGACACACTGGCATTCGGGATTAGCAACCATGAGGATGAAAATCAGGTTTTAATCGTAACTTTAACCAGGCTGCTAGCTAGAAAGGTTTTTTTTTAAGTCTTAACATTATTAAAGCTAGCTATTATTTTTAATCTGCTATTAGCTAGTATTTCAACGAATATAAGTTCTCACATAGGCAATGATTGTGTACTGCCAACTGTATATAGCATCCTCTGAGAGCCTACTGTGTACCAGGCACAGGACAAAGTATTTTGGAGACTTCAGCACCTGCAATCTTCCACTCTAGCCCTAATGACAGAGATACTATTAATAATAATATTTTATAAAGAAGGATGCTAAGGGTCACAGAAGTTAAGTACCTTGCCATTAGACAGTAGAAAGAAACAATTCCAAGACTTCCTACTGAGTCCTACCCCTGGAACATCATATTAGCTAATGGTGTGTGTATATGAAAGAGAGAGAATACTTTTGTGGTAAAGTACACATATCATAAAATTTACCGTCGTAACAATTGTGAGTTCAGTGGCATTAAGCACATTCACTTTCTCGTACACCACCATCCATCTCCAAATTTTTTTCATCTTCTCAAACTGAAACTCAGCACCTATTAAATACTAACTCCCCATTCCTGTCTCCCAGCCCCTGGAGACTATCATTCTACTTTCTGGATAAGTGGGATTATATAATTCTTGAGCTTTTGTGTCTGGTTTACTTTTTTTTTTTTTTTGTAGAGATAGAGTCTCACTTTACTGCCCTCAGTAGAGTGCCATGACGTCACAGGACTCACAGCAACCTCTAACTCTTGGGCTTACGCGATTCTCCTGCCTCAGCCTCCCCAGCAGCTGGGACTACAGGCGCCCGCCACAACGCCCGGCTATTTTTTGGTTGCAGTTCGGCCGAGGCTGGGTTTGAACCCGCCACCCTCGGTATGTGGGGCCGGCGCCCTACTCACTGAGCCACAGGTGCCACCCGTGTCTGGTTTACTTTAATTAGCATAATGTTTTCAAAGGTAGATTTGTTTTCTGAAGTTAAAAAGCTATTTCACACACTTCCCAAAAGGAAATACTCTGTTAACCTGCAATCTTTATAGACAAAGCCTGATTCTGGGCCTATGGTCACTAGAATTGAGGAAGGCTGAGCCCTGCTCCCCTAAAACTGTGGGGAAAGCACCAGGGCCAGATGATTCTCAAAGACCAAGAATTGAATCAAACCCACTGAGCTAAGTTTGGGTTGACCCAAAAGAAGTTACAGGACTATTTCCTAATATAACTTATAACTTAAACTTTGGGTGATGCAGTTTGGGGTCAGGTATATGCTATTTATCATTGATGAATATGAACATTTTGTCTAAAAAAAAAAAGAAAGAAATATCTTGGTTTCAGTAAAGAATGGACTATCCATAGAGATCCATGGCAATCATCTTTCTTTCTTTTTTTCTTCTCTCACCCTGAGAGGTTCCCTGAACAGAAGTATATCGCCTGAGTTTACCAGATTCAAATTATTTAACAAGTGGCTATTTTTGCTAATCTTTTGGATTAGTCTTTGTAACTGCCAGAGAAACGCCGACTTAAAAAGGAAATGTTTCTGCCTTGGAACTTGTACTCAGTTGAAAATAGTCATGATCGGTTAAAGAAAAAATAATGCTGTGTAAGTACCCAAATGATTTGTCTCAAAACTAGCCCAGAAGGCTAAAAATAATCTCTAAATAAATAACAAAACCCAGTCAAAGCCCAAGATAAGAAGCCAGAGCCAACAGATCTTTGGAGAGGTAAGGAACCTCTGAGCTAAAGGGTAGATCAGCTCTTGGCTGGACTTTGATCTTGTGACAGGGTCAAAGCTGATGCAGATTTATTCCTATGGTTGCAAAAGTGCAACAGAGCTTTATAAAGCCTTGGTTGGCAAAGCATTAAGGTGTATGATATTGATGTCAAGAAGTTTCTCCTGGTCAGTGTTTTCAGTTGGGGGTAGGGGTTAGGAAACAGGGTGCTGTTAGATGAGATTCTTAGTGTATAGAACTGACTTGGTCTTGGCAGAACATTTAGTTTCTTAGGCTCTCATCCCTAACACTGACAGCCACCCCCTCTAAGAACCACTGAGAGGGCAGGTCTGTATACAACTCAGCCTGCTAACTCCCATCCCTGTTCTCCCTTTATTTCTCCTCTTTAACTGGCTATAAAGTTTACACTGAAATAGCTTTATTGAGATGTAATTCACATACCATACAATTAATCTATTTAAAGTGAACAAATCAATAATTACCACAATCAGTTTTAGAACATTTTCATCACCCCAAATAGAAATCCCCTGACCTTCAGTGATTACCCTCTTTGGTCCTCCCATCCTTACCCCAGCTGCTGGCAATCACTAAACTGCTTTCTGTCTCTATAGACGCGCCATTATACAACATGTGGCCTTTTGTGTCTATCTTCTTTCACTTTGCTTAATGTTTTCAAGGTTCATCTGGGTGGTAGCATGTGTCAGTACCTGATTCCTTACTATTGCCGAGTGTCTTAGGTCAGGCGGCTATAACTGATTATCACAGACTAGATGGCTTAAACATCTATTTCCCAGTTCTGGAGACTGAAAATCCGAGATCAGTTTCAATTTTCTACATCCTTGCCAACACTTACATTATGTCTTCTTGATCGTAGCCATTCTAGTGGATGTGATTTGCATTTCCCCGATGGCTAATGATGTTGAACATCTTTTCATGAGTTGGTTATATACTTGACTAGTTTGTAAGCAGCTGAGTGCAATAGTCAACGTTTCCTCCCCGTAGGTGGCTTTGCACTCATATAAACTTAAAAATATTGCCTTGTCCCTCAAGGCTAGGAAAGGAAATGAAAGTAAGTTGGCCTGGAATTCAATATGTGGTTGTCACTCAATCCTCTCGCTTAATCTTTCCAATAAGTCAGGGAGGGAGATGGCGTAGTCTGGAAGAAATAAGAAAATAAGAAATAAGAAAACTAAGGCCTGGCTGGGCTCAGTGGCTCACACCTATAATCCTAGTACTCTGGGAGGCTGAAGTGGGTGGATTGACTGAGTTCAGGAATTTGAGACCAGCCTGAGCAAGAGTGAGACCCTATCTCTACTAAAAGTAGAAAAACTGGCTAGGCGTGGTGGTGGGCACCTGTAGTTCCAGCTACTTTTGAGGCTAAGGCAAGAGGATTGCTAGAGCCCAAGAGTTTGAGGTTGCTGTAAGCTATGATGCCCCAGCACTCTACCCAGGGCAATAGTAAGACTCTGTCTCAAAACAAAAGAAAGAGGCTCGGCACCTGTAGCATAGTGGTTACGGTGTCAGCCACATGCGCAGAGGCTGGCAGGTTCCAGCCTGGCCTGGGCCAGCTAACCAACAATGACAACTGCAACCAAAAAATAGCTGGGCATTGTGGTGGGCGCCTGTAGTCCCACCTACTTGGGAGGCTGAGGCAAGAGAATCGCTTAAGCCCAAGACTTTGAGGTTGCTGTGAGCTGTGATGCCATAGCATTCTATCCAGGGTGACAGTGAGATTCTGTCTCAAAAAAAGAAAGAAAGAAAGAAAGAAAAGAAAACTAAGGCCAGACTGCTTAAGTTTCTGCTGATAAATGGTCAGCTGAAACTTAACCCCACATTCATGTGGCTATATTTTCCTTCTGATCCTTCTCCATGGGCCTCTAATAGCAACAAGGTAGGAGAAATAGTCTTGGCCCTTTGGCAGCACACTGGGAAGCATGAAATAGTGGTTCAGGTACCCATTTTTCTGAGAACCAGAGAGCTCAGAAACAGGAGCCTCAGGTCTGCAGACATTCCTAAGAGTGAACTGCCTATTGCAGGCGTCCTCAAACTTTTTAAACAGGGGGCCAATTCACTGTCCCTCAGACCGTTGGGAAGGCCGGACTATAGTTTAAAAAAAAAAAAAAACTATGAACAAATTCCTATGCACACTGCACATATCTTATTTTGAAGTAAAAAACAAAATACAATTCATACCGCCTCATGTGGCCCGCGGGCCGTAGTTTGAGGACCCCTGGCCTATTGGGTCCAAGGATACCATAGATAGCTCATACTGCTACAATAAAATACCACAGACTAGCTGGCTTAAATAACAGACATTTACTTCTCAGTTCTAGAGGCAGGGAACTCCAAGATCAAGGTGCTGGCCAAGTCAGTTCCCTGATGAAGGTTCTCTTTTTGGTTTGCAGATAGCTGCTTTCTTGCTGTGTCTTCACATAGCAGAAAGAGCAGGAAAGCTCTGTTCTTTTCCTCTTCTTATAAAGACACTCATCCCATCATGGGACCCCACCGTCATGACCTCATCTAAACCTAATTACCTCCTAAAAGGCCCTACCTTCAAATATCTTCACCCTGGGGTTCAGGGCTTCAACATACAAATTTTAGAGGGGCACAGATATTCAATTCTTAACAGAGAGTTAAGGTTTACAGCTGGAGAAATAGAGTAGGAAAAGGATGAAGTCATCCCACTCTCAGAGAGCCAGAGAGAGAGAGAGAGGGCTGACAGATCCTCCCATAACCAAGTCAGAAAGGAAGCCTGGGGCCACTGAGCACTTCGTCTAGGCAGACCTTACAAGACCCCAGAAACTTTCTTATTTCACCTTAAAACTTAAAACAAATTATTAAGGAGAGAATTAATATTTTATTGTCATTTATAATCAAATGGCAGTTGAATATGTAGTCTCCATACTCCATATATTTTGTAAATTAAAAATCTTGCAAGTTGGGCGGCGCCTGTGGCTCAGTCGGTAGGGCGCCAGCCCCATATACCGAGGGTGGCGGGTTCAAACCCGGCCCCGACCCCGGCCAAACTGCAACCAAAAAATAGCCGGGCATTGTGGCGGGCGCCTGTAGTCCCAGCTACTTGGGAGGCTGAGGCAAGAGAATCGCTTAAGCCCAGGAGTTGGAGGTTGCTGTGAGCTGTGTGAGGCCACGGCACTCTACCGAGGGCCATAAAGTGAGACTCTGTCTCTACAAAAAAAAAAAAAAAAAAAAAAAACTTGCAAGTTTCTTTTTTTTTTTTGAGACAGAGTCTTACTATATTGCCCTCGGTAGAGTACCTGGCATCACGGCTCACAGCAACCTCAAACTCTTGGGCTGAAGTGATTCTCTTGCCTCAGCTTCCCAAGTAGCTGGGACTATAGGCGCCCGCCACAATGCTCAGCTATGTTGTTGTTGTTGTAATCGCTGTTGTTGTAGTTGTCCCTGTTGTTTACCAGGCCTGGCTGGGTTCAAACCTGCCAGCCCGAGTGTATGTGGCCGGTGCCCTAACCACTGACCTACAGGTGCCAAGCCAAAAATATTGCAAATTTTAAATAGCCAATGGCTAGTAAGAAAACATGATTAGACTAATTATTAATGGTAACTTCAAGCTTTTCCTTATTAGCTCCAGAAAACTTTTGTCTTTTTTTTTTGTAGAGTCAGAGTCTCACTTTATGGCCCTCGGTAGAGTGCCGTGGCCTCACACAGCTCACAGCAACCTCCAACTCCTGGGCTTAAGCAATTCTCTTGCCTCAGCCTCCTGAGTAGCTGAACTTTTGTCTTGTTTTAAAAAACTGAAAGGTTGGCATGCATTTGACTTCATACTCTGAAACAACATTTTGACAGTCATCCACATCTACTTCAAGGGAAATCGCATTGGACTACTTTTCAGAATGGGAATAAAAAAATGGCTTGATCATTTTGCAAGGCCTATACCACGTGGCTGAGAAGTCAACCATTTCAAGTTTATTTCTAGCAGCATCCAAGGCTTCCTGAAAACCAAACTTGCTCTCAATCTGTGTCACCATTATGGCTTCGGGGTCCACTGAATGGCGATAAGAACTGATGGAAATGGGCTGGGCACGGTGGTACATGCCTATAATCCCAGCACTCTGGGAGGACAAGGCAGGAGGATCCCTTGGGCTCAAGAGTTCAAGACCAGCCTGAGCAGGAGTGAGACCCTGTCTCTACTAAAAATAGAAAAACTGAGGCAAAAGGATCGCTTTAGCCCAAGTTGGAGATTGATGTGAGCTATGACGCCACAGCACTCTACCCAGAACGACAGCTTAAGACTGTTTCAAAAAATAAATAAATAGGCTCGGCACTTGTAGCACAGTGGTTATAGTGCTAGCCATATATACACACCGAGGCTGGCAGGTTCAAAACCAGCCCTGGCCAGCCAAACAACAATGACAACTGCAACAAAAAATAGCCAGGTGTTGTGGTGGGAGTCCCAGCTACTGGGAGGCTGAGGCAAGAGAATTGCTTAAGCCCAAGAGTTTGAGGTTGCTGTGAGCTGTGATGCCATACTGAGGGGACGTAGGATGACATAGTGAGACTCTGTCTCAAAATAAATAGATAAAAATAGAAAAATTAGTCAGGGATTATGATATGTGCCAGCTACTCAGGAGGCTGAGGCAGCAGGATCCCTCGAATTCAGGAGTTTGAGGTTGCTGTGAGCTAGAATGATGCCACAGCACTCTAGCCTGGCAACACAGTGAGACTTTGTCAAAAGAGAAGGGACAAGAAGAGAAGGGACGAGAAGGGAAGGAGAGGAAGGAAAGAACTGATGGAAATGGATCCAAACCGCCAGAGCAAGCTTTTTAAAACATTTTTTATTGTGATAAAATTCACCACTTTAACCCTTATATTAGTGTGCAGTGGCATTAAGCACATGCACAATGTGTGCAACTACCACCACAGTCTATCTCCAGAACCTACTCACCATCCCACACTAAAGCTCTGTCTTCTATTAAACACTCACTCCCTAGTCCTCTATTTCTGCTTTCTTGTCAGTTCTTTTTTTTTTTAGAGACAAAGTCTCATTTTGTTGCCCTCGGTAGAGGGCTGTGGCATCACAGCGCACAGCAACCTCCAGGTCTTGGGCTTAGGATTCTCTTGCCTCAGCCTCCCAAGTAGCTGGGACTACAGCCACCTGCCACAATGCCTGGCTATTTTTGGTTGTAGTTGTCGTTGCTTGGCAGGATTCAAACCCACAGCCTTGGTGTATGTGGCTGGTGCCCTAGCCGCTGAGCTAAAAGCGCCAAGCCTTTTGTCAGTTCTTGTTGTTTGTTCTCTTCCCAGTAATTACAGTGAAACTTTTAATAGGATTAACTTATACAGTATTGGGGAATCACAAGAAACTGGGGCATACACCTGCTCTGAAGAAGGAAACCTCAAGAAATATGAGCCAGTGCTGGCAGCTGGGAAAGAAAAGGAAAAGCAGGCTGATTCCAAGGGGCCAGAAAAGAAAACAGGGGTAAAAAAAGGGCCCATTTGCAATGAGGGGGATGACTGGGTGCCCCATGGAGCCTGACCTTCTGCAAGACCTGGGAGGCCTCTCAAAAAGCATCAGGGTGCAGCTTCCTGGGGCAACCAGAGCAGAAGTGTTGAATGGTCCTGTCACTACTGCCTGCAACACTTTCATTTTCACTGTAAGTGTTCCCAGTAATTTGCTGTTCCATTTGGTAGAAATACACCCACATAATAGCAAATCCAATTAATGTGAATTTTCCCCATTTGTCATCTTAAATAACTGGGGCTTTGTTTACATTAGAACTTATAATGAATTATTTACTCTAAGAAGCAAAGCAAAACCTGACTGTAATTTCTTATCAGTTTGTTTTCACATTTTGTTTTAAACAATTGGGTCATGATAAGGTTCTTTCTTGGGCAAAGAACCAAAAAAGAGGGAAAATCTGCTAGAACTAAGGGCTGCATTAGGAGCTGGGCCACTGGCCACAAATAAGATTACTTGGTCTTTGACAACAAGGGGTGGGGGTGATGCATAAGAACCAGTGGGTGAGGACAGTGGTTACCAGTCAGAGCACATGACAGTACCAGACTTCTTATCTGTCTGCTGCTTACAGAGTGGAAACAATGAATGGTTGCATGCATTTGAAACTGGGGGGCTTATGAGCCTATGAGTTGGAAGGATAGGGAGTTCATGGATCCTGAGGTCTCCGCCCATAATGGGCAGGCAAAATCATACTTTACCTGTCCAGAAGGTGACTCTCAAAAGATTTATCTTGCAGGCAGCGCCTGTGGCTCAAAGGAGTAGGGCGCCGGCCCCATATACTGGAGGTGGTGGGTTCAAACCCAGCCCCGGCCAAAAACTGCAAAAAAAAAAAGATTTATCTTGCAAAGTATAGCTCCTCATCCAGGCCTGACTGGCACACGGAACCTACTAAGCAAACCTTTGTGAGCCAATTAGCTAGAGCTAAAATGAGGCACTTGTGATAGAAGCTTCCATCCAAGGAACTGGAACTATAGTCAGCAAGTTCTGAGAGCCACTTCTGATACCTTCCGGGACATCCCCAGCCCCAGAGACTACCTCAGCACTTACATGCACTCACATGTTAATGATTGGCTTAAGGCAGTGGTTCTCAATCTGTGGGTCGTGACCCACAAGAACTGTATTAAAGGGCCGTGGCATTAGGAAGGTTGAGAACCATGGGCTTAAGGGGTCACTTAGCCTCACCAACCTGCAGATGCTTGGGCTCAATTTCTGTCTTGCTCACCTGTTGATCTTTAGAGCCTGGCATGCCATCACAATAAAATAAAGACATTCTGGGCGGCTCCTGTGGCTCAGTGAGTAGGGCACTTGCCCCCATATACTGAGGGTGACGGGCTTGAACCTGGCCCCGGCCAAACTGTAACAAGAACAAAACAGCCAGGCATTGTGGCGGGTGCCTGTAGTCCCAGCTGCTCAGGAGGCTGAGGCAAGAGAATCACCTAAGCCCAAGAGCTGGAGGTTGCTGTGAGCTGTGACACCACGGCACTCTACTGAGGGTGACAAAGTGAGACTCTGTCTTAAAAAAAAAAAAGACATTCTGTTACACTGCAAATCCTAGAAAACTAAAAGTACTATTGGTAGAACATTTCAAGCCTTAGCCTGCCTGCTCTGGTCTACTGTACATAGGATACCCAAAGCCAAATTCTGTTGCCTGCTTTAATCATTTGAAGGAAATGAATGTGTTTCCCCAATGAGACGACCTCAGTGTTTTGAGCCCAGAATGTGTCAAGAAGTTGGAGGACGTCATTATTAACATTTGACCATAAAGCAGAAACACCCGAGAGCTTCCCCCTCTAACCAATCTAACTTCTTCTGCTCTCATTAGGGGGAAGAGTATGCTGTGCTTTCAAAGTGAAGAATAGCACCTTATAATAAGCATGTTGATATTCTATTGTGAAATAGGACCAAGAAGGAATGCCCTTCCCAGCTTATCTCCACGGGATCTCAGACTTGACAAGCCTAGCAGGAAAACATCTACTTCCTGCCCATGACTGTAAGATGCATTATGTCACAAGGGGAATAAGTTCCAAATACTATTTGGGGGGAAAGAGGAAACATTGGAGGCAATGGGGGGTGGGGGAGTCACCAAGTCTAGCCTCGAGCTGGAAGGAGTTCAAGGGCTCCTCAGGAAGCCCACAATTCTAGAGGGACAAATGCTTCCAAGACCTGCCTCCATTCCTCATATGGTTCTGCCTTCACATTTCGAGGCCCCCAGTGGCTCAAGTTGGGGGGTGGGATTTGCTATACAGGATGTTCTCATGAATCATCCCAAGTTTGATGAACTGTCCCATTGCCAGAGCCGAGGTCAAGCTCTAAACCTGAGTATGCATTTCCTTTGCAGTGCACTAAAGAGTAACATAGTCTTCTACAAGTTACACGCTTTAGTGACAGCAGCATAAGAGAAAATGAAACTTTTCTTTTTTTTTTAATTTACAATATTGTCTACCATTTAATAGTTAACTAATTGAGGATATGGAGAAAACATACTAGTTCTGTTTCTTCAAATATCATACATTTGAGGACTGAGTATTGGACTATATGTGTTTCTAATGAGACTTATCTAATTTTACTCATAGGGTGGAGTATTGTTGCTAGTACTGGCTTTGTATCGTAAAGTTGCTTTTCTTTTTTTTTTTTTTTTGTAGAGACAGAGTCTCACCTTACGGCCCTTGGTAGAGTGCCGTGGCCTCACACAGCTCACAGCAACCTCCAACTCCTGGGCTTAGGCGATTCTCTTGCCTCAGCCTGCTGAGTAGCTGGGAGTACAGGCGCCCGCCACAACGCCCGGCTATTTTTTGGTTGCAGTTTGGCCGGGGTTGAGTTTGAACCCGCCACCCTCGGTATATGGGGCCGGCGCCCTACGGACTGAGCCACAGGCGCCGCCCGTAAAGTTGCTTTTCATACAGCATCCAGAAAGCTCTCTATAGATGTTGGTGGAGCCAAACGTCTTCAAGCTTTATCCCACCTTGTCTCTGTGCTTCTCTTGTGTCCATGGGTCATCGTTCTTTCCATGACAACTTTGTGAAATTATTGTGTGCTGACCAATAGTCTGGGTCTGATCTCAGATGGATTTCATATGCTTTTTGACTGCTCTGCCTTGGTCATGGGACTTTTTGAGGCCCTCTCTGATGTTCTCACCAATCCTTAGCTGTTTTTTCCTCCTCTGCGCAATCTTTAAACATGGAAGGACCCAGGGCTTGCTTCTGGACATCTGTTCTTCTATATGTTTCTTTTCTCAAGAAAATGAAACTTTTCAAAACGTACAAGACTGGGTCGAGTGAGGTGACTCATGCCTGTAATCCTAGCACTCTGGGAGGCCGAGGTGGGTGGATTGCCAGAGCTCATGAGTTCGAGACCAGCCTGAGCCAGAGCAAGACCTCATCTCTAAAAGTAGCCAGGCCTTGTGGCGAGTGCCTGTAGTCCCAGCTACTTGGGAGGCTGAGGCAAGAGAATTGCTTAAGTCCAAGAGTTTGAAGTTGCTGTGCGCTGTGATGCCATGGCACTCTACCGAGGGTAACAAAGTGAGACTGTCTCAAAAAAAAAAAAAATACAAGACCAAAAGAGTCTTCATAATCAATTGATCTTTGCACAATGAAGTGCTTAGACTGCCAGAGGCTATACATTTTAAATTATATGAACTATTATAAAATCAAGGCAAAGAGAGGCTGCCATTCACTGAGAAACTCCTAGGTACCTGGCATTGGGCTAAACTTTCACATCTTTTACTCAAGGAGAATTATGAAATACCTCGTGAATAAGATAAAAAGTGAGAGGGATAAAGACAATTCCTTTTTGTAGAGCAAAAGCTTACAGAAAATCATGTGTAAACTCATGATTTTTTTTTAACTGCCTTAAAAGAATGGTGTTTTTGTCTTATATTAATGGAGGGGTGGTGAAAAGTGGAAAAATCACATACTTTAATAAATTGAAGTAAGATCTTCATATCCTGAAGAGGCAGATTGTCACAAAAGCAGGTTGTCAAATAGAATTTTCAGTGATGATGGAAATCCTCTTTATGTGTGCTACCCAATGGAGTAGCCACTAGCCACATACAGCATTTAAAATGTGACTAGTGCAAGAAACTGAATTTTTTTTCTTTTTTTTGAGACAGAGTTGCATTCTGTTGTGCAGGCTAGAGTGCTGTGGTATCAGCATAGCTCACAGCAACCTAAAACTCCTGTATTTAAGCAATCCTCCTGCCTCAGTCTCCCAGATAGCTGGGAGTACAGGTGTCCACCACAATGCTCAGCTAATTTTTCTGTTTTTAGTAGATATAGGGGTCTTGTTTTCGCTCAGCTGGTCTTGATCTTCCGAACTGAAGTGATCCTCCCACCTCGGCCTCCCAGAGCGATAGGATTACAAGCATGAGTCACCATGCCTGGCCAAGAAATTGAATTTTAAATTATGCTTAATTAAAATTTTATGCTATTGGCTCGGTGCCTGTAGCACAGTGGTCTTGGTGCCAGCCACATACACCAAGGCTGGTGGATTTGAACCCAGCCCGGGCCAGCTAAACAACAATGACAACTGCAACAAAAAATAGCTTGGCATTGTGGTGGGCACCTGTAGTCCCAGCTACTTGGGAAGCTGAGGCAAGAGAATCACATAAGCCCAAGTGTTTCAGGTTGCTGTGAGCTGTGACACCACAGCACTCTACCAAGGGTGACATTATGAGACTCTGTCTCAAAAAAAAAAAAATAAAAATGAAATAGGCTCGTCGCCTGTAGCTCAGCAGCTAGGGCGCCAACCACATACACCAGAGCTGGTAGGTTCAAATCCAGCCCAGGCCTGCCAAACAACAATGACAACTACAACCAAAAAATAGCCAGACGTTGTGGTGGGCCCCTATAGTCCCAGCTACTTGGGAGGCTGAGGCAAGAGAACTGCTTAAGTCCAAGAGTTTGAGGTTGCTGTGAGCTGTGATGCCATAGCACTCTACTGAGGGCGACAACATGAGACTCTGTCTCACAAAATAAATAAATAAATGAATAAATAAAGTAAAATTTTATGCTATTGTACATAACTATGTACAATTTTTATTTGTGATTTTTAAAAATTTTTTGTAAGAATAGGTTCTTGCTATATTGCCCAGGCTGGTCTCAAACTCCTGGGCTCAAGCAGTCCTCTCACTTTGGCCTCCCAAAGTACTGGGATCATAGGGGTAAGCCATCCTTCCAGGATATTTGTCAATTTGTAAAAAATAAATAAAAATTTTAAGGTATCATGCATGGTTAAAGTCTATTCTATTGAACGGTGCCAGTAAGCTAGCTTTAGATTCATTAGAGATCATCATTTCTTTGAATCTGGGACCATCAGTAAAGCATTGAGCGTGAGGTTATAAGAGATTCAAGCAAGAAGTAGAAGGTACTACTTTCTTTCTTTTTTTTTTTTTTTTTCCCGCAGTTTTATTTTTTGGCTGGGGCCAGCTTTGAACCTGCCATCTCCTGTATACAGAGCTAGTGCCCTACTCCTTTGAGCCACAGGTGCCGCCCAGAAGGTACTACTTTCTTCCTTAAAGTTCATCAACCCCAAAAAGTTAACAGTATTTTCCTCTTTAGAACAAAGAAGAGATCTTAATTCTTTGACAAATTTTTTATCATTTTCACAACCAGAAAATCAAATATCACTACACTGGTACTTTAATAATAGCAGAAATCTTTCCATTTCTCCTTTCATGTTCCTAATACCTTATGGTCCTTTCTGAACTGCTGAGCTCCGTGAGGATAGGGGCATGGTTTTATTTACTGCTCAATCTCCAGCACCTTCTAGAATGCCTGGTGTACAGTAGGCACTTAGTAAGTATTTGCTGGATGTTGAAAGACTATCATGAAAGGAAGTGACAAGGAACATAGCATGAAGAATAACCTATGTTCTGAGGTGGGTGGACTGCTTGAGCTCAGGAGTCTGAGATCAGCCTGAGCAAAAGCAAGACCCCCATCTCAGAAAAACAGCCTCCCATTGTGGTGGGTGCCAGTAGTCCCAGCTACTTGGGAGGCTAAGGCAAGAGAATTGCTTGTGCCCCAGAGTTTGAGGTCGCTGTGAGCTATGACATTACAGCACTCTAACAAGGGTGACAAAGTGAGACTCTGTCTCAAAAAGAATAAACTATGTTCACTGAGCTGGTGTTTTTGTTTTTTGAGACAGAGTCTTACTTTGTCGCCCTTGGTAGAGTGCTGTAATGTCACAGCTCACAGAAACCTCCAACTCCTGGGCTTAAGCGATTTTCTTGCCTCAGCCTCCCAGGTAACTGGGACTACAGGCCCCCTCCACAATGCCAGGCTTTTTTTTGGTTGTAGTTGTCATTGTTGTTTGGCAGGCCCAGGCTGGATTCAAACTTGCCAGCTCTGGTGTATGTGGCTGGCGCCTTAGCTGCTTGAGCTACAGGTACTGAGCCCACTGAGTTGTTCAAATCCCACCTCTACCAGTCCCAAGCTATGTGACCTTGCCCCCATGTCTTCAGCATGAAAATGAAAACCCTTGTTTTTCAGGATTGTTCTGAAGAGTAAGATAGTGTTACACCAGCAGCTTCAACACCTGTTCATACCTAGAAGTGGAGACTCAATGAATGGCTGTTAGCTATTAAGATGGTCAACTACCTGATTGCAGATGGAATATTCTTAGGAGTTATGCCACTAATCCAAGATCAGGATCTTGCGAAACATAATGGAGTCGTGCTATTACATATCTGACTCAAGGAAGAGAGAGGAAGCACCATCCTAGCAATTTTTCCACAACAGATTAAAACAGAAATATTTAACAAAGACAAAATCTGGAGTTTACTCAAACTGCTCTATTTTCATAAGTCATGGTACTCAAAACATTTTTAACACATTAAGTAGCTTACAAGCCATTTATATATACTCTATTATCCCCATTTACCATTTTACAAAAAGAAGTTCCCTGATAGCTTTTACAAAATGCCTTGGAAAGAGTAATCATTCATTGATATTATGGAATAGGCTCGGCGCCCATAGCTCAGTGGTTAGGGCACCGGCCACATTCACCAGGGCTGGTGGGTACAAACCCGGCCCAGACCTGCTAAATAACAATGACAACTATACCAAAAAAAAAATAGCCAGCCATTGTGGCAGGCACCTGTAGTCCCAGCTCCTTGGGAGGCTGAGGCAAAGGAATTGCTTTAGTCTAAGACTTTGAGGTTGCTGTGAGCTGTGATGCTATGGCACTCTACCAAAGATGACATAGTGAGACTCTGTCTCAAAAAAAAACATATGGAACAATAACAGTTCCCAATCTTTCAATACATCCCTACATGTTAAGAACATTTCATTACGGGCGGCGCCTGTGGCTCAGTGAGTAGGGCGCCGGTCCCATATGCCGGAGGTGGCGGGTTCAAACCCAGCCCCGGCCAAAAACCACAAAAAAAAAAAAAAAAAAGAACATTTCATTACAAGCCACAAAAGACATTTAAAGTTGTGATTTCTATAGTAAAAAATCGACTCATTCTGTGTGGTATATTTCCCTCTAATGGTCTCCAGGAGGCTCTCACGAAAACAGCAAGTACAGGAGGAGTCCACTGGTCCCCCTGAATCAGAACAGGGCCACCATCATTCTGACAGGGCCTGTGAAACCTCCCAGTACTGGGGACTGTGTATGTACATTCTTGGGCAGAAATGAAAACTCTGACCAGTCCACTATGAACAAAACTACTGTTCCTGTTGATGCAGTGTGAAAATGCAGTTTCTTACTGAAAGTCATTCTCCCTAATAAAAACAAAACAAACAAAAAAAAACAGAAAACCCACCAGTGTATTTTTCTGACACACTGATCATTTTGCTAAAGCGCCATCTATGGGTATTGAATTAAAGAGTTATGATCGTGTTGTAAGGTTTGATACACCACACTCAGGTTAACAAACCACGATGAACTGAATTAAATCCAGTATTCCGACATTAATTTTTGCATAAGAATTTAGATAAACAAAATAACCAGAATAAAACATCCTGAATCAGCACACTCCCTAAGTGAATACGTGGCTCCCTCTCCTGGCAAATGTGACCCAGAGGCTTTTATTCTAACCTCCTCTATTCTCAAATTATGAAGCTTCATAACTCACCCTGGGATTCACTAAACACAGGCTGTCCCGTAGCAACATCCCATCCACTGGGGCCTGCTTTGGTCATTCACTCTCAGAGGGAGGTGAAAATTTTCCATTGTAACTTAAAATTTGCCCATAATGAAATACACTTAATAAAGTGACTACTTGGCCAGGCCTGGTGGCTAATACCTGTAATCCTAGCACTCTGAGGGGCTGAGGTGGGAGGATCACTTGAGGTCAGGAGTTCGAGACCAGGCAGAACAAAGAAAGAGACCCTGTCCCTACTAAAAATAGAAAAATTAGTGGACTCCTCCTATAGGCGACATGGCAGGAGCCTATAGTCCCAGCTACTCCAGAGATTGAGGTAGGATGATTGCTTGAGCCCATGAATTTGAGGTTGCTGTGAGCTAGGCTGATGTCATGGCACTCTAGCCTAGGCAACAGAGCAAGACTGTATCTCAAAACAAACAAACAAAAAACCTTCTTTTTAACCCCAGCAAGAGTAGGCCACATTACAAAATCCTAAAGTTGCAGATGCTGACGTGGATGTGTAGAGAGGGGAACACTTTTACACTGTTGGTGGGACTGCAAACTGATACAGCCTCTTTGGAAAGAAATCTAGAGGATCCTCAAAGAACTGAAATTAGACCTTCCATTTAACCATGCAATTCTACTACTAGGCATCTACTCAGAAGAAAAAAAAATCATTTTATCATAAAGACATTTGCACTAGATTGTTTATCGCAGCTCAATTTGCAATCATCAGAATGTGGAAACAACATAAATGCCCATGAACTCAGGAATGAATCAACAAACTGTGGTATATGTATACCCTGGAATACTATTCAGCCATAAAAAGATGGTGACTTTACATCTTTTGTATTAACCTGGATAAAGTTGACACACATTCTTAGTAAAGCATCACAAGAATGGAAAAGCAGGCTCGGTACCTGTAGCACTTTGGTTATGGCACCAGCCAAATGCACTGAGGCTGGCAGGTTCAAACCCAGCCAGGGCCAGCTAAACAACAATGACAACTGCAACAAAAAATAGCCGGGCGTTATGGAGGGTGTCTATAGTCCCAGCTACTTGGGAGGCTGAGGCAAGAGAATCGCTTAAGCCCAAGACTTTGAGGTTGCTGTGAGCTACCAAGGGTGACATAGCGAAACTCTGTTTAAAATAATAATAATAAAGAATGGAAAAGCAGGGCAGCGCCTGTGGCTCAAGGAGTAGGGCACTGGTCCCATATGCCAGAGGTGGTGGGTTCAAACCTAGCCCCAGCCAAAAACCAAAAAAAAAAAAAAAAGAATGGAAAAGCAAATATCCAAAGCAGTCAATACTAATATGAAGCCAACAAAAAACTCCTTTCATTCCAAATGAGGGAGAAGGGGAGTTTGGGGTGTTCCCAATTAATAGCACCATGTAGAGTTATATAGCACACCTTTTGGGTGTGGGACACAACTACAAGAGGGACTCTACTTAACAAATTTAAACATTGTGACCTGGTTGTTTGTACCCTCACATTAACCTGAAATGAAATTTAAAAATAAAATATTTTTTTTTGAGACAGTCTCACCACCTCAGTAGAGTGCCATGGTGCCACAGCTCACAGCAACCTCAAACTCTTGGGCTTAAGAAATTCCCTTGCACAAAGAAACTAACTTTAACCAGTAAAACTGAAAGAAAACATTGTCTTTAATTAAAACTATCCAGGAGGGCAAGGAATCATATAGATACGCATAACAATTATTAATAAAATCTGTGTTCATGTTAACTTTAAAAAAGAAAAAAAAAAGAAATTCCCTTGCCTCAGCCTCCCAAGTAGCTGGGACTACAGGCACCCACCACAAGGCGCACCTATGTTTTTGTTGCAGTCGTTTAGTTGGCCCCGGGTCAGGTTCGAACCCACCACCCTCGGTGTATGTGGCTGGCGCCATAACCACTGTGCTTTGGGTGCTGAGCCTAAAAGAAATTTTTTTTAAATAAAGTGACTATTTGGCATTCTCAAACTACACTTGACCTCATCTACCAACTTAATACACAATATCCACATGCCCTATAGCTTCCAAAATAAGTATTACTTTTAATTTTTTATTTTTTGTTTATTTATTTATTTATTTTATTTTTTTTGAGACAGGTCTCACTCTGTCACCCTGGGTCCAGTGCCCTGGCATCGTAGCTCACAGCAACCTCAAACTCTTGGGCTTGAGCAATCCTCCTGCCTCAGACTCCCAAGTAGCTGGGACTATAGGCTCACACCACTATGCCTAGCTAGTTTTCCTATTTTTAATAGAGACAAGAGTCTCCGTCTTGCTCAGGCTGGTTTCGAACTTCTAAGCTTAAGCAATCCTCCTGCCTCAGACTCCCAGAGCGCTAAGATAGGTATGAGCCACCTCTCTTGGCCAAGTAATACCTTTAAAAGATCCCTATACTGATTTTTTTCTTATTCTTTGTTATTTTATGTTTACCTATACTGATTTTAATAGATTTTAAAGGGAAAACAAGGTTTTTTCAGTCATGTTAATAGCAATATTGATAAATTTAAACTATGAAAATGATCGTGCATTTTCCCATTGAGAAAGAAAGGGACATCAACAGGATTTAAGCCTAAGAGTCCCTTGCTCACCTGGGCAGGTGCTTTGATCTGAATGATTCTCATGCCTTTTTCTGGATCCTCTTTCCTGCCTCCTGCAAACCAAAACCAAAACTACCTTCTGTTATGAATCTGAATAGAAAAGGGCAAAATTCATACATCAAATTTTAAGACGCATGGTCAAGTCTGAAAGCTGAATCTTACTGTTGGGTATTTTTGTGTTGGAAAGACAACCACACTGCTCCCTACAGGAAGCTGATAGAAAAATTGTCATTTTTGGTATGATATTGGTATGAATACCACATAAATCACATGAATCTTCAAACATTGCAACTGATTCCAGTTTCCCAGGATGCTTTTTAGAGACAGTACTACAAAGAGGAGACCCAGAGCATATAACATGTTCAACTCAAATGCATAATATTTACACGGAATCAAAGTGATATTGTTAGAGAATTCCTATATGAGGAAAAAGAAGCTGATTCTAACAGAAATTCCAAATGTTGAAACCTTTTCTTTATTTTTGCAGTTTTTAGCCAGGGCTGGGTTTGAACCCACCACCTCCAGCATATGGGGCCAGAACCTTACTCCCTTGAGCCACAGGTGCTGCCCTGTTGAAATCTTTCTAAATTCAGGTATTGTCATGTCTTGCTCTTATATAGTTAAGTAGGAATGTGAACATTTATTTAACAATGGACCCTGCCTGCCACTCGCAAGGACACAACACCTGCTCAACCTCTCCCTACCTCTCCCAAAGAGGGTAGGTTTCCCACTACACAAGGCTGGAAAGAGTTTGTCTCCCTGATTGCTGTATTCACATTTTTCTAAATGAGTCAGACATGGATATGTTTGGTCTTGCCACATATAGAACAAGTACTTGCATTTAAAATAAGCCAATTCCCCTCTTTTCTTTCTTTTTTTAGAGACAGAGTCTAACTTTATCACCCTCAGTAGAGTACTGTGACATAACAGCTCACAGCAACCTCCAACTCCCGGGCTTAGGCGATTCTCTTGCCTCAGCCTCCCAAGTAGCTGGGACTACAGGCACCTGCCAGAAAGCCCGGCTATTTTTTTGTTGCAGTTTGGCCAGGGCCAGGTTCGAACCCACCACCCTCCTCGGTATATGGGGCCAGCACCCTTCCCACTGAGCCACAGGCACCGCCCAACTCCCCTCTTTTCTCAGCTCACTCTCACATGACAGGTTTTCCGGAACAAGATGAATCATCACTAAATCTTGAAAAGGAGGGGGCATGACAAGAAACAGCCCTACATTCTGCCTTTGTACTAGCTAGGATATCACCTTAGATGTCCTACAAAGTTCTAGACTTGTCAAGGCATCTGAGAACTCTACTGAAAAAAAAAGCAGCTATGCAACTTCAAAGGAACACAGACACAATGACTGGAATGACTTCTCCAAGTCATCAGTGGAAATAAGAAATTAGAAATAAGCAGCAGTGGAATGCCAGCAAACTTAAGTATAATAGAAGTTTTCAGAGTTAGAACACAAAGTCTAGTTCCTAATCTTCAAATTACTCATTTGTAGGCCAGGCATAGTGGCTCATGCCTCCTAGCACTCTGTGAGGATGAGATGGATCTCTTGAGCCTAGGAGTTGGAGGTCAGCCTGAGCAAGAGTGAGACCCCATCTCTACTAAAAATAGAAAATTTGCCTATTGTCCCAGCTCCTTGTGAGGCTGAGGCAGAATTGCTTGAGCCCACGAGTTGAGGTTCCTCTGAGTTAGACTGACACCATGGCACTCTAGACTGGGGCATCGGAGTGAGACTGTCTCAACAAATAAATAATGATAGAAAAATTAGCCAGGTGGTATGGTGCACAGCTGTAGTCGCAGCTCCTTGGGAGGCTGAGGCAAGAGGATTGCTTGAACCCAGGAGTTTGAGGTTGCTGTGAGCTAGGCTGATGCCATGTCACTCTAGCCTAGGCAACAGAAACACTGTCTCAAAAAAAAAAAAAAAAACAGGCTCGGCGTCTGTGGCTCAAGCCGCAAAGGCGCCAGCCACAGCGCCAGCCACATACACCTGAGCTGGCGGGTTCTAATTCAGCCCGGCCTGCCAAACAAAAATGACGGCTGCAACCAAAAAATAGCTGGGCGTTGTGGTGGGTGCCTGTAATCCCAGCTACTTGGGAGGCGGAGGCAGGAGAATCGCTTAAGCCCAGGAGTTGGAGATTGCTGTGAGCTGTGATGTCATAGCACTCTACCTCTACCAGGGCAATAGCTTGAGGCTCTGTCTCAAAAAAAAAAAAAAATTATTCATTTGTTTTCTGATAGTAGAATCAACTCTCTTAGTAGGCAGATGGGGGAGGTAAAACAAGTCAAATTCATTGCCTTAAGAAAAACCTAGTAGCATTCAACAGTTAATTGCAGAATCACAGTCTAAAACTGTGAAGTACAACTACTCTAGAAAAATTCCTTATATTACTACCTAACAATTTAAAATAACTGTAAGGAATCTACCCAAAACACAACCAAAGCAAAACTGCAGTAATGTCTGCTTCTGCTCCCCCTTCAATAACTGAGCTGTTGAATAGAAGAAAATATCTCACTCAAGGACTTCTCAGATCCAAGAGGCTGCAACCCAACCAAAATGCTTTGTTGAAAATGTCCTGTCAGGGCCAGGCAAGGTGGCTCATGTTTTTAATCCCAGCACGTGGGAGGCTGGGGCGGGTGGATTGCCTGAGCTCACAGGTTGGAGACCAGCCTGAGCCAGAGCAAGACTTCGTCTAAAATAAATTGTGGGGGACATTTGTAGTCCCAGCTACTTGGGAAGCTGAGGCAAGAGAATCACTTAAGCTCAGGAGTTTAAGGTTGCTGCAAGCTATAACTTTGACACCCTTGGTAGGTGTCAAAGTAAGACTCTGTCTTAAAAAAAAAAAAAAAAAAGGAAGAAAAGAAAATGTCTTATCAGGAATGGTGGTTGAGCAGCACTTTTGGAGGTTGAGGTGGGAGGATTGTTTCAGCCCAGGAATTTGAAGCCAGTGAGAGCAATACAGTGAGATCCCATCTCAAAAATTTTTTTGGGGGGGGCGGCGCCTTGGCTCAAGGAGTAGGGTGCCGGTCCCATATGCCGGAGGTGGTGGGTTCAAACCCAGCCCCGGCCAAAAACTGCAAAAATAAAGAAAAGGTTTCAACATTTGGAATTTCTGTTAGAATCAGCTTCTTTTTCCTCATATAGGAATTCTCTAACAATATCACTGAGCCACAGGCGCCGCCCAAGAGTACTTTTTTTTTATTGTTGGGATTCATTAAGGGTATAAGAAACCAGGTTACACTGATTGCATTTGTTAGGTAAAGTTCCTCTTAACAATTGTCTTGCCCCCGAAAGTGTATCACACACGGAGACCCCACCCCTTCCCTCCATCTCTGCTCTCCCCTTCCCTCACCGCCCACCGTGTACTAGGTTATTAATCGTCCTCATATCAAAATTGAATACATAGGATTCATGTTTCTCCATTCTTTTTTTTTTTTTTGAGACAGAGTTTCACTATGTTGCCCTCCGTAGAATGCTGTAACATCACAGCTCCCAGCAACCTCCAATCTTGGGCTTAAGCGATTCTCTTGCCTCAGCCCCCCAAGTAGCTAGGACTGCAGGTACCTGCCACAACGCCCAGCTATATTTTGTTGTGGTTGCAGTCATCATTGTTGCTTAACTGGCCCTGGCCGGGTTCAAATCCGCCAGCTTCAGTGTGTGTGGCTAGCACTGTAACCACTGTGCTACTGGTGCTGAGCCCAGGCTTCTTATGATACTTAAGTATACTTTACTAAGAATAACGTGTTCCACTTCCATCCAGTAGTAGTTTTTTTTTTTTTTTAAGAGAACTAGGCTCAGTGCCTGTGGCTTAAGTGGCTAAGGCGCCAGCCACATATACCTGAGCTGGCGGGTTTGAATCCAGCCCGAGCCCACCAAACAACAATGACAGCTACAACCAAAAAATAGCCAGGCGCCTGTAGTCCCAGCTACTTGGGAGGTGGAGGCAGGAGAATCGCTTGAGCCCAAGAGTTGGAGGTTGCTGTGAGCTGTGATGCCACAGCGCTCTAACCAGGGCAACAGCTTGAGGCTCTGTCTCCAAAAAAAAAAAGGGAAGTAAAATGAGGGCTTGACATGAAAACAGTTCTCATTTTCAAACATTTAAGTGTCCCCACCTCATTTCACAATCCATCAGTAACACTAAAAAGGCAGGTACATTCATAAGGGCTTTACTTGCTCAATCAAGAGAATGTCAATTAGATTGGCTTGAGACTTTTTTTTTTGAGACAGTCTCACTCACTCTTTGTCCAGGCTAGAGTGTCATGGCATCAGCCTAGCTCATAGCAATCTCAAACTCATGGTTTCAAGAGATCCTCCTGCCTCATTCTCCCTAGTAACTGGGACCATAAGCACCCACATTTGGTTTTCTTTTTTTAATAAAGATGGGGTCTCATCTTGCTAAGGCTTGAACTCCTGATCTCAGGGGATCCTCCCACCTTGGCCTTCCAGAATGCTAGGATTATAGGTGTGATCCTTAGCACCTGGCCTGGAGATGGTTTGTTTTCCAAAGACTTTGGGACTCTCTGAGCACCAGCCTAAAGGAATACAACACATATTTCATCATATCCTGGGAAAAAAGTGAGAACTGAGTTTTAATCTAGCTTTACATTTTATTGTTCAAGCTCTGCTTCTTACCTTCTCTATGAGAAACCTACTTTGGGGTTAGAAAGTATTAGAAAGATAACATTAATAAAAACACAAGAACTACCAAGACCACACACATAAAATTTAAGATTATTTATTATACTAAAGAACAAATTTTACTTTTCATTTTCCCAAATCACTAAAATAGCGCACAGCATAGTAATTTAGCACACAATATAAAATGATATATGCAGTCAATAGTTAAGTCTCCCTTTGGGAGTCCTTAAAAACATATATACTCAAATGACCTTTATTAAAGTTATCAACAAAATAAAGGAGTTACCTCAGAAAAATCTTAAGTGTAAAAGATACCTCAATTCCTAGAACATGGGAAATTTTTATAAGGGAAGTACTTGATTTGCCTCTCTATAACTGAGCTATATCAAATAGTATCAAGCTCCTTTTTATTTAAGGTAACACTGCTTGGGTTCCTAGTTTGAGAAAGGATTATTCTAAAGTTTAATATTGCAACTTTCACCAGAGGACCGCCATCTAAACGGCATTTTAAGAGGAAGGAAAGGGGTGTGAGAAAGACAGGAAATTAAAATCAGTCCACAAAATGCAGAAATGATAACAGCTTACCAAAAACTCATCAAGGCCTAATAACAGCACAGGGGGGTAGATTTTACAAATATCCACTTACACTAGGTGATCAAAGACAAGTGGAGGAGACATATAGCATGTGAGACAGTAGCCCTTCAAGAATGGGTACTGAAGATAAGTAGAGAACTTCACGTTAAATCAGAATGTTCTAATCTGATATTTATACAGGCTATGTCAACACTCTCCTAAATGGTATCCCAATCCTGAATGTCTTTCAAGCACAATTTAAAACAAGCTACAAAATTTTCTTCTTCATCAACTAGTTTCCTCCAAGTTAAAGCTCAACTTACTTTGGTCATACAAACCAAAGCAGGAACTTGAGGGTTGCATGGTTTCCATACAGATTTAGTTTTTGGCCGGGGCTGGGTTTGAACCTGCCACCTCCGGCTGGTGCCCTACCCCTTTGAGCCACAGGCGCCACTCTCCATACAGATTTAATGTGAAAGAAATCATTCTAAAACAACTTTTAAAATTAATCTATTTTTATTGTTCTGCTTGTACCTTAACTATGGCATAATGCATCTGCTAATTCAAAAGGTCATAGAGCCAGTAACCCCTGTGTTATCTGCAGACCACTTGAGGTACTTTCTACACTTGAAAGCATTTTCTTATATTCTATTGTTTGCTTTGAAAACATGGGTTTTAAATGTTCAAGGAAAATGTGTTTTGTCTCATCATTCAGGAGTACTTCAGGACACGTGTGCAGTACCACAGACAGGACAGAACGCAGGCAAGATGGTTCTAACTCAGAGCCCAGGCCCTCAGGAAAAGCACTTGGTGGGTCATCCTTGTTAATTTCCATTCCCAACAGTTCTTGATGGCATGGCAGTCCTGACAACCCAAACTCTCCTTTGGAGCACTGTCCTCTGTGGCTGCCCATGGCTCTGGGCTCTCTTCCCAGCCAGTCCCTCCCCAGAGCTTCTGCAACACCACAGGACACTCCAGCTAAGTGCTCTTCTGCAGGAACAGAGAACAGACCCATGGCTTTGCTTGGAGTGGCTGCTGAATCTGAATTTCTTCTTACTGATTCTTTTAAATATGGAAGAAGCACTTTGTTGCCATTGTGAAGCAAGACATCAGCCCCTCTCAGATCACTTTTCATTTCCAATGATATTGTCTCAGTCTGTGGATTTCCAGGTTTATTCATCCAGGAAGGTATGTCTGCTGGACATGGGCTCTCCTCCTGCATTCTTTTCTTAAGGCTAGATAATGGTTTGATCAAGTCAGCTCCTCTCTCCCACTTCACTTTTTCCAGGCAGGTGCCAAAAGGCCTTCTTTTGTCCCTCATGCTTTGTGTTCCTGGACGCAGTGAGCCTGAGGTCACACCTTCATCCGTTAGGGGAGGGCCTTCAATGTATCTCAATATGAACCTAGAGAAGATGATCAAAGTTTTACAATGAAGACAGTAGGTCTTAAGAGAATCTATACCCACCAAATATTTTCTAACAAATTCCAAAATCTCTTTTTTTTTTTGAGACAGAGCCTCAAGCTATTGCCCTGGGTAGAGTGCCATGGCATCATAGCTCACAGCAACCTCAAACTCCTGGGCTCAAGCGAGTCTCCTGTCTCCGCCTCCCAAGTAGCTGGGACTACAGGCGCCTGCCACAACGCCTGGCTATTTTTTGGTTCCAGCAGTCATTGTTGTTTGGCGGGCCTGGGCCGGATTTGAACCCGCCAGCTCAGGTGTATGTGGCTGGCGCCTTAGCGGCTTGAGCCACAGGCGCCAAGCCTCCAAAATCTCTTTAACTATCTCTGGTACCAACAAGTCTTATAGCACGATAGAAAAAAGAATGATAAACTATGCATTAGAGATCAAAATTAAAAGAGGACTTTATTAATGTAGTATTTCCTAAAAATACTTAAATAAAAGCAGAAATTCATGGCTCAGCGCCCATCACACAGTACGGCAACAGCCACATGCACCGAGGCTGGTGGATTCAAGCCTGGCCCAGGCCAGCTAAACAACGACAACTGCAACAAGAAAATAGCCAGGTGTTGTGGTTTGTGCCTATAGTCCCAGCTACTTGGGAGACTGAGGCAAGAGAATCGCTCAAGCCCAGGAGTTGGAGGTTGCTGTGAGCTGTGACACCATGGTACTCTACCGAGGGCGACATAGTGAGATTCTGTCTCCAAAAATAAATAAATAAATAAATGCAGAAATTCTGAGGCTTTGTATTTTTCACTCCAATATGGGTTTTTTTTGTTTGTTTGTTTTTTTGGCTGGGGCTGGGTTTGAACCCACCACCTCCGGCATATGGGACCAGCATCCTACCCCTTTGAGCCACAGGTGCCGCCCCCAATATGGGTTTTTTGTGTAGGTACAATAAAGATATGTCTTCCCTTTAAACAGGATATAATTGGGTGACTTGATTATGCAAACAAGGCCTTAATGAAGTGTCCTATTTGAGAATGACTCTCAGGGAGTCAGGTATGACAAGTCACTTTTAAGGAATTAAGGCTGATTTACTTGCAGATCCAAAAGCTCCCTACCCATTGAAAGCCAGCCTGGAGGGGTCCTGGCAAAAAAGACACTAATCTTCAAGTGCTTCTAAAGAAAATCACCTCTTGGCAGGCAAAGAGGCTCAGCAAATTTGGAGCCTTGATAAGAAAATAATTCATCCAAACTTACAGGTACTGCAGGTAAAAATACGGTTGTAAAAATATGGTTGCAAAAAGTCTCTTGGGCTTAGTTCCCTACTCTCAGATTAGCAAGTAACAGATGCTTTCAAAATCTCATCTGAGAATCCACATGAAAACTTCTGGACAGCTGATTTGTGACCTTAGCAGTTGTCCACTACTATACAGCTCTAGGTTCCAACAGCAAACTCAAGGTGGCCTAGATGTCTATATAAACCTTCTTGCTGTACTTACAAACCTAAGGAGATCAGCCTTTTTCTATGATCAAGAATAACCTGTTTTTGACATATTATGCTATAAACAGGGAAGATGCCAGGAAAAACTACTAAAAATAAGACTGTTGGGTTTTGCTACCTAGGATGCCCGTTCGGGTTACCAATAATTTTATAGGAATGCCTTTCCTTCTCTTTGAACTGCTTTACAACTCTGTAAATTGCCAACAACTTAAAGAGTAACTAAGGTACATGAATTCCTGTCCAAAGAAATTAAAATTAATTTTGTCTCATGGAATGAAACCAATTATTTATATACTTTTTTTCCTTTTCCTTTTGAGACAGAGTCTCACTTTGTTGGCCTGGGTACAGTGCCGTGGTGTCACAGCTCACAGCAACCTCCAACTCTCGGGCTTAAGCGATTCTCTTGCCTCAGCCTCCCAAGTAGCTGGGACTACAGGTGCCCGCCACAACACTCGGCTATTTTTTGGTTGTAGTTGTCATTGTTGTTTGGCAGGTGCAGGCTGGATTTGAACTGCCAGCTCTGATGTATGGTGGCCAGTGTCCTAGCCATTGAGCTACAGGCGCCGAGCCTATTTATTTATTTTGAGACAGTGTCTCACTTTGTCATCCCTGGTAGAGTGCTGTAGTATCCTAGCTCACAGCAACCTCAAATCTTGGGCTCAAGCAATTCTCTTGCCTCAGTCTCCCAAGGAGCTGGGACTACAGGCGTCTGCCATAATGCCCGGCTATTTTTAGAGACAGAGTCTCACTCGGCCTCAAACTTGTGAGCTTAGGCAATCCACCCCCCTTAGCCTCTCAGAGTGCTGGGATTACAGGCATGAGCCACTGCGCCCGGCCCAAAATGCAACTGGTTATTACCCTGTGTATACTGACTAGTTTTGCATCTATTTGAAAAACTCACTTTAGTGTGTGTGAGATTGAATTTTTCTTTAAACTGGCTGTAACATCTTACTAGTTCCTCTATTAATTGATGAGTTAAATATAATTTTTGACATGTGCTGTGTTCATCTAAAAGACCAAACCCACAGAACATTAATAGAAAACAAATGCACACATCAGTTGTATTCAGTAAAAAAAATTTTTTTTGAGACAGAGTCTCACTTTATAGCCTGTGGTAGAGTGCCCTAGTGGCAAAGCTCACAGCAACCTCAAACTATTGGGCTCAAGCAATCCACGTGCCTCAGCCTCCCGAGTAGCTGGGATTATAGGTGCCTGCCACAATGCCCGGCTATTATGACACCCCAGCACTCAACCTCAGGGTGACTGAGGGAGACTCTGTCTCAAAAAAAAAAAAAAAAAAAATTGGGCGGCGCCTGTGGCTCAGTCAGTAAGGCGCCTGCCCCATATACCAAGGGTGGCGGGTTCAAACCTGGCCCTGGCCAAACTGCAACCAAAAAATAGCCGGGCGTTGTGGCAGGCGCCTGTAGTCCCAGCTACTCGGGAGGCTGAGGCAGGACAATCGCTTAAGCCCAGGAGTTGGAGGTTGCTGTGAGCTGTGTGATGCCACGGCACTCTACCGAGGGCCATAAAGTGAGACTCTGTCTCTACAAAAAAAAAAAAAATTAAACTTTAGCCAGATGTGGTGGTGTATGCCTGAAATCCCCACCACTCAGGGAGAAACACTTGAGCCCAGAAAGGTGAGATGCAGTGAGCTATGATGATGCCACTGCACTCTAGCCCCATCAACAAAGGAAGACCCTGACTCATCTAGAAAAGGAAGGAAGGTAGGGAGGGAGGGAGGGAAACAGTGAGCAAAGAGAACTAACACCTCATCTTTCACAGTGAGAAGACAAAGCCTAAAATGTGAAAAATAAAGAAGCAAAACAATACAAGCATGCAATTTAGAGATAAAGCAGCAAACACTGAGGAACCAGTTACAGCTGAAAACGGATGGCTATGGGAATGGAGAAATGGCAGGTGGGAAACTGCTGTTTCTCTGAGCATATATTATGGAACTAGGAGAATCTTGAAGCCATATGGAAGTATAACTGTGTTAATTAAAAAAAAAAAATTTAAGAGCACACCAGGAACAAAATAAAGCAAGTTATTACTGGAGGCCAAAATAGAAAGAAAAGAGAGCTGAAAAATGAGGCCATCGAGCTGAACAGGGGCCAGAACATGAGAGGAACAGACTACTACCACAAGAGCTTGGACTTCATTCAGCAGGTGACAGTAAATCAGTGAGAAATTTTTAGAAAGGATGTGATGGTTAGATCTGTACTTCAGATGAATTGCTTAGTGCACAGCCTAGAAAGGAGCCACAACAGAAGGATCAATTAAGAAACTATTCCAATAGTACAGGGGAAAGATAAAGAAGGCTACAATAGGGTGGCGCCTGTGGCTCAGTGAGCGGGGCACTGGCCCCATATACCGAGGGTGGCGGGTTCAAACCCAGCCCCAGCCAAACTGCAACAACAACAACAACAACAACAAAAATAGCTGGGCATTGTGGCGGGTGCCTGTAGTCCCAGCTACTCAGGAGGCTGAGGCAGGAGAATCGCCTAAGCCCAGGAGTTGGAGGTTGCTGTGAGCTGTGTGACGCCACGGCACTCTACCGAGGGCAATAAAGTGAAACTCTGTCTCTACAAAAAAAAAAAGGCTACAATAGTAAGGAAAAGAGATTCATGTGTTACAATTTTTTTGTCTTTTTAAAATTTTTTTATTTTTATTTATTTTTTTGAGACAGAATCTCACTTTGTTGCCCTTAGTAGAGTGCTGTGGCGTCATAGCTCATAGCAACCTCAAACTCTTGACCTCAAGTGGTTCTCTGGCCTCAGACTCCCGAGTAGCTGGGATTATAGGCACCTGCCACAACACCTAGCTATTTTTAGAGAGGAGGTTTTGCTGTATCTGGTTCAGGCTGGTCTCGAACCTGTTAGCTCAGGCAATCCACCTGCTTCAGCCTCCCAGAGTGCTAGGATTATAGGCGTGAGCCACGGCACCTGCCCCAATTTTTTATTTTTTAGAGATAGGGTTTCATTTTGTTATCCAGGCTAAAGTGCAGTGGCATGATCTTAGCTCACTGCAGCCTTGAACTCTCGAGCTCTAGGGATCCCACTGCCTCAGCTTCCCAAGTAGCTGGGATTATGGGCACATGCCACTATGTCAGCTAACTCTTTTTTTAATTGTTGGGGATTCAATGAAACATAAGCTAATTTTTAAATTTTTTGTAGAGATAGGGGCTATGTTGGCTAGGCTGGTCTCAAAACTACTGGCCTCAAGTGATCTTCCTGCCTCAGCCTTATGCTGGTTTTACCGGAGCATGTGTGGCCAGAAGCATTTCTGTCTAAAGTTGGTAACTGACTAGATTCTAAAAAAGGTGAAATGACCCAAAGGTTTCTTTCAATTCTGGGTGATGAAGATAATCTGTCATTAACTGAAAATGGCAGAAGCAGCAAGTCTGGAGGAAAGATCAGTTCAGATTGGAACATACAGACTTTGACCATGGGACTCAGACAAGTGGTTGGATATTAAAGCCTTTAGCTCAAGAGACTCCAGCACTGGGGACCTCCATCTAGAAGCTGCCAGCTTCTAAGAGATAAAATGACGACCCTGGTATATAGCACATCAATAAACCTACCATTCTAGGAGGACAAGGTAGGAGGATTGCTTGAGGTCAGGAGTTTAAGACCAGCCTCACCAACAGTGAAACTCAGTCTCTACTAACAACAGAAAAAAAAAAGCCAAGTGTGGTGGCGCCTGCCTGTACTCCTATCTACTCAGGAGGCTAAGGTGAAAAGATTGCTTGAGCTCAGGAGTTTGAGATTGCAGTGAGCTATGATGATGCCACTGTATTCTAGCTACAGCAACAGAGAAAGACTGTCTCAAAAAAATAAAAATAAAAAATAAGCTGGGTGCGGTGGCTCAAGCCTATAATCCTAGCACTCTGGGAGGCTGAGATGGGTGGATTGCCTGGGTTCATAGGTTCAAGACCAGCCTGAGCCAGAGCAAGACCCCATCTCCAAAAATAGCCGGGTATTGTGGCAGGCACCTACAGTCCCCACCACAGGAGAATCGCTTGAGCCCAAGAGTTTGAGGCACTCTACCAAGGGCGAGGGCAACAAAATGAAATTGTCAAAGGCAGGTAGGCTACAGAAGGCCAGAAACACCAAGATATAAAGACCAGATGGAGCAGGGGGTTACCACAGACACCAAGAAGGAAGACTTAGGCTTGGGGCCAGTAGCACAGTGATTATGGCGCCAGCCACATGCACTGAGGCTGGCGGGTTCAAACCCAGCCCTGGGCTAGCTAAGCAACAATGACAACCACAACAAAAAAATACCCAGGCTTTGTGGCAGGTACCTGTAGTCCCAGCTACTTGGGAGGTTGAGAGGCAAGAGAATCGCTTAAGCTTAAGAGTTGGAGGTTGCTGTGAGCTGTGATGCTACAGCACTCTACCGAGGGCGACATAGTGAGACTGTGTCTCAAAAAAACAAAAAAAGAAGGAAGACTCAAAGCACACCTGGAAAACATATTTCTCACACAAACCAACTTAGTTAGCTATAAGAAAACTGAAAAATTTCACACAATCTTTTAGTCCAGCAGTCATTAATATGGGGTGATTCCTCCTTTAGGAACATGGAAGAAAATACTAGGATGTTTTGGCCTATTTTCATCTCTTCTTTTTAATTTTTTCTGTGCTTAATAATATACATTATATGAATATTTTGATAGAGTAAAATACATAGTTTATGAATACTAACATATATCTTGTAGGACATACTCAAAAATTTTATTGCTGGAAGTGTTAACATTGCTCTATAAAACTAAAAAATACAGTTGAACCATACAAAATAACAAATCTAAATTGTCAATTACTATAAGTGTTGGTTCCAGTTACATTTCAAAAAATAAACTTCCAAAGCTTCCAGTCAAATCTAATTAACTTCTCTCAAATTAACTTGTGAAAACATATTATCTCATACCTTACATTTATTTTACTGAACTATACTAAGAATGATTATCTTCGAATGGAAGCATTACTAAATATATTCTAGTATGTATTAAAATATTCATTTTTAATTCTTTTTTTTTTTTCTAGTTTGAGACAGTCTCAAGTTGTCGCCCTGGGTAGAGTGCTATGGCGTCACAGCTCACAGCAACCTCAAACTCTCGACTTAAGCGATTCTCTTGCCTTAGTCTCCCACATAGCTGGGACTACAGGCACTTGTCACATGCCCAGCTGTTTTTTGGTTGTAGTTGTCATTGTTGTTTGGTAGGCCCTGGCTGGATTTGAATCTGCCACCTACAGTGTGTGTGGCTGGCGCCCTAGCCGCTAAGCTACAGGCACCGAGCTTCTTTTTTAATTCTTAAGAAAAACAGGTCATTTAATATGGGACAGCTCTCAAAAAAACTATTAAGTCCTTGTACAAGGACTTAGTACTGTTCAGAAAGATGAATTATTTCCAGAAATGTGTTAAAATATTTTAAATAAGGTGCCATTAGCATAATCATTTGTTGAATGATAATGCAATCACATATTCAGATGTAATAAATTGGTCTCCTGAAGTTCTAATTCTTTAATAAATTCAGTAATAATCAATGTATTTAATTCTCTTATCAAAATACTTCAATAGGTTGCTGAAAACATTTTGGTTCAGACCCCTCAACTAACCTCTTCTGATATTAGACCATTATACATATTGTTTACATTTTGAGAGCCAAAAATACTTCCAAAATATTGTCACTATACTAGACATATTTGTACCAAATAAAGTATGCACAAGTATATAAAATTAACTCTTTGGCCTCATCATCCCCTATCCGCATGTTGAATCTATAAAATCACAAACAGCATAAATGATGGCAAACAAACTTAGCCACCAAAACTGAAAGCACCAGAATGAGAGAAGAAGGCTTATTTTGAAGTTTACGGAGTATGATTCAGTAAAACTAAAGTGCAGTCCCAGGAGTAAGTACTTGGACCTAAATCTCCCTCAGTCCCCCAATGGACATGTTAAAGGCTGAAAATTGATCCATGGAGTTCAGAGGGGCCTAAAAGTGCTCAGGGAAGCAAGACTGTCCAGGTACACTCCTGATCCTAAGGACAGAGGTCACTTTCCCCACAAATCCTTGCCTGCTTGAGGAGCAGACCTGCTGGATGACAATTGCATGACCTAGTTAGGCAGCTGCTGCCCACATGGATGCCTGTCCCCTCACCTTCCCTAACCCAAGCTATTCATGGCCTCCAGGGCCTGATGGTGCACAGCTCCACTGCTTTGTAAACTAAAAATATCCTGGCCCCGGTGCTTCTGACAGCAAGCAGGCCAGGCTAATTCTAAAAGGGTCTGGGTAGAGAAATGGCTAATACTAGAGGGCTCTTGAGGGGACCCTGTGAATCAGGATGGCTCACACATACACTTCAGGATGAGCCTGCTTCATCTGCCTATAAGTGTGCATGCCAGTATACCTGACTCTCACTGCGCTCATGACTAAAATGATCACACTGGGACCTGAAACTAACTCCACAAATTTCTATGTAGCTTAAATGATGAGAAATAGGAACAATTCCACCATTGCTAAATTAAGCTGAATCATAACCACAAGGAACACACCAACATCATTGAGTTCCTGCTACTAATCATTCAACGTATCAAGCACATTCTGGGAGGCCCAGGCCGGTGGACTGCTTGAGCTCAGGAGTTCAAGATCAGCCTGAGCAAGAGTGAGATCCTATCTCTTAAAAAGAAAGAAGGGGAAAAGAAAAAATAGGTGGGTGTTGTGGCAGGCACCTGTGGTCCCAAATAGGAGGGTGATGCAAGAGGATGGCTTGAGCCCAAGAGTTTGAGGTTGGTGTGAGCTATGACACCAGTGCACTCTACCAAGGGCCACAAAGTGAGACTCTGTCTCAAAATGAATAAATAAATTTTTTTAAAAATCACACTTGCCCCTACAAAAGTAGCTGTGCTGCCACTCTGTTTCCTCCTTCCAGCCACCCAGGTGCTCAGAGGTGCACTCATGAGGTGAGAAGGATGCACAGGCAAGGCTATGCCCCAGCCTGGGGTTGTGGGTGGGCAAGTTCTTGCTCAGAGAGAATCATGCTTCCTTACAGGATTCTGTGAAGACTTGTACTGAAGTACCAGCTACTATTATCTTTTTTTTTTTTTTTTTTTGAGACAGAATCTCACTTTGTAGCCCACGGTAGAGTGCCATGGCATTACAACTCACAGCAACCTCAAACTCTTGGGCTCAAGCGATCCTCTTGCCTCAGCCTCCCTAGTAGCTAGGACTATCTGCACCCACCATAACGCCTGGCTATTTTTAGAGACAAGGTCTCAATCTGACTCAGGCTGGTCTTGAACCTGTGAGCTCAGGCAATCCACCTTCCTCAGCCTCCCAGAGTGCTAGGATTACAGGCGTGACCAGTTACTATTATCAACATTTTCATCAAGAGAGCTTCAGGGGGGTGGCACCTGTGGCTCAGTGAGTGGGGCACTGGCCCCATATACTGAGGGTGGTGGGTTCAAACCTGGCCCAGGCCAAACTGCAACAAAAAAATAGCCAGGCATTGTGGCGGGTGCCTGTAGTCCCAGCTACTCAAGAGGCTGAGGCAAGAGAGTCACCTAAGCCCAAGAGCTGGAGGTTGCTGTGAGCTATGACGCCATAGCACTCTACTGAGGGTGACAAAGTGAAACTCTGTCTCTAAAAAAAAAAAAGAGAGCGAGCTTCAGGGAATGAACAAAATGCTGCTGAGAGGTACAGTTAAGGGGGTGATCAAGAAGTGACCGCTGGATGTGGCAGCACGGAACAAAAACAAAAAAAGGAATGCTAATAAAAATAAAAATTAGAAAAAAGAAATGTTTAACATCTTTGATCCACCATTCTACTCTTACAGTTCTTTGCTACAAATTCAATCAGCAAACATTAAGCCCCTTACCCTAAGACAGGTGCTGGTGTTAGGATAGTATACCAGACAAAAAGGCCTTTGTCTTCTTTTTTTTTGAGACAGAGCCTCAAGCTGTCGCCCTGGGTAGAGTGCTGTAGCATCACAGCTCAAAGTAACCTCAAACTCCTGGGCTTAAGCGATTCTCTCGCCTCAGCCTCTCAAGTAGCTGGGATTACAGGAACCTGCCACAATGCCTGGCCATTTTTTGTTTGTAGTTGTCATTGTTGTTTGGCGGGCCTGGGCTGGATTTGAATCGCCAGTTCTGGTTTATGTGGCTGTTGCCTTAGTCGCTTGAGCTACAGGTGCCGAGCTGGCCTTTGTCTTCTTAAAGCTAGTGAACCAACAAAAAAAGGACAAAACTGCCACATGCACAAGGTTTTTCACTGCAGTACTATTTGGAGAAAGGTCAATTTGGACCCATGCCACCAAAAATTCCAAAGGCATAATATTTAAAAGTTAAAAAAAGATCAGCATTCCTTTTTTTTTAGACACGAGTCTCAAAAAAATACAGGTGGATTCCTTATATCCTTAAGAGTTGGGAAGGCTTTTCTAACAAGAACAAAACCCAAAAGTCAGAAAAGATTGTTAAACTTTGGCTACATAAAAATAAATTTGGCATGGCAAAAACCCATCATAAGCAAAGTCAAAATGTAGTAACAAGCTAGAAAAAAAAAAAATCCAACTCTTATCATAGACAACTCTTATTTAACAGATAGAACACATCAAGAAAATAAGGAAAGGATAAACTACCAAACAAAAAAATGGGCAAAGAACATGGGCGGTTCATAGAAAAGAAAGGCAATGGATCATTCTCTCACCAACTAAAATTCAGAAACACATGGATCATGCAACCACCTCCCTCCATCTCCACGGCCACCCTGAAAAATCACTATCATTTCTCAACTGGATTACTGCTTCCCTTCAACTCTTATAGGATATTGAAAGGAATCTTTTTTATTTTTGAGACAGTCTTACTCTGTCATCCTTGGTAGACCGCCTGGGGCATTATGGCTCACAGCAACCTCAAATTCTTGGGCTTGAGCAATCCTCTTGCCTTAGCCTCCCGAGTAGCTGGGACTACTGGCGTGCACCATTTCACGTAGCTGGTTTTTCTATTTTTAGTAGAGATGGGGTCTCACTCGTGTTCAGGCTAGTTTTGAGCTCCTGAGTTCAAGCAATCCATCTGCCTCAGCCTCCCAGAGTGCTAGGATTACAGGCGTGAGCCACCCCACCCACTCAGAGCAATCTTTTTGAAATGATTACAGGAATTCCACTCCTTAGCTCAAATGCAAACATATCCAACATCCACACAAAACTTATACAAAAATGTTCATAGTGGGCGGTGCCTGTGGCTCAGTGAGTAGGGTACCGGCCCCATATAACAAGGGTGGTGAGTTCAAATCCAGCCCCAGCCAAACTGCAACAAAAAAATGGCCAGGCGTTGTGGCAGGTGCCTGCAGTCCCAGCTACTTGGGAGGCTGAGGCAAGAGAATCACCTAAACCATGGAGTTGGAGGTTGCTGTGAGCTGTGATGCCATGGCATTCTACCAAGGGTGATAAAGTGAGACTCTGTCTCTTAAAAAAAAAAAAGTTTATAGCAACATTGTAAGAGCCAAAAAGTGCAAACAACCCAAATGTCAAAATGATGGGCATAAAAGACAAAAAAAGACTAACAAAATGCCCACCAATTGGAGGAGAATTATCAGGAGACATGGCAACTAAATGCAGAGAAGGATCTTGCAAAAGAAAAAGGACAATAGGGGCAAAGTCCAAACAGTGGTATTACACCAAGGCTAATGTCTTAGCTTAGACTTAGTGGAAGATGTTCACACTAAAAGCCGGGCCTAAGGTCCACAAGAGCACTCTGTACTCTTTGCAACTTTTCTGTAAGTTGAATTATTCAAAGTAAAACGCTGTAAAATGGGCTGGGCTCATGCTGTAATATTAGCACTCTAGGAGGCTGAGGAAGGTGGATCACTTAAGCTCAGGAGTTCAAGATCAACCTGAGCAAGAGCAAGACCCCCATCTCTACTAGAAAAACACTAGCCAGACATGGTGGCACATGCCTGTAGTCCCAGCTACTCAGGAGGCTTAGGAAAGAGGATCACTAGAGCCCAAGAGGTTCTTTTTTTTTTTTTTGAGACACAGCCTCAAGCTGTCACCCTGGGTAGAGTGCCATGGCATCACACCTCACAGCAACCTCCAACTCCTGGGCAAAAGCAATTCTTCTGCCTCTGCCTCCCAAGTAGCTGGGACTACAGGCGCCCACCACAACGCCCGGCTATTTTTTTTTTTTTTGGTTGCAGCCATCATTGTTGTTTGGCGGGCCGGGGTTGCATTCGAATCCACCAGCTCAGGTGTATATGGCTGGTGCCTTAGCCGCTTGAGCCACAGGTGCCAAGCCCCCAAGAATTTTATGTTGCTGTGAGCTATGATGATGCCATGGACACTCTACCTAGCATGACAGAGTGAGACACTGCCTCAAAAAAAAAAAAGAAAGAGAAGAAAAGAAAAAGAGAGAAAGAAAAGAGAAGTTGTAAACTGAGTTGGGTGTCATGGCTCACACCTATAATCCCACTAACTGAGGAGGGCAGGAGCTCGAAACTAGCCTGGGCAATATTGCAACATCCACTCCTCATTTTTTTTTTTTGGTGAGGCGGACTCTCACTATGTCACCTCCGTAGATTGCCGTGGTGTGGTGTCACAGCTCACAGCAACCTCCAACTGCTGGGCTTAGGTGATCCTCCTGCCTCAGCCTCCCGAGTAGCTGGGAGTACAGGCGCCCGCCACAACGCCCGGCTATTTTTTTGTTGCAGTTTGGCTGGGGCTGGGTTTGAACCCGCCACCCTCGGTATATGGGGCCGGGGCCCTGCTCACTGAGCCACAGGCGCTGCCCCTCATGGTATTTTGTAAAAATACTTTCAGGTGGGTTAGGGGTAAGACATGAAACAAGTTAGCAAAGAGTTGATCCTTACTGAAAAGGGGTGATGAATACATAAGGTTTATTTATACTATTCCATTTTGTATCTATATGAATATTTCCATGACAAAGCTTTTTAAAAAATGATGGGCACATGTACTCCCAGCTACTTGGGAAGTTGAGGCAAGAGAATTGCTTAAGCCCAAGAGTTAGAGGTTGCTGTGAGCTGTGATACTATGGCACTCTACTGAGAGAGACACAGTGAAACTCTGTCTCAAAAAAAAATAATCCTTTCAAAAAGTAATAAATCTGGGGCAGCACCTGTGGCTGAAAGGAGTAGGGCACTGGCCCCATATGCCGGAGGTGGCAGGTTCAAACCCAGCCCTGGCCAAAAACTGAAAAAAGTCATAAATCTGGTTATATCACAATCTTTAGCTCAAAAATCTTGTTATCCAATGTACTCTGAGTACAAGACAAAGTCCTTACAAACAGAACATTCAAGTCTCAGCACCTATGTAGCTCAGTTAGTAGGGTGCCAGCCACATACACGGAGGCTGGTGGGTTGGAGCCCAGCCTGGGCTTTCTAAACAACGACATTTGCAACAAAAAAACAACCAGGCATTGTGGCAGGCGCCCGTAGTCCCAGCTTCTTGGGAGGCTAAGGCAAGAGAATCACTTAAGCCCAAGACTTTGAGGTTGCTGTGAGCTGTGACTCCACAGCACTCTACTGAGGGCAACATAGTAAGACCCTGTCTCACAAAAAACAACAACAACAACAACAACAACAAAACAAAACATTGAAGTCTTCCCTCCACTCTGTACTTTCCTGCGCTCCTTCTCTTCCTGGCCCAACCACCCCACTCCAGAACCACTGGCCGCCTGTTACTGTTTCTCTAATGCAGGGCTACTCAAAGAGTAATCTGTAGACCATCAATTTATTATTATGACCGTATAACAGAAATTAAGACTGGGCACTTAGAAATTTTTATGGCAACTTAAATAACCTCACCACAACATCCAAGAGCAGAAATGATTTTCTAGTAATTACTCTTAAAAAGTAAATAATATATATAACATAAAATTTACTTTTTTTTTTTTTTTTTTCCTGAAACAGGGTCTTGCTCTGTTGCCCAGGCTAGAGTATAGTGGCATTATCATAACTCACAGCAACCTCAAACTCCTGGGCTCAAGCAGTTCTCCTGAGTAGGTGGGACTATAGGTACACCACCACAACCAGGTAATACTTGCTTTTTTGTGTGAAGACAGGGTTCTCACTCTTGGTCAGGCTGTTCTCAAACTCCTGACCTCAAGCAATCCTCCCTTCTCATCCTCCCAGAATGCATTATAGGCATAAGCCATCATGGCTGGACTTGTAACTTTAACGTTTGCTTAAACCAGGCGTCCTCAAACTTTTTCACCGTCCCTCAGACCGTTGGAGGGCCAGACTATAGTTTAAAAAAAAAACAAACTATGAACAAATTCCTATGCACACTGCACATATCTTATTTTGAAGTAAAAAAACAAAGCAGGAACAAATACAATCACACCGCCTCATGTGGCCTCCGGGCTGCAGTTTGAGGACCCCTGAACCATTATACAATTATTTGTAGGACTCTAAAAATGAGTCAAGGATATAGGTGCTTATTTCAATTTTTATATAGGTTTTCAAAACAAAAAGTTTATGAAAAACCACAAGGCCAGGCAAGATGGCTCACACCTATAATCCTAGCACTCTGGGAGGCTAAGGCCAGTAGATTGCTTGAGCTCATGGGTTCTAGACCAGCCCAAGCAAGAGCAAGAACCCGTCTCTAAAAATAGCCAGGCATTGTGGCAGGCACCTATAGTTCCAGCTACTCAAGAGGTTCAGGCAAGAGAATCTCCTGAGCTCAAGAGGTTGAGCGTGAGGTTGCTGTGAGTTACAATGTCACGGTACTTTACCAAGGGTGACAAAGTGAGACTCTGTCAAAAAAAAAAAAAAAAAAAGAAAAACCATGATCCAAACATTCACTTGAAAGACAGGAAAGATATCATAGTATTTTTTTTCTTACGTATTTAGATTTTATTTTTTATTTTTCAGATTATGGGGGTACAAATGTTTTGGTTACATCCATTGTTTTTGTACCACTTGGGTCAAAATTATAAGTGTGCCCATCACCCAGATAGTGTGCACTGTACCTATTAGGTGTGAATTTACCCAACCCCTATTTAACCTTTCCCTTGATTTTTGATGAGTGTTATTTCTATATGTGCACATAAGTATTGACTAATTCCAGTTTAGCAGTGAGTACATGTGGTGTTTGTTTTTCCACTCTTGTGATACTTTAAAGAATAGTCTCCTATGCTTAATACTTACTGTTTGTAGTACACAATTGTTCAATATCTAAGAAGCTGGGGAAAAATACAAGCTTTTATAAAGTTTTCTTGATAGTCTATAATCTCTCTCAATTTTCTTGTAGGAACCTGATACAAGCCAACAGAGTAAAACTCATTTCAAGCTGCAATCAACCCTGGAAATAGGGTCTTGAGTCTTTACTACTTTTAAACATTGTTCAAACTTAAGCAGAAACCTAGAATTAAAAAAAAGTTGTTCAGGGCGGTGCCTGTGGCTCAGTGAGTAGGGCGCCGGCCCCATATGCCGAGGGTGGCGGGTTCGGACACAGCCTTGGCCAAACTGCAACAGAAAAATAGCCGGGCGCCTGTAGTCCCAGCTGCTCGGGAGGCTGAGGCAAGAGAATCGCGTAAGCCCAAGAGTTAGAGGTTGCTGAGAGCCGTGTAACGCCACAGCACTCTACCCGAGGGCGGTACGTGAGACTCTGTCTCTACAAAAAAAAAAAAAAAAGTTGTTCAAGCACAAGTACAGTCACTTCTATAGTGTCAAAGCCAAACCTCTTTTGGTGCCTGCAAGACAATACTGGAGCTTTCACCTAAACCTCTCAATCAGAATCTTCTACCATTTCCTTCCTTGCTGACTGCTCCAACCTAGGCTTACCGAGCTGTGGAGCCTTTGCCCCAGCTTAAACTCAACCCTCTTACAACCCAGATATCTTCATGGCTAAAGGCTTCTCCTCCTCCAAGGTTTTGCTCAAATGTCACCTTCTCAGGCCCACTCTGACTGCTCTATTTAGAACAGCTATCAGCTCCCCAACCTTCCCTACATTCTTGAACTCTTTTTACTTGCTTAAGGTGGAATGAGTAAAGATTTCCAACTGATAAGTGAACACTGAAACATATGGGTTATGGATTTAGAAAGTCATTCAGAGAGAAAAGACTAAGAGCAAGCAGTCAGAAACACAAAACAAGGCCATGAACAGTGGCTCACGCCCATAATCCTAGATTCTGGGAGGCCAAAGTGAATGGATTGCCTGAGCTCACAGGTTCAAGACCAGACTGAGCCAGAGCAAGACCCGGCCTCTAAAAATAGCCAGGTGCTGTGGCGTGTGCCTGTCGTCCCAGCTACTCAGGAGGCTGAGGAAAGAGGATCACTTGAGCCCAAGAGTTGGAGATTGCTGTGAACTATGACACCTTGACACTCTACTGAGGGTGACAAAGTGATTTTCTGTCTAAAAACACACACACACAAACAAATAATGACCAAGGTCCAAGGCAGAAACCAAAAAGGTTTACAGGCCTGGTCAGCATAGGGCAATACAGTAGGCAGGTGCAGGGAAAGTAGGCAGGTGTTGGTTGGTCTGACAACAATCACCAGCCTTCCCCAGATCTTCTTTCCCCTAACTGCTCTTTTTCAGGCCTTCTCTTTTACCGTTTATAAGAATCTAGGTGACCTGGAATTAAGATATTTGATTCTTCCCACAGGCCACACAACTGAAAATTATAGGTATGACTATTAGCCTGTTAAATTATAGCAGGTTCACAGTACCACTTTTTATCTTCCTTTTAATACATTTGGTACTTGGCATGTATTTTTGTTCTTTCACTGCTTTGTGTTTCAGATTCTGTATATACAAGGAGGATGCTAATAACTCCAGGACATTAAGATTTGCTTACAAACAGTATTTTTTTTTTTTTTGTAGAGACAGAGTCTCACTTTATGGCCCTCGGAAGAGTGCCGTGGCCTCACACAGCTCACAGCAACCTCCAACTCCTGGGCTTCAGCAATTCTCTTGCCTCAGCCTCCCGAGCAGCTGGGACTACAGGCGCCCGCCACAACGCCCGGCTATTTTTTGGTTGCAGTTCGGCCGGGGCCGGGTTTGAACCCGCCACCCTCGGCATATGGGGCCGGCGCCCTATGGACTGAGCCACAGGCGCCGCCCTACAAACAGTATTTTAAAATCATAACCCCATGGGCGGCGCCTGTGGCTCAAGGAGTAGGGTGCGGGTCCCATATGCCGGAGGTGGCGCCAGCCCTGGCCCAAAAACCACAAAAAAAAAAAAAGATATAATGAAAGCTTAAGAACTCAGGCGAATATATGGCTTTAAAAAAAAAAAAAATCATAACTCCTCTCTGTGCACAAAGCCTTTTGCATTCTATTATCTCATTTAATCATCTTTCATACTAAAGACATACTAATCTTAAAAATTCCTCACTGCCCTAATACTAGAGATTTGGGGGTTCTAAACAAACATGTAGAAAATGGGAGTCTTTCATGCCTTATTATTTGAGAAAGACATTCCAGCCCCTCTACCATGAAGAATATGTTTGGGGAGTGTGGGGGGAGAAGGCAGTAATTCAGGCTGTTCCCCTTACTCATTCTATTTCCTGTTGCACTTTCCTTTACCAGAAAAATCAAATTGATTAAACTTTCCAATGTTAGTGGTTTTTTGCCAATGAACAAAAACTCTAAAATCTACAGGGGAGTTTAAAGTAGCAAATGTAAATACCAAAGTAAAGAAAAACAACACCCAGCCCTCACCCCCAGGATGTGAAATGGCTGCTTGTTGCACTTGCTAGAACCCAAGAAGCCTAAAATCTTCACTCAGTTCTTAGAAAGCCCTTCCCTAAGCCTAAGGTGTCTGGTCACTCCCTTGTCTGTGCCCCGCCCTTCCTTGTCCTGCTTTCAGATCTTGGTATTCACAAAAGCTGTGCTGTGCCTGCACTATTACTTGATAACAAGCCCACCATTATGGGCTTTTGCAGTTGGTACAACTAGCTCTCTTCACTGCCCACATCACTCTTATTATAGATCCAATTTCCCGCCTCCAAAATGCACAATTACCATGAAGACTCCTGGCTAGGAAATTTGTATTTTAATAATCTTTCCAAAGATAATCTCACTGCCCTACAAACAATGAGTGATCTGGAAATGCTAAGCATCATATTAGAAATGGAGTCCTGGGCGGCGCCTGTGGCTCAGTCGGTGGGGCGCCGGCCCCATATACCGAGGGTGGCGGGTTCAAACCCGGCCTCGGCCAAACTGCAAAAACCAAAAAATAGCCGGGTGTTGTGGTGGGCGCCTGTAGTCCCAGCTATTCGGGAGGCTGAGGCAAGAGAATCGCTTAAGCCTAGGAGTTGGAGGTTGCTGTGAGCTGTGTGAGGCCACGGCACTCTACCGAGGGCCATAAAGTGAGACTCTGTCTCTACAAAAAAAAAAACAAAAAGAAAAGAAATGGAGTCCTTGGGTGGCGCCTGTGGCTCAGTGAGCAGGGCGCCGGCCCCATATACCAAGGGTGGCGGGTTCAAACCCGGCCCCGGCCAAACTGCAACAAAAAAATAGCTGGGCATTGTGGCGGGTGCCTGTAGTACCAGCTACTCGGGAGGCTGAGGCAGGAGAATCGCCTAGGCCCAGGAGTTGGAGGTTGCTGTGAGCTGTATGACGCCACGGTACTCTACCGAGGGCGTTAAAGTGAGACTCTGTCTCTACAAAAAAAAAAAAAGAAATGGAGTCCTTTATTTTGTTGCTTATGAATCAAATGAGCCCTCAGCACTCCTGCAATGAAGAAAGCAGGTCCAAGATCTTGTAGATATGGTGATCAAAAAAGTCTTCTCTGAAATGAGAATTAAAACATGAGAATGTCTCAACATTCAAAGAGCATTTAAGGAGAAAAGAACAGCCTATGGGAACGCCAGGGGGTCAGGAAGGGACTTGGTGCAAGCAAACAGTAGATAGGCCACCATGAGCAAGCTGAACAAGCAAGGTGTAAGCCAGTTGAGAGGTGAGAGAGGTGAGAAGTTTCTAACCATCATAAAAACACTTGAAGTGCTTTCTGTGTGCCACAGAAGCAGCTTTGTTTTAGGAAAGACAAGATCTGATTTATGTTTTTAAGACTTCCATCTGTAATCCCAGCACTTGGGAGGTTGCGGAGGGTGGACTGCCTGAGCTTACAGGTTCAAGACCAGCCTGAGCCAGAGCAAGACTTCATCTAAAAATAGCCAGGCATTGTGGGGTGTCTGTAGTCCCAGCTACTCAGGAGGCTAAGGCAAAGAATTGTTTGAGCCAAGGAGTCTGAGGTTGCTGAGAGCTATGACGCCATAGCTCTACTAGGGGTTACAAAGTGAGACTCTGTCTCAAAAAAATGAAACAAAATACTTGTGATTACTCAGTGGGAAGATACTGCCATAGTCCAGGTAAGTGATTATAGCAGCTTAGACTAGAGATGTGGTCATAGAGAAGTAGACATATGAAAAAGGTGACTTGACTCTGTGCCCTTACCACAGTGATTACAGCGCTGGCCACATGCACCTAGCTAGCAGGTTCGAACCCAGCCCGGGGCCAGCTAAACAATGACAACCTCAACAAAAAAATTGCTGGCCATTGTGATGGGCACCTGTAGTCCCAGCTACTCGGGAGGCTAAGGCAAGAGAATCACTTAAGCCCAAAAGTTGGAGGTTGCTGTGAGCTGTGATGCCACAGCACTCTACCAAGGGTGACATAATGAGACTGTCTCCAGAGTCACCTTTTTTTTTTTTTTTTGGTAGAGACAGAGTGTCACTTAATCGCCCTTGGTAGAGTGCCATGGCATCACACAGCTCACAGCAACCTCCAACTCCTGGGCTTAGGCAATTCTCTTGCCTCAGCCTCCCAAGTAGCTGGGACTACAGGCGCCCACCACAATGCCCGGCTATTTTTTTTGTTGCAGTTTGGCTAGGACCATGTTTGAACCAGCCACCCTCGGTATATGGGGCTGGCGCCCTACCCACTGAGCCACAGGCGCCGCCCAAAAGGTGACATTTTAAATGATACAAAACATGGTTATTTTCCACAAAGTGGGAGCTTAGGGGTCAAACATAACTGGCAGACACCTTTTGTTTTTCCAGAAAAGTTTCTTTTTAAAGAACCTGAGTTAGTTTGGTATCTAAAAATATCAGGATATCTTATTTCTCTTGGAGATCACTAGATGTGGCAAATGCTGGGCCCCTATTTCCTACAGGGTGGTAACTGGAGAGAGCGCAGGCTTTCCGGTTTACCACAGTTCCCCCAACACCTAGCACCCTTCCCTCATTTATACCACCTACTGGAGTTTTCTAGTCCTCTAATTAGGTACAATTTAAGGATGCCAAAAGCCCTTGTTCTCATAAAAGTATCTCGATTTGAACCTCTAAAACAGCAAAGTAGGTTCACATCAACACAATTTTGATCAACAGCTGGCTTTTGGTTTCACTTGGGCTACCATCTCCTTTGTCAGGCGCCAAAAACCCAAAGATACACAGGGACAATTATATTCTGATTACACCAAACCAAAGGGGAGAAAAGGGAAGACACCTGCTAGATCCCACAACTGCCTGACTACTGATCAGACTGGTTAACTGTGCACACCAGGGAGGAACACAAAGTTCCCCAAGAACAGGGACCCCGTTCCTTTTCCATCAGGCACTATAAAGCTCAGTATCTGACCATTTTTCTTTGGGAAAAAATTTTCAAGTTGAGGCTCGGCGCCCATAGGTTGGTGGTTAGGGCACCGGCCACATACATCAAGGCAGGCAGTTTGAACCCAGGCTGGGCCTGCTAAACAACGACCACTGCCAGAAGAAAAAAAAAAAAAACCTCGGCATTGTGGCGGGTGCCTGTAGACCCAGCTACCTGGTTGGGATGCTAAGTCAAGAGAATTGCTTAAGCCCAAGAGTTAGAGGTTGCTGTGAGCTGTGATGCCAAAGCACTACACAGCGACATAGTTGAGACTTTGTCTCTAAGGAAAAAAAAAGAATTCTCAAGTTGACAACTTTTCCTTCCTCTAGAAAATGGCAACTGTAATCCAAGAAATGTAGAAATATCAGTCATTGATAAGGAAAGTAGTCTCCAGGGTGCTGGTGTGTGTTCCTGCTCTTATCTCGCAGATGAATTGTCTTGGGCTCTTGGCCCTCTAAAACCTTTTGCACCTCTCTCTTTCCACCTCATATTCCTTCATCACCCTAACCTCACTTCTACCTGTGGCCAGGATAAATAAGGTATATTTATCAAAATACCATTAACTTTCAATTCTCGTTAAGCTTTCAGAATATAAAAAGTTTAGGACCTAGAAAGTTCACCCATGAACCCACCGCTCGAACCCAACAATTTGTTATTTTCCGAGGAAAACGTCCTCTTCAGGAGATTTGCCATCTCCTCGGACTCCATAACCTAGGTGGGGGACCCTACCCAAAGGAAGTCGCCTGTCCCCAGTGCCTCCTTTGCAGAAGGTGGATCACCACCACCTCAGTCGGTCTTCCTTGTGTGGGGAAAATGCATGGTGTTTGGCCCACACTCAGCTGCCAACGAATGGTAGCCACCATCTGCCTCCGCATCCTGCTGGTGAGGTGGGCCGGGCGGCGCTGGGCCAATGGGCACTGGGGAGGGTCGGGGGTCCGGCGGGCGCGATTCACCCACCTGCAGGCGGACGTTGAGCATCATGGAAGCCACGATGTAGAGGTAAGGGAAGTTGATGCGCAGCCGCCAGGCCAGATCGAAGAAGATGAGTAGCGTGCGAGTCAGCCCCTTGCAGAAGACCCCATAAGAGCGGGCGGCGGCCGAGCGCGAGAGCCGGACAGCCAGGCCCGACAGAGCCGCCGCCATATAGAGACCGGCTCTCCCACTGCCCGCCCGCCCGCCCGCCCGCCCTCTCCGCGCCGCGTCGCCCCGGGCCTCTGCCCCGGCCGCTGGCTCGCTCTCGGCGCGCTCACGGAGCGAGGGAGGCGGCGGCGGCGGCTAAGCCGGCGGGCGGGCGGGCCGCGGGGTAGCGGAGTCCGTACGTCAGGCTAGGTGAAGTGCCTCCGCGAGCCACCGCCAGGTCCTAACCCGGCCGCGCAGGCTGACGTCACAAAGCCCGCTCGCGCGTGCGCGGCTCTGGGCCCGGCCCCGCCCCTGCCACCTTCCCGGAGGTGAGGCGCGCATGCGTGGGCGAGGGGGCGTTGAGGGTTCCGTGCTAATGCGCTGTCTCCGTCCGCCCCCTATTGGTGAACCTGAGAATAAAAACAAAGAGAGGAGGTGAACAGTGGCGATGGTTGTGCAACAATGAGAATGTGCCTAATGTTCCTGAGCTGTACGCTTAAAAGTATTTACAGTGGTAAATTTTGTGTTACGTATATTTTACTACAGTTAAAAAGAAAATTAAAAAAAATAAAATGAAAGGAGGCTTTTAGGAGCTGATTCACATTCTCCCCATGTGAATTGCTTTTGGTCACTAGCCCTTCTTGTTCAGTGTCCAGCTATATATAATATAATCTTTTAATAGTTATGATAGTGATTAAAGCCACTGATGTAAAAAGTACAAATATTTAACTTGCAAACGTTCTGGGGGTTTTTTTGTAGTTTTTTTTGTTGTTTGTTTTTTGAGACGAAGTCTCACTATGTTGCCCTTGATAGGCTCACAGCAACCTCAAAGTCTTGGGTTAAGGGATTCTCTTGCCTCAGCCTCCCAAGTAGCTGGGATTACAGGTGCCCGCCACAACGCCCGGCTATTTTTTTTTGTTGTTGTAGTTGTCATTGCTGTTAGCAGGTCCGGGCCGGGCTGGAACCCACCAGCCTCGGTGTATGTGGCTGGCGCCCTACTCACTGAGCTACGAGCGCTGAGCCAGTTTTTTTGTTTTTTAACAGTGGGTTTGTTTCTTGAGACAGGGTCTCCTCGCTATCACCTGGGCTAGAGTGCTTTGGCGTCATCATAGCTTACTGTAACCTCAAACTCCTGGGCTCATGTGATCCTCCTGCCTCAGCCTCTGGAGTAGCTGCGAGTACAGATGCTACCAGGCCTGACTAATTTTTTCGTATTTTTTTTTTTTTGTAGAGACAGAGTCTCACTTTATTGCCCTCGGTAGAGTGCCGTGGCGTCACACAGCTCACAGCAACCTCCAACTCCAGGGCCCAGGTGGTTCTCCTGCCTCAGCCTCCCGAGAGCTGGGACTACAGGCGCCCGCCACAATGCCTGGCTGTTTTTTTGTTGCAGTTTGGCCGGGGCTGGGCCTGAACCCACCACCCTCGGTACATGGGGCCGGCGCCCTACCGACTAAGCCACAGGCGCCGCCCATTTTTTTCTATTTTTTGTAGAAATGAGGGTTTCCACTCGCTCTTGGTCAGGCTGGTCTAGAGCTCTTGAGTGGTTTTTCATTCCTACTTAAACATCTACATTTCTATTAAAGTTTTGCTTTTCTTCCTTCTAGTTTCAAACAACATATTTCATGTCTTATTACCTTTTTTTTTCTTTTTTCTGAGATGGAGTCTCACTTCGCTGTCCCAGGCCCTAGGCTTGAGTGCCTGGGAGTCACAGCTCACAGCAACCTCAAACACTTGAGCTCAAGTGATCCTCTAGCTTCATCCTCCAGAGAAGCTGGGTCTACAGACATCCAACACCATGCCTGGCTAGTTTTTTTCTATTTTTAGTGGAGACCAGTTTTGCTCTTGCTCAGGCTGGTCTGGAACTCCTGAGCTTGAGCAATTCACCGGCCTCTGCTTCCCAGTGCTAGGATTACAGGCATGAGCCGCTGTGCTGGGCCAATGTCTTATTACTTCTGCCCAAGGAACAGAAAGTCTGGAAAATTGGTACAAATGGGAAAAAAGGGTTTCATTAATGAAATGCAAAGCAAGCCAGGTGCGGTGGCTCTCGCCAGTAATCCTAGCACTTTGGGAGGCCCAGAAGGTGGATTGCCTGAGCTCACAGGTTGGAGACCAGCCCAAGCCAGAGCAAGACTTTGTCTCTTAAAAAAAAAGAAAGAAAGAAAGAAAGAAAAATAGCCAGGCATTGTGGCAGGCACTTGTAGTTCCAGCTACTTGGGAGGCTGAGGCAAGAGAAACACTTGAGCCCAAGAGTTTGAGGTTGCTGTGAGGTATAACACCAGGACACTCTACGGAGGGTGGACAAAACTAAACTCTGTCTCAAAAAAAAAAAAAGGGAAGCAACTCTAAAGTCTTTTTAAAAAGCATCAGTAGAGGGCGGCACCTGTGGCTCAGTGAGTAGGGCGCTGGCCCCATATGCTGAGGGTGGCAGGTTCAAACCCAGCCCCGGCCAAACTGCAACAAAAAAAATAGCCGGGTGTTGTGGCAGGCCCCTGTAAGTCCCAGCTGCTCGGGAGGCTGAGGCAAGAGAATCACGTAAGCCCAAGAGTTAGAGGTTGCTGTGAGCCATGTGACGCCACGGCACTCTACCTGAGGGCGGTACAGTGAGACTCTGTCTCTACCAAAAAAAAAAAAAAAAGCATTAGTAGAAAGCAACTGTGTAAAATGGATTTATTTCATGGTGAAATCCTTTGAAATCCCTACTCCTTGAGCCACAGGCACTACCCAAAGTCATTTTTTTAAACATCTTTTTTTATGGCTAAGTGGGTAGGGCACCGGCCCCATATACCAAGGGTGGCGGTTCAAACCCGGCCCTGGCCACACTGCAACAAAAAATAGCCGGGCATTGTGGCGGGTGCTACTCAGGAGCTGAGGCAAGAGAATCACTTTAACCCAGGAGTTGGAGGTTGCTGTGAGCTGTGTGAGCCACAGCACTCTACCTAGGTCAATAAAATGAGGCTCTGTCTCTACAAAAAAAAAACAACTTTTTTTATTTGTCTCTAACTGAAAAGGAAGATTATAAATCACAGAGTACATTTCTAGCATTGCCATTATGGTTATTCTTTAATATTTTTTTCTTTAAAAAAATATTTTTTCTTTAAATATCTACTGTAAAAAAAGAATTACACTTTTTGATGATAATACTGTATTTACTATTCATTTTATTCCAGGGCTAAATCATATTAAATAGGTTTGTGAGGGTTCTTAGCTTTTGGCTAGCTTTACTGTGATTGTTCTTTTTAATTTTTGAGACAGAGTCTCACTATGTTGCCCTCAGTAGAGTACAGCTCACAACAACCTCTAGCTCTTGGGCTGAAGTGATTCTCTTGCCTCAGCCTCTCACATAGCTGAGGCTACAGGCGCTCACCACAAAACCCGGATATTTTTTGTTGCTTTTGTCATTGTTGTTTAGCTAGCCTGGCGGGTTCAAACCTTCCAGCCAGGGTGTATGTGGCCAGCACCCTACCCACTTAGCCATGGGCGCCGCCTTTACTGTGATTTTTTTTTTTTTTTTTGTAGAGACAGAGTCTCACTTTATGGCCCTCGGTAGAGTGCCGTGGCCTCACACAGCTCACAGCAACCTCCAACTCCTGGGCTTAAGCGATTCTCTTGCCTCAGCCTCCCGAGTAGCTGGGACTACAGGCGCCCGCCACAACGCCCGGCTGTTTTTTTTTTTTTTTTTTTTTTTGGTTGCAGTTTGGCCGGGGCCGGGTTTGAACACGTCACCCTCGGTATATGGGGCCGGCGCCTTACCGACTGAGCCACAGGCGCCGCCCTACTGTGATTTTTAAAATAATATTTTTCAAAGACTTTTCACAAATCTTTAGTGTCCCTTATTTTTGCAGAATTGCATTTTGCCACATTTGTCATTAAAAAACTCACTTCCTTTTTTTTGTAAGTTAAGTTTTTCCTTTCAGCAAACGTAGGTTGCTATCTTGAGCACAGCAGAACACAGACTGCTGAATTATCATTGTTTTTTAAGCTTTCCCCTCAAAAAAAGCAGAATGAAAATGTCTTTGTGCACTATTTAGGAAAATAATTTAATGATTTGAAAGGTCAGACTCTTCAATGGAAGATTTGCCAGAAGACACAAAATTGATCTGGCAATGTATAAAAAGGTTCATGATCAGCTTAATTTATTCTCAGGCTTGTAAAGATTTTCTCTAGTGGAAAATTGTAGGTCCTGTTTATTTCAACTATGTTCTAAAACCAGATGGACTGTGGCAATGTGAGATTATATATATTATACACACACACATACACACACATCCTCCCTGGTTACTCATTTCTTTGTCTCTAAATGCTGTTGAGGCAATGAGGCATTTTAACAAGCCATTCAGTTGCCATAAACAGTTGCAAACAAAATTACCACAAAGCTAAACTGAGCCAGGTAAGAAGCCTGTTATGCTTAGACATAATAAGAAGTCAAAGAAAGCACAAAGGAAAACTAACAGATTTGAGGTTTTATATATATCAGGGTTAATTTGTTCCAAGCTACACCACAGGCTGGTAAAATGAGTCTAGGTTCATGACTTAACACTCAACTCAGCCTCAATTCACTGAGCATCTTTGTGATGACATCTTGCTAATTATAATTTGAGCTGGCTTGTTGCCCATAGCTCAGTGGTTAGGGCACCGGCCACCTGCACCAGGGTTGGCGGGTTCGAACCCGGCTGGGACCTGCTGAACAACAATGACAACAACAATAAAAAAATAGCCAGGCATTGTGGCGGGTGTCTATACTCCTAGCTACTTAGAAGGCTGAGGCAAAAGAATCACTTAAGCCCAAGAGTTTGAGGTTGCTGTGAGCTGTGACAGCACAGCACTCTACCAAGGGTGACATAGTGAGGCTCGGTCTCAAAAAAAAAAGAAATTATAATTTGAGAAGCAAACAAGACAAATGATAGGTCAGTAGGAAAAATATTATATAGAGATACAAAGGATTATAAGAAGAGGGAGGCAAAAAAGATGGTGAGGAAATAGGAAAATAATTTTATTAACAATTGGTCAAGAAGATTCATGGACTTTGCCTACAGTCGTCTCTCCTGCTATCAGAGTTGTGTCTCAGGTGTGGGACATAGTAAAGCCTTTTTCCTTTTCAACATGATTTGGTGAGAAAAGCTCAGAGAATCCAGGTCCCAAGTTTAGAGATTTCTCAGTGCCCTATAAAATGGTTCTGTAAAATGAGGATAAGGACACCCAACCTACAGGGCATTTGTAAGAAGTAAATGAGATCAGAAATGTACAGCATCCAGCACAATCCCACACAGATAGAGGGAGCCCAGAAAGTAGTAGCTATTTTCATGCTCAGAGCCCTTGAGTCCTTCATCAGAATGCAGGTTTAGTGGAGCCATTAGTATTCATGATTAATAATGTTTATGGGTCACAGGCAAGGGAAACAACTTGATCCTTCTGCTGGAGGAGAGGATGCACTCAAATAATCCAAAATGTTTAGCCAGCGTTGTAGCGGGTGCCTGTAGTCCCAGTTACTTGGGAGGCTGAGGCAAGAGAATCACTTAAGCCCAAGAGCTGGAGGTTGCTGTGAGCTGTGATGCTACAGCACTTTACTGAGGACAACATAGTGAGACTGTGTCTCAAATAATAATAATAGGGTGGCGCCTGTGGCTCAGTGAGTAGGGTGCCAGCCCCACATACTGAGGGTGGTGGGTTCAAACCCTACCCTGGCCAAACTGCAACAAAAACAAATTAGTTGGGTGTTGTGGTGGGCACCTGTAGTCCCAGCTACTCGGGAAGCTGAGGCAAGAAAATCGCCTAAGCCCATGAGCTGGAGGTTGCTGTGAGCTGTGACGCCACCGCACTCTACCGAGGGCGACAAAGTGAGACTTTGTCTCTAAAAAGAAAAAATATAATTATAATCCAAAATATTGATCTGAAATTATTTGTATTTCTTTGCTCACTCCTATAGACACCTGAAAGTATGGAAATGGGGTGTAGGTTTAAAAAAAATTTTTTTTTTTTTTTTGTAGAGACAGAGTCTCACTTTACTGCCCTCGGTAGAGTGCCATGATGTCACAGGACTCACAGCAACCTCCAGCTCATGGGCTTCTGCAGTTCTCCTGCCTCAGCCTCCCGAGCAGCTGGGACTACAGGCGCCCACCACAACGCCCAGTTATTTTTTTGTTGCAGTTCAGCTAGGGCCATTTTTTTGTTGCAGTTCAGCTAGGGCCAGGTTTTTGTTTTTTTTTTGTAGAGACAGAGTCTCACTTAATTGCTCTCGGTGGAGTGCCGTGGCGTCACACAGCTCACAGCAACCTCCAACTCCTGGGCCTAGGAGATTCTCTTGCCTCAACCTCCCAAGTAGCTGGGACTATAGGCGCCCGCCACAACGCCCAGCTATTTTTTTGTTGCAGTTTGGCCAGGGTGGGGTTTGAACCTGCCACCCTCAGTATATGGGGCCAGCACCCTATCCACTGAGCCACAGGTGCCGCCCTGGGGCTGGGTTTGAACCTGCCACCCTCGGTATTTGGGGCCGGCGCCCTACTCACTGAGCCACAGGCGCCATGGGCTGGGCACAATAGCTCAAGTCTGTAATCCTACCACTTTGAGAGGCTGAGGCAGATGGATTGCCTGACTAACAGGTTAAAGACCAGCCTGAGCCAGAGTGAGACCCCATCTCTAAAAATAGTTGGGCATTGTAGCAGGCACCTGTAGTCCCAGCTACTTGGGAGGCTGAGGCAAGAGAATCTCTGAGTAAAACAATCACTTGAGCCTAAGAGTTGGAGGTTACTGTGAGCCATGACACCACAGCACTCTACTGAGGGCAACAAAGTATGACTCTGTCTCAAAAATAAATAAATAAATAAAATAAAATAAAATATACATGGGAGTTTAGTTGCCATTTTGAGAAAATGTACATTCCTTTTTTTTTTTTTTTTTTTGGAGACCTAGTCTCACTCAGTGGCCCTCAGGTTGAGTGCCATGGTGTCATAGCTAATAGCACCCTCCAACTCCTGAGCTCGAGTGATCCTCCTGCTTTAGCCTCCTGAGTAGTTGGAACTACAAGCACCTGCCACAACACCCGGCTAGTTTTTCTAATTTTAGTAGAGATAGGTCTCACTCTTGCTCGGGCTTGCACATGTTTCCAGTCTTTCAGTGAAACGCTCTTTCTAGGCACCTTACATATAACATCATAAATCATAGATCAAAGTCAATGTGAGTTGTTGACACAATACATAAGGAAGTAGTTCATAAAGTTAAGTGAAAAAAGTAAGGGGAAGAAAAGTATACATACTATTAATCCTAGAAATGAAAGGGTATGCAAATACCCATATAGACACACAGATACACAAACACACATATACATACATATGTTATATGTTATACATATATGTAGCTATACATGTTTATGTATGCATATATTGTTTATATATATTTTATATATTTATATATTTTTTGAGACAGAGTCTCGGTATGTTGCCCTCAGTAGAGTGCTGTGACGTCATAGCACAGCAACCTCCAACTCTTGGTTTAAGCGATTCTCTTGCCTCAACCTCCCAAGTAGCTGGGACTACAGGTGCCCGCCACAATGCCTGGCTATATTTTTGTTGCAGTTGTCATTATTGGTTAGCTGGCTGGGGCGGCTTGAACCCGCCAGCCTCAGTGCATATGGCTGGTTCTGTAATCACTGTGCTACGGGTGCCGAGCCTGTTTCTTTATTCTTTAAATAAAAAGATAAATTATAAATTTATTTTAAAGTGGTTACCTATAAAGCAGCGATTCTCAACCTCTGGGTCGTGACCCCCAGGAACTGTATTAAAGGGCCGTGGCATTAGGAAGGTTGAGAACCACTGCTATAGAGGGAGGGAAGGGATTTATATTTCTCCAGGCCATGTGTGGCAGCTCACATCTGTAACCCTAGCACTTTGGGAGGCTGAGGCAGGAGGATCACATGTGGCCAGGAATTTGAGACCAGTCTGAGCAAGAACCAGACCCCCTCTCTACCAAAAATAGAAAAATTAGCCAGGTATGGTGGTGGGTGCCTGTAGTCCCAGCTACTCAGAGGCTGAAGCAGGAGGATCACTTGAGTCTAAGAGTTGGAGGTTGCTGTGAGCCAGGGTGCTGCCATAGCACTGTAGCCTGGGCAATAGAGTAAGACTTTGTCTCAAAGAAAAAAAAAGGAATACTACTACAAAAGAATGAAACATATCAAATACATGCAAATCCTTGAGTTAATTATGGTACTAATTATGCGTTTGTTTTCTAGAGCTGCCATAACAAACTACTACAAATTGAGTGGATTAAAACAACAGAAATTTATTCTGTTATAGTTTTGGAGGCAATCAAGGTGTTAGCAGGGCTATATACCCCGAGAGTCCCAGGGAGCGTCCTTCTTTGCCTTTTCCAGCTTCTAGTAGTTGCTGGCAATCTTTGGCATTCCTTGCTTTGTAGCTACATCATCACTCCACTCTCTTCCTATGGCTGACTTCCCTGTGTGGGTATCTGTGTGTCCTCTCCTCTTATAAGGACACCACCCTGCTCCAGTGGGACTTCATCTTAACTAGTTGCATCTGCAAAGACCTTATTTCTAAATAAGGTCACATTCTTAAAACTGGGATAGACAGGAATTTTAGGAGAACATTATTCAGCTACAGGATTCAGTGTAACAAAGCAATGATCTCATGTGTCACCTTTGGGAAATTATTGGAGAGAAACTAATTTTTGTAAAATAGTAAATAAAAGGAAAGAATTAAGGATGTATCCCACTTTACCTGTTTGAACTCTACCTCAGGGGTTAGCAGGTAGTAGATAAAGATACAAAGATACATCTTTTTATAAATGGCTCCAGCTTACAAATAAAACAGAAATGTTAAAATTAGAGTATCACCATTTTGCAGGCATTAATGAATTAATGAGTTTAAGGAATGATCATTGATGGCTGCTAATCTCACAAAAACATAATCACAAATATGTGACTCCTGATAAAATACTATTGGGAAGGGGTGGCGCCTGTGGCTCAGTGGGTAGGGTGCCGGCCCCATATACAAAAGGTAGCAGGTTTGAACCCGGCCCCTGTCAAACTGGAATAAAAAAATAGTTGGGCATTGTGGCGGGTGCCTGTAATCCCAGCTTCTTGGGAGGCTTGGGCAAGAGAATCGCCTAAGCCCAAGAGTTGGAGGTTGCCATGAGCTGTGACGCTACGGCACCTACTGAAGGCAATAAAGTAAGACTCTGTCTCTAAAAAAAAAAAAAAAGAAAGAAAGAAGTACTGAGGCTCAGCATCTGTAGCTTAGCTGCTAGGGCGTCAGCCATATACACCTGAGGGTTTGAACCTAGCCCAGGCCTCTCAAACAGCAAGGACAACTACAATCAAAAAATAGCTGGGTGTTTTGGTGGGTGCCTGTAGGTCCAGCTACTTGGGAAGCTGAGGCAAGAGAATTGCTTAAGCCCAAGAGTTTGAGGTTGCTGTTAGCTATGATGCCATGGCACTCTACCCAGGGCAACAGAGTCTCTGGGTAGGCTCTGTCTCCAAAAAAAAAAAAAAAAAAGCAATGTCTAGCAAGAGAAAAAAACCTTTGATCTTATTTAAGCCATTGTCACTTTAGGTCCCTATCATTTGGACTGAAAGTAATCCTCATGAATATAGTGGATATCTTTTGTTTTTGCCTCCCCAGCCACAATTTCCTGTTCTCTTAGGGGGACTTTCTCTACCCTATTTTCACTACCCTGTGGTGCTAGTGGACTGTGAGTCATCTTCTTTTTCCCCCAATAGGTAGGTGACCAAACAAAACTAACTAAGACCCCACCCCTCAATCAGGAATGGAAACCTGGGCAGAGTGGCAAAGGGGCCCTTAGGCACACTGTTAAATTACTGTAATGTCAGTACCCCAAAAATAAGATCCTTTTGGGTCCCAGAGTAGCCCTGGATTTTATCTTTTGTGAATTCTGGTTACTCAACTTTTCATTTGGTTTTCCTTTTAATCTGTGAGCTGCCTACTATTCTTTCCACTAATGTATATGTGTGTGTGTGTGTGTGTGTCTTAATCTGGAATAACTTTCTGTTGCCTGCAACCCATGACCCACAGCTGATGTTCTCCCATCATTTTAATCTCTCTGTGCTACTATAACAAACTATCACAGACTGGGTAACTTATAAATTATGGAAATGTATTTCTTTTCTTTCTTTCTTTTTTTATTGATTTTTTTTTTTTTTGAGACCGGGTCTCACTTTGTCACCCTTGGTAGACATACCTCATAGCAACCTCAAACTCTTGGACTCAAGCGATTCTCTTGCCTCAGCCTCCCTCTGAGTAGCTAGGACTGTAGGTGCCCACCACAACACCCGACTATTTTTTTTTTTTTTTTTTAGAGATGAGGTCTCACTCTGGCTCAGGCTAGTCTCAAACCCATGCACTCAGGCAATCCACACACTTCAGCCTCCCAAGTGCTAGGATTACAGGCATGAGCCATTGCACTCTGTGCCATTTTTTTTTTTTTTTTTAGATAGAGTCTCAAGCTGTTGCCCTGAGGCATGAACCACTGCACCCCACCTCAACATAAATTTTAAAATACTGAATTCAGGGCAGCGCCTGTGGCTCAGTCGGTAAGGCACTGGCCCCATATACCGAGGATGGTGGGTTCAAACCCGGCCCCGGCCAAACTGCAACCAAAAAATAGCCGGGCGTTGTGGCGGGTGCCTGTAGTCCCAGCTACTCGGGAGGCTGAGGCAAGAGAATCGCTTAAGCCCAGGAGTTGGAGGTTGTTGTGAGCTGTGTGACGCCACGGCACTCTACCGAGGGCCATAAAGTGAGACTCTGTCTCTAAAAATAATAATAATAATAATAATAATAAATAAATAAATAAATAAAATACTGAATTCAGGGCGGCGCCTATGGCTCAAGGAGTAGGGCACCAGTCCCATATGCCCGAGGTGGCGGGTTCAAACCCAGCCCCGGCCAAAAACCACACACACAAAAAAAATTAATTGATTAATTTAAAAAATAGTTTACAAAAAAAAAATACTGAATTCAATTATTAGAAAACTTGTAAGTATATTTAAAATGACCTGGTTATGGGAATCTCCTCTTTCTTTTTTTTTGAGACAGAGTTTCACTATGTCACCCTCGGTAGAGTGCTGTAGTATCACAGCTCACAGCAACCTCAAACTCTGGCTTAAGTGATTCTCTTGCCTGAGCCTCACAAGTAGCTGAGACGACAGGCCCCCGCCACAACATCTGCCTATGTTTTTGTTGTTGTTGTCATTGTCGTTTAGCAGGCTGGGACCAGGTTCGAACCTACCAGCCCTGGGTGCATGTGGCCAGTACCCTAACCACTGAGCTATGAGCCCTGAGTGGGGATCTCCTTTTTCTTTATTTTTATTTATTTATTTATTTATTTATTTATTTATTTATTTATTTATTTATTTTTGTAGAGACAGAGTCTCACTGTACCGCCCTCGGGTAGAGTGCCGTGGTGTCACACGGCTCACAGCAACCTCTAACTCTTGGGCTTACGCGATTCTCTTGCCTCAGCCTCCCAAGCAGCTGGGACTACAGGCGCCTGCCACAACGCCCGGCTATTTTTTTGTTGCAGTTTGGCTGGGGCTGGGTTTGAACCCGCCACCCTCGGCATATGGGGCTGGTGCCCTACTCACTGAGCCACAGGCGCCGCCTGGGATCTCCTTTTTCAATGGTCAACTTTGCTGAATCTAAATACAGATCAAATATTTCTGATGAACATTTAGTGTCTGAATTGAGTTATGCTGTAAAAGATACACTGAACTAAGATGTAATGTAAAATATATACCACCAGATTCGAAGACTTAGTATGAAAAAAAGAATGTAAAAGGCTGGGCTCTGTGACTCACGCCTATAATCCTAACACTGAGATGGGTGGATTGCCTGAGCTCAGGAGTGTGAGACCAGCCTGAGAAAGAGCAAGACCCCATCTCTAAAAATAGTCAGGTGTTGTAGCGGGCACCTGTAGTTCCAGCTACTTGGGAGGCTGAGACACCAGGATCACTTGAGCCCAAAAGTTTGAAGTTGTTGTGAGCTATAATGCGTGACGCCAAGGCACTCTACCAAGGGCAACAAAATGATAGTCAAAAAAAAGGAATGTAAAAAAAGAACATAAGGGGGCAGTGCTTGTGGCTCAAGGAGTAGAGCGCCGGTCCCATATGCTGGAGGTGGCAGGTTCAAACCTAGCCCCAGCCAAAAACCACAAAAAAAAAAAAAAGAACATAAGGGCCAGGTACTCACGTCTATAATCCCAGTACTTAGTTGGTTTTTTTTTTTTGAGACAGTCTCACTACATTAAACTCTTGGGCATAAGAGAGTCTCTTGACTCAGCCTCCCAAGTAGCTGGACTACAGGTGCCAACCACAACGCCCAGCTATTTTTTTGTTGTAGTTGTCATTGTTGTTTAGCAGGCCCAGGCTGGGCTCAGACCCGCCAGCTTCCGTGCATGTGGCTGGCACCATAACCACTGTGCTATAGGCGCCAAGCCTAATCCTAGTACTTTGGCAGGTCAAGGCTGGAGGATTACTTGAGACCACCCACAGCAAGAGCAAGACTCTGTCTCTACAAAAAAAAAACTAATAATAATAATAGAAAAATTAGCTAGGTGAAGTGTCAAGCAGCTGTAGTCCCAGCTACTAGAGTGTGAGACAGGAGGATCATCTGAGCCCAGGAGTTTGAGGTTGCAGTAAGTTACGATGACACCACTGCACTCTGACCTTGGTCATCTTGTCAAAAAAAAATAATATATATATATATAATTGTGGATGTGGAAATTGGAATCAGCTAAGGAGTGTAAAAAAGTTATTGCCCTCCCCTCAAAAAAAGAATGTAAAATATCCCAACAATTCTTATGTTGATTACATGTTGAAATGATAGTCTTTTTTTTCAGTTTCTGACTGGGGCTGGGTTTGAACCTGCCACCTCCGGCATATGGGGCTGGCGCCCTACTCCTTTGAGCCACAGGCGCCACCCAAAATGATAGTCTTTTAGCTATACTGGGTTGAGTAAAATATGCAATGAAAATGAATTACATTTGTTTTCTTTTACTCTTTTCAGTGTTGCTACCAGAACACTTATATGTGCGGTTTGCAATGTTCTATGGAACATTCCCAGGAAGCGAAGCTGGGAACCTTAGAGGATAAAGGAACAGCTTGTATTGGGATCTGGAGGGGTGAGAGAGAATCCTGTTATCTCTCCTTCTCCAATTCCAGGACAAAAGCTGTGAGTAAGCAGGAAGGACTGGACCCAAGCAAACAGCTTGCCCTTGGGTTAGACTGTTTGGCTGACTCTGGTTACTCTCTGACAGTCCAGGCTCAGCTTTGCTGGCCCAGCTGGACCCTGGAGTTCTTCTTCACCACCACGCCTGGCTAATTTTTTTATGTTTTGAGGAGCTGGGGTCTCCCTAATTACCAGGCTTCCTATTAATTTAATAATAATAAAACAAAAGAAAAATCTAAGCCAGGCACTATGACTCAGCACTTTGGGAGGCTGAAGTGGAAGGATAACTTGAGGCCAGGAGTTGGAGACCAACCCGAGCAATATTGCGAGACCTTGTCTCTACAAAAATTTTAAAAATTAGCTGGAGGTGGTGGCATGTGATTATAATCCTAGCTAGTAGGGAGGCTGAGGTAGGAGGATTGTTTGAACCTAGGAGTTTGAGGCTGCAGAGAGCTCTGATCACATCACTGCATTCCAGCCTAGGCAATAAAGTAAGATGCCCGCTCTAAAAAATAAAATAAAACAGGCTCAGCACCTGTAGCTCAGTTGCTAGGGCACTGTCCACATACACTGGGGCTTGTGGGTTCAAACCCAGCCTAGGCCTGCCAAAAACAATGAGAACTACAACAACAAAATAGCCAGGCGTTGTGGCGGGCGTCTATAGCGCCCACCTACTTGGGAGGCTGAGGCAAGAGACTCGCTTAAGCCCAAGAGTTGGAGGTTGCTGTGAACTGTGATGCCACGGCACTCTACCGAGGGCAACATAATGAGACTCTGTCTCAAAATTAAATAAATAAATAAAGAAAAGAAAAGAAAAGAAAAGAACTAAGCAGTGAGTTATTAGTACTAGCTTGTTCCTCCCCATCTTTACAGCCCTTAGTGAACTTGTGGACCCATAGAATTGAGAACACAAAGTTCATTCTCCTCATTGTACAGATGAGCAAAAAGTGGTGACCTAGCAAAGTCACAGAGTCCATTGATGGCTAAGCTGTGGTCAGGCTGGCAGCAGCAGGGACAGTTCCTGGGCCCCTACCTCAGTGTTCCTTCCCCAGTGCCATGATTCCAAGATAAAATGGCAACAAGGCTTACATGATCAAGAAAATACAGTCATTTTCTCTGGGCCACTAGGTGCTCATATTTAAGGAAATCTGGAGCATACCCTGAGGCTTTGGTCCTTTTCATTAAGAAGGCAGAGTATAGTTATACACTCGGATCTTCTTAATTTCCTTTTTGAAATCTATTACAGTGAGTTTAATTTTTACTCATATTTTTGGTAGGTAATACATGCACAGAGTATAACATTTGAGAACAAAAAAAGGGGAAATAAAAGTATCCCTCACATTCCTCTGCTCTAGGTACCCAGACTCCCTCCCAAAAATCATCACTCTCTCCAACTTCTTGTCTCTCATTCCAGATATATTCTATGCATCCATAAGCATGTATACATAACAGCGAATTTTCCTTATTTGAGCAAATTTGTGAATTTTTTCCTGCCTTGCAGTCCACAAGAATCAGAAGACTCCTGCCAAGTTGCTAATTAAAAGACCAGCATAGTGATTGGCACACATACTAAGAATTCAACAGCATTAGCCACCAGAGAAATGCAAATTGAAGACACAATGAGAAACCACTAGAAACCCACCAGAATGACTACAATTAATAAGACAGATTAAAAAAAAAAAACAGCTTTCAACACCAAGCAGTGATGGGGATACATTATTGAGAATGTGAAATGGAACAGTCAATTTGGAAAAATGTCTTATAGTTTCTTATAAAACAAATTATATGACCTGACAATCCCATCCTATGAACTTACCCATTATAAATGAAAATGTGTGTGTAAGGGCGGCGCCTGTGGCTCAGTGAGTAGGGCACCAGCCCCATATGCCGAGGGTGGAGGGTTCAAACCCAGCCCCGGCCAAACTGCAAAAAAAAAAAATAGCCAGGCGTTGTGGCGGGTGCCTGTAGTCCCAGCTGCTAGGGAGGCTGAGGCAGGAGAATCGCGTTAGCCCAAGAGTTAGAGGTTGCTGTGAGCCGTGTGACGCCTCGGCACTCTACCCGAGGGCGGTACAGTGAGACTCTGTCTCTACAAAAAAAAAAAAAAGGAAATGTGTGTGTAAAAAAAGGTTCTTAGCAGCTTTACTTATTTTATTTATTTATGTTTTTATTGCAGTTTTGGCCGGGGCTGGGTTTGAACCTACCACCTCCAGCATATGGGGCTGGTGCCCTACTCCTTTAAGCCACAGGCACCACCCAGCAGCTTTGCTTATAACAGCCCATGTTGGGGGGCAGCACCTGTGGCTCAAAGAAGTAGGGCACCAGTCCCATATGCCAGAGGTGACGGATTCAAGCCCAGCCCCAGCCAAAAACTGCAAAATAAATAAATAATAGCCCATGTTGGAAATACCCTAAGTGTGTTCATCAACAGGAAATGGATAAGCAACAATATATCCTACAATGAATTGCTATGCAGCAATAAAAAGAATGAACTTTTTTTTTTTTTTTTGTAGAAACAGAGTCTCACTGTACCGCCCTCGGGTAGAGTGCCGTGGCGTCACATGGCTCACAGCAACCTCCAACTCTTGGGCTTACGCGATTCTCTTGCCTCGGCCTCCTGAGCAGCTGGGACTACAGGCGCCCGCCACAACTCCCGGCTATTTTTCTGTTGCAGTTTGGCCGGGGCTGGGTCCGAACCGGCCACCCTTGGCATATGGGGCCGGCGCCCTACTCACTGAGCCACAGGCACCGCCCAAGAATGAACTTTTTTAATTTTTTTTTTTAGATAGAGTCTCATTCTGTCACCCTGGGTAGAGTGCCATGGCACCATAGTTCACAGCAACCTCAAACTTTTGGGTTTGAGCAATCCTCTTGCCTCAGCCTCTCAAATAGCTAGGACTATAGGTGTCTACCAATATGCCTAGCTGTTTTTTTTTCTATCTTTAATAGAGAGTGAGTCTTGCTCTCACTCAGGCTGGTCTGGAACTCCTGAGTACAAGCAATCCACCCTCCTCCATTTCCCAGAATGCTAGGATTATAGCCGTGAGCCACCATGCCTGGCCAGGAATGAACTTTTGACACATGCAACATGAATAAACCTCAAAAGCATTATGCTGGGACAAGAAGTCAGATTCAAGAGTATGTTCCACACCATTCCATGTTTATGAAGTTCTTAAAAAGGCGAGACTAACCTATAAAAAGATCACAAGATCACAACAAGAGGGCAGCGCCTGTGGCTCAGTGAGTAGGGCGCCGGCCCCATATGCTGAGGGTGGCGGGTTCAAACCCAGCCCCGGCCAAACTGCAACAAAAAAATAGCTGGGCGTTGTGGCGGGCGCCTGTAGTCCCAGCTGCTCAGGAGGCTGAGGCAAGAGAATCGCGTAAGCCCAAGAGTTAGAGGTTGCTGTGAGCCGTGTGACGCCATGGCACTCTACCCGAGGGCGGTACAGTGAGACTCTGTCTCTACAAAAAAAAAAAAAAAAAAAAAAATCACAACAAGACTTGCCTTTTGGAGTGAGGCAGAGATTGATTGGAAAGAGATATTCTGAGGGATGATAATGTTTTATATTTCAATGGTATTTGCATTAAACAGGTCCAGGGACTTGTCAAAACTCAGTAAATTAGGTGGGCACAGCAGCATGCACCTGTAGGGTGAGAGGCTGAGGCAAGAGGATCACTTGAGCCTAGGAATTTGAGACTACCCTGGGCAACATAAATCCTGTGTCCAAAAAAACCAAATAAACAGATTTTAAACATTTAAATAATAAACTCTGTGACGAGCTACTCGGGAGGCTGAGGCAAGAGAATCGCCTAAGCCCAGGAGTTGGAGGTTGCTGTGAGCCGTGTGAGGCCATGGCACTCTACCGAGGGCCATAAAGTGAGACTCTGTCTCTACAAAAAAAAAAGAAAAAAATCTGTGACAAATAAACTTTTATATATATATATATATATATATTTTTTTTTTTTTTTTTGGTAGAGACAGAGTCTCACTTTATGGCCCTCGATAGAGTGCCGTGGCGTCACACGGCTCACAGCAACCTCCAACTCCTGGGCTTAAGCGATTCTCTTGCCTCAGCCTCCCGAGTAGCTGGGACCACAGGCGCCTGCCACAATGCCTGGCTATTTTTTGGTTGCAGTTTGGCTGGGGCCGGGTTTGAACCCGTCACCCTCGGTATATGGGGCCGGCGCCCTACCGACTGAGCCACAGGCACTGCCCTGTGACAAATAAACTTAAGATTTGTACATTTCATTATAATCTTTACCTAAAAAAAGAAAAGGAACTATAAGCAAATGTTGAACTCTAATTAATGATATGCATGCTGAAGTGTTTAGGGGTGTACTGATTTGTGTAATTTGTTTTCTTTTTCTTTTTTTTGCAAACTCTTCTTCCTGCACACTGAAGTAAATTCTTTTGAAATGCATCAAAAAAAATAGATGAATTATTGAATGGTATGTGATAAAGCAAGTATAGTAAAATGTTCATTGTAGAATTTAGGTAGATATATGAATATTATCTGTATATTTTTCAACTTTTCTGTGCTTTCAAAAATTTTTCTTTTTTGCAGTTTTGGCCGGTGCTGGGTTTGAACTGGCCACCTCAGGCATATGGGCCCAGCGCCCTACTCCTTTGAGCCATAGGTGCCACCCAAAAAATTTTTATAATAAAATTTGGGGAGAAAAGATAAAAGAGAAGTACAGGTATCAAGAATATACTTCTCTGGGCGGTGCCTGTGGCTCAGTCGGTAAGGCGCCGGCCCCATATACCGAGGGTGGCGGGTTCAAACCCGGCCCTGGCCGAACTGCAACAAAAAAATAGCCGGGTGTTGTGGTGGGCACCTGTAGTCCCAGCTACTTGGGAGGCTGAGGCAAGAGAATCGCTCAAGCCCAGGAGTTGGAGGTTGCTGTGAGCTGTGTGATGCCACGGCACTCTATCGAGGGCCATAAAGTGAAACTCTGTCTCTACAAAAAAAAAAAAAAAAAGAATATACTTCTCTGGCTGGGCTCAGTGGCTCACACCTGTAATACTAAGACTCTGGGAAGCCGAGGTGAGCTCGAAACCAGCCTGAGCAAGAGTGAGATCATGTCTCTAAAAAATAGCTGGGCCTTGTGACAGGGCCTATAGTCCCAGCTACTCGGGAGGCTGAGGCAAGAGGATCACTTGAGCACAAAAGCTGGAGGTTGCTGTGAGCTGTGACAACACGGCATTCCAACAAAGTGAGACTCTGTCTCAAAAAAAAAAAAAAAAAAAAGAAAGAAAGAAAGAAAAGAAAAGGATATACTTCTCTGGTGGGGTCTGATGGCTCACACCTATAATCCTAGCATTTTGGAGGCTGAGCTGGGAAGATCACTTGAGCCCAGGAGTTCAGAGCCCAGCCTGAGCAACAACACAAGATCATGTTGAAAGGACATCTTATTAACGAATTAGCTAATAGAAAAAGATAAACTATCAAACAAAAAGTAAGAGAATAAACTCATGGTACATAATTGCCCATTCAAAGAGAAAACTCACAGCACAAATGACCCCTTTGTTTTATTTGATTTATTTTATTTATTGATTAAACACCTGAGACTCAACTAGTCTTAAAGCCTACCTTGTTATCTCTAGGAGTTTGTTTTACAGAGTTGAAGAGTCCTAAATTGGCCAATGAGGTTGCTCACGCCTGTAATCCTAGCACTCTGGGAGGCACAGGCAGGTGGATTGCCCTGAGCTCACAGGTTCGAGACCAGCCTGTGCCATAGCAAGACCTCATCTCTAAAAATAGTGAGGCATAGTGGCAAGTGCCTGTAGTCACAGCCACCTGGAAGGCTGAGGCAAGAGAATCGCTTGAGCCCAAGAGTTTGAGGTTGCGGTGAGTTGTGACTCTACCAAGGGCAACATAGTGAGACTCTTGTCTCAAAAATAAATAAATAAAATAAAATAAATTAAAAAATGAAAAGAGGCATTCAAAAGTCTTTTCTTTTAATGCTTGGAAACTAAAATCAACGTAGCAAAAAAAAAAAAAAAAAAAAAAAAACTCAAGAGATGCTGGGCCCAGTGGCTTACACCTGTAATCCTAGCACTTTGGGAAGCTGAGGTGGGTGGATCGTTCAAGAGTTTAAGACCAGCCTGAGTCTCCAAGGTCCCTTGGCTCGGCACCCATAGCACAGTGGTTACAGCGCCAGCCACATACACCGAGGGTGGCAGACTTTTTGAATCTGGCCCAGGCTAGCTAAACAACAATGACAACTGCAACCAAAAAAAAAACAAAACCAAGAAATAGCCAGGCACAGTGGTGGGTGCCCATAGTCCCAGCTACTTGGGAGACTGAAGCAAGAGAACCCCTTGAGCCCAAGAGTTTGAGGTTGCTGTGAGCTGTGACGCCACAAAACTCTACCAAGAGCGACATAGTGAGACTCTGTCTCCACAAAAAAAAAGACCAGCCTGAGCAAGAGTGAGACCCTATCTCCACTAAAAATAGAAAAAATTATCAGCCTCAGCAAGAGCAAGACCTTGTTTCTACTAAAAATAAAAAAAAAACTAGCTGAGCATCATGGCAGGCACCTATAGTCCCAGCTACTTGGGAAGTTGAGGCAAGAGGATTGCTCAAACCCAAGAGTTTGAAGTTGCCATGAGCTATGATGCCATACCCAAAGCAACAGAGTGAGACTGTCTCAAAAAAAAAAATTTTTTTTTTTTCAAGAGAAAAGTTGGAACATCAAGTTGAGGGAATCTTTTAGAAAACCCAAAAGACATGGATAGATAGAAAATAGCAAACAATGAGAACACTAAAGAACCAGGAGGTCCAACCATTCTAGTAATATCCTATAACAGAAAATTATAAACAAAGAAAAAGCAAAGGAGAAAAACATCCACGAATATGTTCAAAGGAAATTTCCCAGACTTGAAAAACGTGAGTTTACAGATGAACAGTGACAACCCAACAAATGAAAATAGACCCACCCTGGAGTACATGATTGTGAAACTTCAAAACACAGAACAATGGGAACAGATAAGACCCTACAAGCTTCCAAAGAGAAAACACAAGTGTTAAGGAAACAGGAAATAGGATGGCTTCTCAGGTTTTCAAACTGTTACACTGGTGGGGAAACACTTTCAAAATTCTAAAGTAAAATGATTTTCAAATCATGTATAACACTCTAGAAAATTCATAAGGAAAATGATTTTCAAATGAGAAATCTATTCATAGCCAAACTATTGATTAAGTAGGCGGGTAAAATAAGAACATTTTCTGACTGACAAGTTCTGAAAAAAAGTTTTATCTCCCACACACCATATCTAAGGATGCTACTGGAACATATGTTGCTCCCAGAGGAGGAAATAAACTGCAAGAGGCTAAGAGAAGCAGAAACTGAAGATCCAACATTACAGAAGAGCGAAGAGGCCTCTCAGGTTATAGTGAATGTTCTATCCCATGTCGGAGCAGGAAAACTCTGTGGCCATAAACCCACACTGGGTCTATAACTGTGGCCACTTCCTCTAGCGTGAATAGCCTGGGACAGCAAAAACCAGCACTTTTGTTAACTGTCTCCACTCTGATGACAGCCATGGATGTAACAACAGTGAGAAGTACATTCTTGCTGTGTCGCCCAGGATGGAGTATCGTGGCACAATCATCACTCACCACCTGACCCAAGAAGCATGTTCTTTTTGTTTGTTTGTTTGGGGTCTTGTTTGGTTGGGTGGGTGGAGGTTTTGTGAAGTCTCACTCTGCTCTCTGGGTTAGCGTGCAGGGGTATCAGGTATGCAGGCCTGGGCCAGGCTCAAAATCGCCAGCCTAGGTGTATGTGGCTGGCACCCTACTCACTGAGCTACGGGGCCCAAGCCTGAATGCCCCTTTTTAAAGAAACAAAATCTCCTTCTTATCCATGGGTGAATTATATTCTCTTAGCTGAAAATATTAATACCCATTTTAAAATAAAGCATTTCCGTTTGCCCACTGTTTTTGTTTTTCCTCAAATTTATTTGTTCTGATTATTTTGATGTTTGGCTTCCTTTCTGGAAATTTTCCTCATATGTCTTTTAATCTTTGATTGTCTGTTGCTGATCAAGGATAAGAAATTAAAAGTTACTGGGTAGCTCTGAAGAGGTGGGAGGATTCCTGGAGACCCCTCCCCATGTTAATATCTGTTTGATTTTTCCTCCCGAATTGAGGAGATTCTCTAGGGAAAAGCACCTTACCATCTACCCTGCTACCAGAGGGAAATTATCAGCATGGAACCATGAAAAAGGGTGTTAGGAAAGTTTGAGATTCAGTCTACTAAATCCCTTTGTTTTTGCTTTGTTTTCCAGGCTCTATGCCTGGTCCCATAGTTCACAAACATATACCTTCTGGTCCACTCTCTCTTACAGAGGAATCTCCAGTCTTTTGAAGGGGAAGGAGAGAGCAGCCAGCTTGCCTCGTACATGCTGCTTAGAGGTATAGGTTTCCTTGCTTGCTTCTCAGGTTTCATCCCTGCCGGGAGCCAAAACATATCACAAAAATGCCCCTTGCTATCTTGATTTTACGAGCAAACTATTCTCAGGAATTCAACCGTAAACGGCAACGGTACTTTCCCCTTGCATATCTCCTTAAAAATGCACCCCCCGCCTTAGGGATCTTCTCCGAGTAATTTTCCAGAAACTAGCCCCCTCCCCGCCCTGTTAGGAATAGCCCTTAGTTACTTCCTCGTTTGTGTGCTTATAAGTCCAGCTGAAAAATAAACTCCACGGAGCTTGATCAGACTCTTAACTTGCTCTCATTCTTTCGTGTCTCTTGTCCCCTCATTCGACTGACCCCTTTGTTTCCCAGGTCCCCGTTGAATTCCCCGCGGGCTGGGGCACATCCCATCTTTGTTATCTTACTCTCCCTTTACTCCCAGTTCTAGAGGATCTGGGTGCTACTAATTCCCAGCTCTTTGATTGTTTGGTGTGGATGTGGTGTCATCTCCTTTCCTCACTGGCAGTCTAGGTGGTTAAACCAGTTATAACTGCTCCAGCCACACATTCCCTCTTTCCTCTTCACTCTGATCTAGGACTATGTCTTTTTTTAAATCCCTTTTCGGAAGTTCTAGTGGGATTTTGTGTAGAAATAAAATTAGGCACTTGCATTCGTTCCATCATCTTAACCTGGAAATGAATACTATGTATTCACTTGCTTATACTACATCTTTCCCAGTAGAATGTAGGCTCCCTGATAGCAGGGATCTCTTTGGTTCATTTCCCATTTTCTTTTTTTTTTTTTGTGGTTTTTGGCCGGGGCTGGGTTTGAACCCGCCACCTCTGGCATATGGGACCAGCGCCCTACTCCTTGAGCCACAGGCGCCGCCCCTTTCCCATTTTCAATACCTAGACCAGCGGTTCTCAGGTTGCGACCCCTTTGTAACAATGAAAATACATCCTGCATATCAGATATTTACATTACAATTCATAACAGTAGCAAAATTACCATTATGAAGTAGCAACAAAAATAATTTTATGGTTGGGGGTCACCACAGCATGAGGAACTGTATTAAAGGGTTGCAGCATTAGGAAGGTTGAGAACCACTGACCTACACAGTGACTAGAGCAGAATAAATGAATGACCTTGAATGAAGGACCTAAGCAGGGTATAGTGCTGCATACATAAGAGGCATTTAATAAATAAGTATATAGTACATCTGGAAACATACATGTGTAACCTGTATGTTTGAGATTCAGTCTACTAAATCCCTTTGTTTTTAGAGTATTTATATTTATTAATTTTAATTGAACTTCTTGGACTATTTGTTGCCATGGGGAACATTCCAAGTAGGTACTAAAGGGTAAACTTGAAGAGTGTTATCAGCCTTTAAATTAAAGCTGATTATCATATGTAGGTTTTATATTAATTTTATAGCCACAACTGAACTTGTATAGTGGACTTTCACTTTATCAATCTAGAGCAATAATGATCTCAATGTGGCTGTGTCACATATTTGCTCAAAAACTCACGTCATATCAGAGTAAAGTTCACATACAAGGCACGCTGCTATCCAGCCTGTGACATCAATAACCACCAAAAATTCTACCCAGACCCACCTTTCAACTCTCACATTTTTTTTTTTCCTGAGACAGAGTCTCACTCCGTCGCCCTGGGTGGGATGCTGTGGCATCAAGCTCACAGCAACCTCTAACTCTTGGGCTCAAGTGATACTCTTGTCTCAGCCTACCAAGTAGCTAGGACTACATGAGTATATGCTATCATGTCCAGCCAATTTTTCTGTTTTTTTTTTTTTTTTTTTTTTTTTTTGCAGTTTCTGGCCGGGGCGGGGTTTGACCCGCCATCTCCGGCATATGAGGCTGGCGCCCTACTCCTTTGAGCCACAGGCGCCACCCCCCGTTTTTAGTAGTGATGGGGTCTTGCTCTTGCTTAGGCTGGTCTTGAATGCCTGAGCTCAAGGGATCCTCCAGCCTCAGCCTCCCAAAGTGCTAGGATTATAGGTATAAGCCACCATGCTGGGCCCAACTCCATCTCTTTGATGAAAGTTGTTTTATTAGCATAAATAGTTTTTTGCCTGCTAATAAGTAACAACATATTTGTAACCCACTTAGAGCACCAAGCATAGTGGTATGATGGCAACTGTATCTCTGTCTTGTTCATTTATTACTGATCCATTAGGCAACAGTAGCAAATGTTTCTTCAATTGAATTAAATTATTGGCCTGAGATCCCAGCCTTTTTTTCCTCCTGGTCTAAAGACATGAAGATGATCATTTTATTTTTTATTTATTTTTTCTTTTTTTGAGGCAGAGTCTCACTTTGTCACCCTTTGTAGAGTGTGGTGGTGTCATAGCTCACAGCAACCTCAAACTCTTGGGCTTAAGTGATTCTCTTGCCTCAGCCTCCCAAGTAGCTGGGACTACAGGTGTTGGCCACAACACCCCGTTATTTTTAGAGACAAAGTGTCACTCTGACTCATGCTGGTCAGGAACTCATGAGCTCAGGCAATCCACCTGTCTCAGCCTCCCAGAATGCTAGGATTACAAGCGTGAGCCACTGCACCCGGCCTCAATGGAAATTTTCATCAGCAGTAACAGCAAAGGGGATGTTGTTGCTCTACATTCTTAAAATTTCAACCGCTCTTTAAGGGAGATTTTTATGAACAGAATAAAAAGAAGATATCTTTTGGCTCGGTGCCAGCCACATATGCCAAGACTGGTGGTTAGAACCTGGCCTGGGCCCACTAAACAACGACAACTGGAACAAAAAATAGTGGGGTGGTGTGTTGGGCACCTGTAGTCCCAGCTACTTGGGAGGCTGAGGTAAGAGAATCACTTGAGCCTAAGAGTTTGAAGTCGCTGTGAGCTATGACATCATCGCACTCTACCAAGGGCCACATAGTGAGACTGTTTCAAAAAAAAAAAAAAAAAAAGAAGATATCTTTTGCCCTGGGAACATACTTATTTTGAAATAATTATAAGATAAAGCGCTTTAAGAAATGTGCAGAAAAGGTATTATTTCAGAAAACTGTTAAAATACTGGGCAACAGGCCGGGCTTATGCTTGTAATCCTAGCACTCTGTGAGGCGCAGGTGGGTGGATTGCCTATACTCACAGGTTCTAGACCAGCCTGAGCCAAAGTGAGACCTTGTCTCTAAGAATAGGCAGGCATCGTGGCCAGCACCTGTAGTCCCAGCTACTCAGGAGGCTGAGACAAGAGAGTTGTTTGAGCCCAAGAGTTTGAGGTTGCTGTGAGCTATGACACTATAGCACTCTATCGGGGGTACAAAGTGAGACTGTCTTAAAAAAAAAAAAAAAAAAGGAAGAGGGCCGAGCCTGTGGCTTAGTGAGTAGGCCGCTGGCCCTATATACCGAGGGTGGCGGGTTCAAACCTGGCCCCAGCCGAACTGCAACAAAAAGAAAGAAATCCGGTTTAAATTTTATGTAGCCAGCCAAGTTTAGGACTAAGCATTTCTTTTTTTTTTTTTTTTTTATTGTTGGGGATTCATTGAGGGTACAATAAGCCAGGTTACACTGATTGCAATTCTTAGGTAAAGTCCCTCTTGCAATCATGTCTTGCCCCCATAAAGTGTGACACACACCAAGGCCCCACCCCCCCTCCCTCCTTCCCTCTTTCTGCTTCCCCCCCCCATAACCTTGTCATTGTCCTCATATCAAAATTGAGTACATAGGATTCATGGTTCTCCATTCTTGTGATGCTTTACTAAGAATAATGTCTTCCACGTCCATCCAGGTTAATAGGAAGGATGCAAAGTCTCCATTTTTTTTAAAGGCTGAATAGTATTCTATGGTATACATATACCACAGCTTGTTAATCCATTCCTGGGTTGGTGGGCATTTAGGCTGTTTCCACATTTTGGCAATTGTAAATTGAGCTGCAATAAACAGTCTAGTACAAGTGTCCTTATGATAAAAGGATTTTTTTCCTTCTGGGTAGATGCCCAGTAATGGGATTGCAGGATCAGATGGGAGGTCTAGCTTGAGTGGGGACTAAGCATTTCAGTAAAACATTAACTAGCAGGAGTGGCCTAGCACTCTGGGAGGTAGAGATAGGATGATCCCTTGAAGTTTGGAATTGAAGACCCGCCTGAATCAGAGCGAGATCCCCTCTCTAATAAACACAGAAAAATCAGCTGGGCGTGGTGGTGCACGGCCTCAGTTGCAGCAACTCCGGATGCTGAGGCAGGAGGATCACTTAAGTCTACGAGTTTGAGATTGCAGTGAGCTATGTATGATTGGTACGTGGGCACTAGTGTGAGACCCTGTCCTAGGGAAAAAACCTCCAAAAAACAAGTAATAGCAAATGCGTATGTGAAGAAGAAAGTTTAACACATTTTTGGCTGCAGGAACATTGGTTATCGCTAAATAAGGGTGTGGTGTATAGCATTTTTCTTATAGTTTTAGATTTCACAATTTCTAGAAGGACCTTATCTCACCATATATAGTTACCATAAAAAAGATGATGAAAACGAGGCAGCCTTAAGACATCCTCTGGCAGAAGCTGGTAAGTGGGAGCGCGACTCCCGGAAACTCCATCTCTTTTCAAGCCCAGAATCCTGACCCAGGTGAGGGACGCCCCCAGACCAGAACGCGCCCAGGCAGCGTTAGCGCGCAAAGATGGCGGCGGCCGCGCCCCGCGGCCGGAGCCGAGCGCTCCCGAGCTTTCCCGAAGCCTAGAGGAACCCCGGGAGCCGCGCGGGCGGAGCGGCCCCGCCCGAGCCTGGAAGCAGCGGCGCCGGCGCGGGGGAGGGGAGGCCGGATGTGAGTAGAGCGGCCATTTCCTGTTTCTCTGCAGTTTTCCTCAGCTTTGGGTGGTGGCTGCTGCTGGCCTTTGGCTTCCAGTGCGCGGAGGGCGAGGCAGCGTGGACAGCGGCTCCGGCATCTAGCGCCCGGCCGTCAGCAGCCGCGCCTCTGCTCGCTGCGCTCCGAGCCCTCCGCTTCCCGCCTCAGTGTCCGGCCGCCGCCGCCGCGGCCCAGCGAGCGGCCCAGATGCAGGCCATCAAGTGTGTGGTGGTCGGAGACGGGTGAGTGAGCGGCGGGGCCGGGGTCGGAGTCTGGCTGCTGGGGGCGCGCGGGGGTGGGTCGGGACTTGGACCTTGGCAGGCCGGCGCCCGCCGCGGGTTCGCGGGGGCCCTGCGCCCGGGCCTCTCTGCGGGCGCGGGGAGCGGACGGGCGCCCCTACCCCACCCTGGCCGGCCCGGGCGGCGCGTGCCTGGTTCCGGCTCCTGGTGGGGGAGGGCCTCGCGCTCGCCGGCCGAGGGGAAAAGTGAACTCCACCCTCGGCCTTCCTCCCGAGCCTGCTCTGCGTCTGGCCAGACGCCGCCAGCTGCCCTGCCCTCGTTGGCTCTAATTAGGTGGGCTTGGAGATTTTTGCCTTTTTCAAAAAGAAATCCTTTCTGTTTTTGCATGAGTCCTTATGAGAGCTATGGTGGGTAACAGAGATCAACTCGATCCTGTTGGATGAATGTTTGCACTGGCCACTTTAGTGACACTTAAAACTTAGGACCGGATTTCCATGACTTGCTAGTTGGCCACTTTTAGGATTCTTAAAATAACTATCTTCGCCTTTTCCGTGAAGAAACTTTTTGAGACGGTAGTCGTGAAGAGCCGGGCGTG